>NW_017728931.1:91557099-91575375 GCF_001723895.1 Crocodylus porosus | reverse complement strand
CCCAGCTGACTTCCTGCCTTTTGGGCAGGGGGCTGGACTCGATGATCTCCCGAGGTCCCTTCCAGCCCTAATGTCTATGAAATCTATGAAATATAAGACATTCTTCATTGGGCCATCATTCTTATATTTTGGAGTAGATAAAAAATGAAAAAGTTGCTATGTTTTAATTATATTATAGCACTGTGGAAAGTGCTATATCACAGTTATGGCTGATTCAGGGACTGTATTTATTCCATTCAGAGGAGATTTTCAAAGGGGTGAATAATTGCTAGATGCTTAATTCATTGACAGTCAGTATAATCAGGCACCTACCTGCCTTTTGTTTTTTCCTCCAATTCTAGTCTATTTTAGATTATTTAAGGACCATAGAAGATTTTTTCCCCCTTCAAATAATAGCTGAACTGGAAACATTATTAGTCTTTAAATATTTGGAGCATTTAAAATGTCATTGAAAGTATCAGGAAGAACATACTGGTAAACTTCTGGAGAAGGCTTACTTCTACCATTCTGATCCTAACACTAAAATATTATTAGCTTGTCCCTTCTCATTAAATAGTTTAAAAATCTTTCCACTAGAAACTTGTAATTTGCATCATGTCATCTTCCCAGATGGGAAGCAATGTATCTGGGATTTACAGATCTTAAGTATCTGATTAAGATTTTTGCCCATCTAAAATTTATAATGATTTTTTGGTATCTGGATTCACTCGACATACTAATACCATATTTTTCTACAGACCCCCCATAAGACATGTATCTTGCTTGTGGAAAGGCAGAATAAAGAAAAAGAAATTTCCAGAATGATGGGCTTATAAAGCCAGGAAAGAACCCAATCTACAGATCACTCACTTTCTCTTTCCTACTTAGGCAAAAGCTACTGCTTTAACTTTGTCCCAGCTAAACTATCAGCAGCTCTTGGCTGCTCAGCCAAAAGCAGAAACTGTAGCTGCTGCCAAAGACTAGATTCTATGAGCAGACCTAGGATTTTGAAAACAGCTAGAAATAAGGCTGTGAAATAAGAGGTGAGAGACCAGGAGGAGCTAACAAATAGCAAAATTACCAAAGAAAGGCTGGCTGACTTAGTGGACCATCAAGATCATTAAAAAAAAGGGAGGTCATTAGAACCTGTAAAATGAAAAATGATTAGCAGGAATCATGTAGGTAATAATGAACCATAAAATCCATTGATTCCTGAAGCGCTATCTGAATAGAAATGTCGCTGCCACTGCTGCTGCTGCTGCCGGGCATTTGGCTTTAAACTTTGGCTAGAACAAAAATTAATGGGTGTGTAAACATATGACTAGACCCCACACCCAGATCTGCCTCTGCTAGACTCCACCCCTTCCTCTATGCAGGGACTGGACAAAAAAGAAAGGAAAGAAGCAGCAGTTGTTTTACTTCATCTTCCTGCTTCTATTCTGCATAGAAAATCAGCTTTCCTTCTTATGACATGCATCTCAGTTTTGGAAGGCATTTTTTTTTGGGCGGGGGGAGGTGTGTGGGGTATGTGAGTAAATACAGTGCTTGAGATTTAGTCTAACTGACTCTACACCCCAAGTCTTTATTAAATTTTATACTTCATAATAGGAGCATATGAGGGAAAAGGATCAGCATTAAAACCTTATACATACATAGCGTGACTTTCTTTCTCAAACAAGCTGGTATTTATCCTTAGGATATTGCCTTTTTTTTTTAGCATTTTGTGCAAAAGGTTCCCTGACCAGAGAAGCTGCCCTGCCAGGTGCATCTCTGAAGGCTCAGAGGAACTATTATTAGCTTTGACTCTGTCCACAGGGGTTGTATAAAAGGATTCTATCTATTGATCTAGTTTTTTTCCCCATTCCCTACATAATTTTGTACTTTTCTTGAATAATTTAATTCAATCCTATTGAAACCTTTCCCTGCATCATGGGACAGTAATAGGCCAGACTTGCCCTTCAGCTGGGCTAAATGGATAACTCTTAAACTCTTCATACACTATCTACTAATTAACAACATTGAATTCACTTTGTCTGGTCTCTACTTATTAATCATGGCAGCAGAGACTCCAGCCTATTAGCCAACATTTTGGCAAATATCTATTCATCAATATTTAACAGATAGACAGGCCAATGATTAGCAGAATCAAATTTATCTTTGTTAGGTTTCAAAGCAATTAAATGTGGGCTTCCATTGATTTCAAAATTCACTAAGATTCTAAGAAAAAAAATTAACAAGCTTTGGAGTCAAAGCCCTCATTTGTTTAATACCTGACCAAAGATCTTCACTTTCTTGCTTTTTCTTTTCCACCACATCCTTATCTCTTGTTCAACATTTATTTCATTTGGCTTTGCTGGTTAAAGGACCCTTGGGACTTGATTTTCTGTCACATCAATGGAGATCATCTGCTAGTTCATTTTAATCACACAATCTTAAATTTAATGGAAATAATTAAATCACAATCTGATTTGACGATTATTTCTTATGTACTTATATAACCCTAAATACAAAAGCTTTTGAGCACCTCACAACACCATGGTAAGGTACAGAAAAACTGCAATTCCCACTTTATAGATTAGTAACTAAGGCATAGAGAGGATAAGAGGCCAGATCTGATTAATGATTTAGGGGGAATTTATGCACCTAAATCTGAATTTGCAAAATTTGAACACCCCAGCTAAGCTGCTGCTTGATTCTGGAGAAACCCAATTTCCATAAATTCATCGCTTTTTGACTTCAAGGATCCCCAAGCACCAAATGTGTTCCTCTGTATATTCAGAACTTCTTCCAGCTAGACAGGGCTGCCTGGGCCAGGACCCATGGCTGCTCAGAATCCAGAAACTAGGCATCCTTCCTTTTGTGTCCTCTGAGGAGCACAATTGGGTGACTGTTTTCAGAATAGGCTTAATATCCACCATCAGGACTGGGTTCTTCAAGAAATACTGTGGCAGCTGCTACTTCCTTTTACACTCAGTTTATGCCACAGTCGAATATTTCAAACTTTTGTACAGCAAGTCAGAAGCCCAGGTTCAATTCCATCCTCTGTCTGTTGGGATTCAAACCCATGGTTCCTATTTTCCAAAAGCACGCTCTAACAAACGGGGCATAGACCTTTCCACAATTTCCACTCTCTGCCTCTTGTGTTAAAGCATTAAGATTGTGTAGGCTATGGAAAGGAACTGATCTCTATTAATCCAATATGTTGTGTGTAAAATATTTGACTAAAAAGTCCTGGACTCTATCTTCCTTTCTCTTTTTCCATCAATAAATCTTGAATTAATTTCTCTATAGCAGCACAGCTTCTGCAGGAGCAGAGAATGCTCTCTCTGCCCCCTAAATAGCCTTGGCCAGGTGGTAAGGGTTTGTTACCAGGAGTTGGGACATAGGTTTGAATGCCCTCAGAGAAGGGACTCAGGATTCCCACTTCTTGAGCTAGTACTCTAACAATTGACTCAGCATTTCTCACTGGTTACCCTAGGCAGTTCTCTGACCACATGATGGCTCTAGTGTAATACTTGAACTGTCTAAGAAACCTACACACCTAACAAGGAGTCTGGATTCCACTCTAGATCCTGGTGCCTAAAAGCAAAGCATTGCTGTACTCAGGTTTTAGGTAATTATATGTTTGGTGGATATCACTGTAAAAAACTTTCACAAGAAATCTGTGAAACACTACCATCTTGAAGCTGAATCTTAGTCAGTTCCCTACCCTGGGCAACCTTTTTTACAGGCCATGAACTGTTTTCCACCTAGCTAGCTTTCCTTCCTTCTATTAAGTTCCACAGCTCCTTTTTAATGGGTGTTATGTTTTAAAACAATGCTTTGTCCTTGCTCTTCTAGCAAGGCATATCATTCTTTAATTATTCTTGTTAAGTGATCACTATCTTCATGTTAGTGTTGTACAAGAACCTTATCCACACTGAGACCTCACAGCTGGTTGCAGCGTATGTAATAAACTCCATTTCCATATGCATACAGTTGTTTCTACTTCCTTTCCTTCCTTCTTTCCCTTTAGCAGGAATATTCAATATTCTTCTAAAACTTCCTCATTCCCCTTGTCAGTCCATTTTTTTCAATCTCGTGCTCCTGCTTCTCGCCCAATTCTCCAAAATCATCTATTTTTTATCTCCTTGCTTTCAAGCAAGTGAAATCTCTCATCTCTAAATAAGTAACTACATCTGAATGTTTGTGTAAGCCTGCTTCAACTTCAGTCACTCTACCTTTTCTTGTAAATCCCTTAAAGAGCCTTGCATCAAAGATTCTATTGATGTTATTCCAGACAGTAATTCTCTAATGTCTGCCAATCTTTCACCATTGTACTTTGTTTGCAAGTGGAACACTGGGCCACAGGGACTTCTCCTCAGTGGGTCCTCAGCTCTCCTTACTGTCCCCCCCCATTACTTTCAAAAAAATTCTTAATATCAGAAATGCATTTCTTTATAAGCATTTGGGCACTGGAGATCTCCACAGGCTCAGCGGGTGGGCTTTGGCTCTCCCAGTTCTTTGTGTGTGCCAATTTATAGAGTTTTAGAGATCGCTGCATTGAGTTCAGCTGTGGAGCAGCCCTCTTTCTGTCATATTCTTACCCATGAACAGCTTTCTCCATGTTTCCCCTCCTACACACCATTTGAAACTTAGTAGGTTACTGAAAAAGAATGAAAGAAACCTGTAAAGGTGTCTCTTTTCTAGGTTCACATCAACTATCCTATTTGAAGTTTCTCAGGGCAGAAGGGAAAAAGAGGCCTCACTTGCATTTCTATGGGACAGAAAATTGGGGGAAGTGGATGAAGAGAAGTTTAATGCTCATGTTTTCAATGTTTTCCAGACAAGGGAGAAAACTGTGACTGAGCTTTTAATTCTATATACCTTTACTACATTTGCTATATAAGTGCAAAGCCCAGAATTCAGCAGTGTGGCTAGTTTACTGCAGCCCAAAGCCTTAGCGTGCCCAGTGTTGCTCTCAGGTTGTCTTGAGTGCACTGTGTGGTGCACACTCTCAGAGCCCCTGAGCAGGAGGGAATGGGCAGGGCAGGGCACACTTGAGCTCACCACACAGACAGTGTCTAGAGGAGACATTTATTATGGAGCTGATTAATTAGCCCTGTTGTAAAACATCACTGTTTACACATGCAGTGCTATTAGGACAGAGTTAACTAGTTAACTCCACTGTAGGACAGTACTGTCAGGGTGCATCCTCACAAGATGTTCACTGTGGAGCTGCCCAATTGGCAACGTCTCCATGTTTACATGTGCAGCCCTATTAGGTTATGGTACACCAATAATGCTGCCATAGGTTAGTACTTGTAAATACAAGTAGTATGCTGTGGCAGTGTTATTTACTACACAGGAATGCACGTGTAGACACTGATGGGACTGGCTGCGGCACATGGGTGCTTCAGTGCGGCGGCTCTCTGCTACCTACTACCTAGCCCCCTCATGCCCCAGCCAGCCCCTCTGCAGCATGTTGAGATGGCGGGCATGAGAAGCAGCCCCAGGCTGGCTCCTGTGTTCCCTTCCAACCCTACTTTTCTATGATTATATAATTCTGTAATGCCAGAACACTTAGCATGGAGTCACCTAAAGCTAGTGAATAGGGTGCATCTTAATTCCCAACTCTATCTAGGTTGCAAGGAGGCACTTCCATCCATACAATGGGATCCAGAGCCCAGAACCCTCTCCCAACAGAAGGTGCCTATGCCTTCAAGAGCCACATTGTTAAAACAGAAGGTTGGGTGGTGCTATTCCCATAGCCGTTTTAGCAACCACCTCTTGGTGAGAGTATTTAGCTGGTATATGGGTGCCACATCAAGTTCCTCCTTCATTTGACTGCTTTCAATAACCTATCTCCTAGGGGATTCCACAGCCACCACACGGTAGGCTGTTTTGGAGGGCTATGGAGCATATCCACTCTCCATCCCTGTTGCTGAGATTGTTCAACTCTGTACAAAAGAATTCAGAATCCACTAAATGAGACAAATCAAAAGGGAGAAGGTTAGGACTCCCTTTTGCCAGGTTATCTGAGAGTGGTGAGACAAAGGCTCTGGAATTACTTTCATGAAAGTAGTTTGGATAAAATACATAACAATCTGCAGAGGTGCTGAGCTGCTCAGCTCTATGAAGGCTGAAATACTTCTAGGTGTATGCAGAAGCAAAACAAGATGCCTACAGAGTTTAGGCAAGTCCAGGGCTAAGCAGAAGCCAAGTAGTAGTTTTCAGAATTAACTTTGGTGCCTAAATTCAACTTAAATCCCTCTTTAGGTGCCAAAGCCATTTCTATTTTTTTTTTAGGTTTGTGTGTAGCCCCAACATAGGATGAACAATACACACAATGGTACAATTAGATTTAAAACAAAACCCAATAGAAAACACAAAATCTTATTTAACCAGCTCTGCTAATCTGCCATGATAAGACCTTCCAAGGTATAGAGGTCAAATTTCCATTTGGAAGTTTGAGTCCATTTAGGAAGGACAGGATGATAGTAGGAGGATAATAGCATCTTCTTCCCGCTTTCATTGGGAGGTATGGTGGGGCAACACCCATGTGATTAGTGCCTGTGAATAAGGTATCTTTTTTCATAGAATGAAAGTGAAGTGAAGATTGCCATTGTCTCTGGGAGCACAGGATTCCAATAAATGATCACTGCCTTCTAGAAACCTCTTTACTTCCTTTGTTTGAATTTCCAGAAAGATCCATATGCTTCCCCCCCAGAACTTTACTTTAAACTTAGTGTGTTCCCACACCGAGCCCTGCACATGCCAAAAGACAGCACCTTACTTCAACCCAGCTCACCCAATGTCTTTAAAGTTCGGGTACATTAGTGGGGCTTTTTTGGCATTTTTATCTAATAGATAATTGAATCAGCTTGAGCTAAAAGCACCAAAAAGCCCCACTGAAACACCCAATCTTTACAGGTGTTGCAGAGCCAAGTTGAAGTCATGCACTGCTGCTTCCAGTAAAGCATGGGTTTGGGGTTTTTTTAATGTCTGCAAGCAACCATACTGCACAGTTCCTATCCCAGGCAGTTTTATCTTCACTAAGCTGATTAGGTTTAAACTAGGGTGACTATATTATGTTTAAGGAAATCCAGGACACTGCTCTACTCCCAAGTCAGTGGTGTTGCTGAAGGCAGAGACGTGGGGGCACAGTCTGGTAGGAAGATGGAGCGCATGATATGGCAGGGAGTCATGCGGGCAGGCATTGATGCTGCTGTGTGGGAGCAAGGTAGAGGGACAGGAGCAATGCCACCCTGTCTGCATGTGCCCAGCCTGGCTCCTCCTGAGCAGCTTCTGGAGGCAGGGGGAGGGCTGGACTGGGTACTGCTCCAGTCTGCCCACCTTACTCCTGCATAGCAGCTGTGGTGCCTGCCTGCCTACCTGCTTGGTGGACCATTGCTCTGCTTCCCTGCTGGCCTGCACCCTATGGTCCTACAGTTCCAGGACTTTTGTTTCAATTTTCACCAACTAGCTGGGAGTGGCATATGAAATCTGGGGCTGTCCTGGCCAAACCAGGATGCATTGTCACCTTAGTTTAAACTCTTAACCTGTAATAATACTATGATGAAGACCCTCCTAAACATTTGAATCAGAAATTATTCCTCTGTATAAAGATACAGCAGTTGCCTGACATAATAGGAGACTAACAGAGCCTTCCCTGTGGCCTTGTGCCATACCAGCATAACTACCCTTGCCCTGTTTATCATACCTCTTTATGCGGTCTACAGCATGATGACCTTCTCTGAGCCACTTGAATAATTAGTTTTCCTTTTTATATCACTGCTAATTTAAATCCTTAAGTGACATTAAATGCCCATAAATGCCCATTCCTACCCAGTAATGTATACAAGACCTCATGGTTTTATATCCAAAATGCAGCACTTTTCATTTAGTCATGTTAAAATCCATCAGTCATAGTGAAGGTCTTCTGAAAACATTAGTGTTCATTTGGTTATTACCAGAATAGCCCTGGTGCCTAAGAGTTATCATAAAAATTACATAAAAATGCAGACTTTAATTTAAGCTAATAAGCATGCATCTACATGTGTATTTAAGCATGAGTAAATTTAATGTGCATTAAGCTAATGCACATTAAGTGATTCTTGGCACTAAAGTTAGTGCAAAGTCCCTGCAGCACTGCCATGTGTCCCCTAGCGGCTGGGCAGGCCAGGTCACGTCTGCATGTGCATTAATGAGCTTTAACTAATGCAGGTATCAAATTTAGGTACGATTAGGCCTAATTTTGCCATTTTTATTGTGCACTAAGGGTGTGCACATGTAGATGCACACCCATAATGTGCATTAAATTAGGCTAATGCACATTAACACATCTCATGTAGATGCCCCTGAATGTCAGGGACCCTAAGAGTGAACCAGCATATTCCATGAATGTGTAGGATAACAGGGTTCACAATCTGGATAGGAACACCATTGCAGCATAAAGTGAACATAGGTTTTAACTTGTGATTTCCAGAGTGAAAGAATTCCTTCTCCTGCTCTCTTAAGCCCTTGGTTAGGAATATATTTTATTTATCCGCTATTTCATTAAACTGAATAAAAGCAGATGCATGATAGTAAATATGGGCTTCTATACTGTCACAAGCTTCTATCAGAATAAATGAGGAAGCCCATAGCTGTGAACTAAACACAGATAGAGGCATGGATATTCTACAGCAGAATATTTGTAGGAACTAAACAAAAATAACTGGATATACAAAAAGTCTCTTTCTCACAGTTCATATCTGTCTGATTTTTATCTTGCCTTCAGTGATCAGGAAGAAAAGAACCTTGCAATGCTATTGTCTAGTGACATTTCCAAATATTTATAGTTCTCTAGTAGTAACCTTTTGTTTGGTAGATAGCAAAGTTTGCACAGCATGCTGAGTATGTCATTAAACATTTGCCTGAAGATCTGAGTGTTAGCATCAATGACAGGGTTTCCTAAACATGTCACATTTCCTCTGGCTGTCATGAAAAATTATAGTTACTGTGACTCACACTTTAATAGCAGCTATTTGTGATATTTTAACCTAATGTACAGCCCCAGAGGAGAAACAACAGACACAATAAAGCATCTGTCAGTGACTTGCTCAAAGGAAGGGACACTGAGTATTATTAGGATGCCAAATTAAAGAGAAAAGGCTCTTGTGTCAAATGCCAAAGGGTCTCTGTATTTGTTAACTTCACTGTAATTTATGTTATACCCTTGAGAGTATGCATAGAATAAAAGAAATATTCGTTCTTGTCCATTTTCTGCTGTTTCTCTGTACTAAGCTGCACAGCAGAAGTGGTAGCAAGGGATAAGTGAAAAAACACATGATTTTAACAAGACTATATTTTTTGTGAGGAAAATACCAACAGGTAAATACTGCCTTCGAATGCAACTCAAGTTTGGGAAGATGTTTCTGGTCTGTATTTAAAAAAAATGGAAAAAGGAAATGCTCTGCCTATTTTGGGTGCCATAAGAAACTCCATGTGAATGCTACATTTCCTTATCTTTTAAAAATGTTTTGGTCTTTTCTACAAAAGATTTCTAGGAAGTGAACATGTTGAGTGCCTGTAAGGACAAAGTCTACAAGAAGCAACTATTTGTATCATTTGAGTTCTTCGCCTTGCTCTGCCCAACCTTCCTATATGAACTATAGGCAAATCATGTAAGTTTTCCATATCCCAATAAGTTCATTTACAAAATGAGAATGATGCACTTACCTGCTTTATACAAAAGCTAAAAGCTAAACCCAGTCATATTCCAGCACTATAAGATACCCAGATAATATAAGTATTATGATTTTAAACTGATTCAGAGACTCATCCAAATGCCAAGAACTAAGAGGCAACCCAAACACAAAAAAATTGCCCTTGACAGATGCTACCTAACATATTTCCCTGTGATGTGAGACTTCCAGCAAGTTTTAAAGCAAAGATGAATACATCATTTTGGAAAGAGATCACCAATAAGCTAGATCTCTTCTCCTCAAAGTAAAGAGGTTACTGTAGGATTTATAACAAAGGACCAAACTTCACAATCCCATGTCTGGCTTCACTATATTTCATTTCCTTTAAACTATTTGATTCCCCACAGAAAAATCTATGAAATGTGATATTGCTTTGTCTTGTCCTCATGGACATTCTGTAAATCAGGCCACGTTACAACAGCGATGTTCGTGTTTCAACATAAAACCGTGATACCACCTAAATAGCTTTCTAAAATATGTTCTCAATAAAACCACATTGAGAAATGAAGTGGCCATGCGACTTAGAGAAAGAAACTGACCTGGAATAGTTAGATCTTCTGCTTCAAAACATGCTGCTAAAGTGAATTGACCTCTATATATTTACTTCCACATAGAAATAACTTGGTATAAAATAGTTGACTGTTCAGAGCCCCACCAAAACCTACAGAAAAGGAAGTTTGCAGTTCAGGCCTCCTTCCTAACTCCTTATAGTTCGCATTCACCTTTTTAATTGATTGCATATAGTCCTCTACAAATGAAGTCCAATATACTTCTAACATAATCTATATAACATAATTACATGCATCAAGGTCTTTGCTATTGGATTGCAATGCAAACCCTTAAATCCATTTGCCAGAATGTGTGTGTGTGTGTGTGTGTGTGTGTGTGTGTGTGTGTGTAAGATAGTTTGGTGTCTCGATAAACTAATATATATTATTTTCCCCATAAGGAAAGAATTGAATTTGTCCATTATAGTCCATTATTGTCCATTATAGTACAAGGAGTATGGTGTCACTATACATGTTGGAAATATATCAGACTTGTGCATAAAAGGGGTGTAGTCTCTTAGTGGCAGAGGGTTACCTTTAGGATCAGTGGTCCTTTTCTTAGAACTTTTAGAATAAGTTACTAGTACAGAGCTAGCAGCTGCCACACACAGCCCCACACACTATTAGAAAGGTATTCAAAGATTCATGTCTGAGCTGTGTTCTAGTTCCTGGGGCCCAAATTCTTAAAACAGAGAATGAGGAAGTGGGAGAAGTTAAATCTAAAACAAGGTGCCATCAAAACTTCTGCCTGGTATTCCTCTTCAGAGCAGGTGTTTCAACTTTCCTTAAGAAGAAAAATAATGGAATTTTGCACCTGGGCCTAAGGCAAGCATTTAACATACAGTAATTTAAAGCCAAAGCATATCTGGTAGTAGGCAGTACCACCTTCACTCTTTGTCTCAGTGCTAAAACAATCTATATCAGAAGCTACTTGCTGTGTATAATCTCTCTTGTTCAAACCATGCCTACAGTTTGAGCTGGGTTGATTTTTGTCACAGGAGTCATGGGGTTTCTTCAGAAGACATTTCAATCTTGCTCCCAAGTGAAATGGCCTCATTAAGATTCAGAGATTTTCAAAGCAGGGCCCAACTAGCATTTGTGCAGAACTAGCATAACTCAGCAACTGAGTGTATTCAGAGTAACTGGTTATTGATTTGAAACTTCCTAAGAGTGTGACATTCCCTTGTCAAGAAAAGAATGAAAGGATGAGTAACATCTAATGTGGAAATGACTCTATGTCACATATGCACAGCATTCAGTCCAGGCTGTAACCACCAGCTATAAACTATATTTTTATTTTTATTCTTGCTACATTCAAAAGAGTTATATGCTGGTGCAAGCTGAGCTACTGGTAGGGGCACAAGGGCAGGGTTGTAGCAGGAAAAGCAATCAAGAGCCAGGTGGAAGAAGGCGTAAAGCATCCTGATTTATATTCTTTTCCACCCATCTTGTTGATTGCTTTTCCTGCTACTACCATATCCTTTCGCTCTTTCTACAAGGTGCAACTTGCACTGATTTACATTGCCTTAGAGGTAGGAAGATTACTCCACCAACCTGTAGAAGAAAAATCACTAAAAATATAAGTATTGCCTTGCCCAAAGTGGTCTAGCTTTGTTTGTCTTTATTGGCTGTTCTTATGTCTTGTAAACAATTGTCTGTCACTAATATTTATGAAATGTAACTGAATTTGCTCTTATTTTACATTGAATAAGTAGCCCCAGTAAGAATTATGCCAACTGTTTTGTGTGTGCTATAGAACAGCACATTGTAAGCTGCCTGAATGAGGTAGTCTCTAAGTTGCTACCCTACACTACCTTCTGCATAAAGCCTAGCTTTGTCTATTTTTAATTTTAGTGTCAGAGTAGTTTAGGAAGCTGTTCTCTTCAGCAGCAGCAGTCCCCTAGCCCATGACTGGCTCTTTCCCGCAGAGCTCAGCTTTGTTACACACCGTATAATGGATCATGAAGCCCCACATGTGCATATTCCTGAATATATTTGCTTTCTGCCTTGGAAAACAGTATTGGCAAACAAACAAAAGTAAATCCCTTGCTGCCATCACATGCTTTCTTTATATGTTGCTTGCAAAAAAGCTCTATAATTTTGTAGCCTAGATGACAGACAAAAGTTGCTTTGACTCATAATGACTCGGTCCTTTCTATAGTAATAATTCCAGGTTGAATTAACATATTTCTTCAAATATAAGATAACCCTAAATATAAGCTGACTCCCCCCCCCCCCCCCCCGCAACAATTAGATTCTATATATGGAAATTTTATAAATTTGTTATAACTTTTCAGGTATAAGAACTAGTTATTGAAGATTCTCTTCTCCAGACTAAATAATTATACCTCTTTCAGCCTTTCCTCCTAAGTCTTGCCTACCTGGCCCCTAATAATCTTGGTTGCTCAGTGCTGGACTCTTTCCAAACTGTCCACATCCTTCTTGAAGTGTGGGGCCCAAAACTGGACATGGTACTCTAGGGGAAGCCTCACCAGTACTGAATAGAGTGGAAGAATCACTTCCCTTGGTTTGCAAGTAATACCCCAGTATGCTGTTAGCTCCCCCACCCTCCCAGTCATTCCCCAGTCTATATTTGTGTGTGCAATTGTCCCCATTCCAAGTGCAGGATTTGTTCTTATTGCATATCCTCAAGTTGCTTGCAGACCATTTCTCCATCCAAGTCATTCTGGATCATAGCTCTACTCTCTAGAGCATCTGTGACTCCACCCAATTTGGTGTTATCCACAAATTTGCTAAGTGTTCGCTCAGTCCCATCATCCAAATCATTAATGAAAACACTAAACAGTGTGAGACTCAGGCCACATCTCTGGAGAATCCCACTTGATACCCTTTCCCAGTTAGAAATTAAGCCATTGTTTACATATTTGATGCACCTACACATACAATTAATGTGAAGTAACAAACTCCAGTGCTTATCACACTAGAGTTTATTGCTGCTGAGCATGCTGTTTGAACGTGTGCCTAGGACTGCAGCACATTGAAGTGGGTCAGAGCAGCCCTGGGAGGTGGGGGGGGGGGGGCGGTCAGCCTACCAGCCCAGGGCTGCTCCTGCCAGCTTAATGTGCTGGGGAGGGGCTGACTCGGGCACAAGGATGCTTCAATGTACTGCTAGCCAGCAGGCAGCCCCCACGCTGAAGCACTCTCATGTCCTAGCCAGTCCCTCCAACATCTACATGTGTGCTGCTGCAGAGTTTTTTTTACTTTGCAGCAGGATAGTATTTGAAACAGATAAGCAGGATACAGAAACGATCCTGTAAATACAAGTACTATCCTGCTTCAGAGATCATTAGTTTCCTGTAGCCTAATAGGAGTGCATGTGTAGATGTGCAATGTTTACTGTGGAGCTAATTAGTCAACTCTACAGTAAACAGCAGAGGCAACATGTAGGGGGGTACATGTGGGTGCACATACACCCCCTGAGCGTGGCAGTGCGCCCCCTACAGAAAGGCGCTGCTGACAGTGTCGGCAGTGCCTGCAGGCAGTTGTCACTTGTCACCCCACCACCAGCACCATCGGTGGCATCTGCAGGTGGTCCACAATCCCTGCTGATGGTGGCTGTGGGTGGTTGCTGACCCTTGATCGGTGCTTACCACCTTCCACCCTCCCCACTGACAACAGCGCTGGTGGCATTTGATGGAGCTCCCCCACATACCGCTGCCACACTCCTGCCACTCCTGCTGCTGTGCTCCCACTGCTGTCGTGCCCCCTACTCGCCAGGGGCACGAGTCATTCATGATAAACGTGTTGCCCATTGAGTATGCTCATTGAGTACAATGATCCAACAAGTTATGTATCCACCTTACACTGCTTTTATCTAGTCTGTATTTCGTTAACTTAGTAATGAGCAGGGATCTGGGTTTTCCATTTCCCAATGGAAAAACAGAAAAAAAACCATGGATTTTCCCCTTTTTCCGAGAAAAACATGTATTTTTCTGCAGGCTGGCAGAGTTCCAGTGTGCAAGGGGCTGGGGGAGTGGGAGGAGGTTGGTCAGGCAGGGGGCACCATGTACATGTATATGCACATGGCCATCAGGCATCCTGGAGAGCAGCTTCCACAAATAAGTGTATGTGTGGCAGGGGTTGGGAATTGAGGTCTCATAGGGAGGAAGAGAAGGAGTTAGGCAGGGCAGGGCTGGGGCTGCTGCCCAGTTGGGCAATGAGTGGGGCTTGGGGCCCAAGGCCACAATGCGTGGCCACAGAGCCCCAGTGGGGAGTGGAATGGGGCTGTGGGCAGCTCACCCAGAGGTGGGGGGGTGGGAGGAGTGGGGGCTGGCTCCCTGCCACTGCACACACTCCCGGAGAGATGGGGAACACAACAAAAACCTTACTAAAGTAATACTCTCAAATGACACATTTGTCATTTGAGAGTGTTACTTTAGTCATTTTAGTGTCTTTTAGTAAAACTTTAGTCATTGTAGTGTCTTTTGACTCTGTCATTTAGAGTCTTCTGACTCTAAAATGTTGTGACTGACTCTCTCAAGAGTAGTAAGTCTTTGGACTCTGTCAAGCTTCTCCACGTCCTTGTTAAAGGATGATACCCAAAACTGGACACCGTACTGAAGCTGCAGTCTCCCCAGTGCTGAGTAGAGCAGAAGCATCACCTTGGTTTTGCTGGAGATGCATCTATTGATGCATGCCAGAATATTATTTGCTCTACTGGCTACAGCATCACACTGCCGGCTCATATTCATACTGTGGTCTGTTATTACCCCAAGGTCCCTTTCATTCATGGTGCTAGTCAGTTTGGTGCCACCAAGCCTGTAGGTGTGTTGGGGGTTGCTTGTCTTGAGGTGGAGCACTTTACATTTCTCAACATTGAACTTTATCAGAATCCAATCTGCCCAACCAGCTAGCCTGTCTAGGTCCACCTGTGTCTGTAGCCTATCCTCAAGTGTGACCACGTGCCCCCAAAACTTGGTGTCATCCATGAACAGTGAGCTTGTCATCCACGAACAGTGAGCTCTTCACCCCCACATCCAAATCTTTAATGAAGATGTTGAAAAGCACTGACCCCTGCAGGACACCACTGCCCACTTCTCACCAGGATGTTCACTATGACTTTCTGGGTTCTATCCTGCAGCCAGTTTCTCACCCACCTGACTATCTCAGAGTTAACCCTACAATCCTCCAATTTTCTCATGAGGACATTGTGGGATACTAGATCAAAGGCCTTTTGGAAGTCAAGGTATACAATGTCAACCTGCTCTCTCATGTCCAGATGGTGAGTTACCTGGTCATAGAAGGAGATGAGGTTGGTAAGGCAAGATCTGCCAGTGACAAAGCCATGCTGGCTGTCATTCAGAATCTTATCTTCTGCAAGATCATCGCAGATAGACTCCTTGAACTTTTCTCTAGGATTTTCCCTAGGGTGGAAGTTGGCTTATAGGTACCTGGGTCCTCCCTCCTGCCCTTGTGGATGGGCACAACATTGGTCCTCTTCCAGTCCTTGAGGACTTCTCCAGAGTGCCACAAGTTGTGCAAGAGTTTCACCAGGCCCCACCACCTCAGTATGCACACTAGTCAATAGGCACTTGATTCATTTTGGTATTGTACAATTGCAAGACAATCAAATGTGTATACAAGCTGTAGTTTTAATTTTAAGCATGTTTAGTGAATTAGGTAACTTTACATAATTTATGAATTGATATATTGTAGCTGTATATTCATGCTATATTGCAGATGCAGTGTTATGCAGTCTTAGCAATAGGGTCTTATAGGAAAATTTGGTCTAAGACACAACAAATTGGAATGCTAGTGAATTTTTAAAATCTTTGTTAGTGTAAAATGTGTTAAGTGTTTCAGGTACAGGACAAAGCCAATTTATGGGCCAGTAGGCACCATCCAAAATAGCTGTCCCCAGTTAACAATGGGACTAAATATAAAGACTCCCTTGTTAAATTTCTCAGGATGTTGAATCTTATCTAACTGATCCTTCTCAATGATATCTAAGAACCTGGTTTGGACCAATTTTCCAGAGATGCTAATGAGAAATGGTGTCTCAGTTTCTCCCAGTAACACCTCATTTCTAGTGATTAGATCCTTAAAAGCACTCATTTTGATAAACAGACTTCACATTCACTACAGCTATCTTCTGCAGTACTATAAATAGGGTAGGAAGCCTGGTAGGAAACTTATATTTTCTGTTTCCTTATATTTTCTGCCTGCTAATAGGGTTAATCAATAGTGCTATGCTAAAAAAGTCCATTTGCATGGTCTGAAGAGTTCATTTAATGAAACTAATTGGCAAAAGAGTGTCAATTGGTTAAATAGCCAGTAATCAATTGATCTCCCCTTAGGCAGCAGGTTGTTTGGGCCAATGTAAGAACTTGAGTGGATGTGGCATTAAAGGCTGGAATCTCTCTAACACTTTCAGAACAAGAGGTTGTAGGGAATATGATGTTGAAGGGAATATTGTTCAGTATATTGTAGCTGTGAAACAGAGTGGAATGGTGCCTCCTGAGTTAAGTCCAGTTCCTAGAATATCATTTCTCATACTCTAAAACTAAGATGTCTATACCTAGGTTCTCTTGTGAAGTGAGCTTCAGTCTGCCTCATCCCTAAACTCTTTTCTTTCATTGAGAAGGCAAACTATATATTTCTAGTTGTAGCCAGTTACACTTCTTGCTCCCTACTAAAGGGATAGTGTATTATTAACTTTCTTTTTGCTAACTTCCATTATTGCATAAAGTATTTATTAGAATTAATGGCTTTGGAATAACATTACTGACACCTTTGGAAATGGCTCTGTGCTGATTCACCCACCACTTCTCTCTTGTGTGGAAGAAGGCATTTGCAAGGCCACTTATGATGAAATAAGTTCTTGAGGTAGTTAATCATTTGTGCAAGTGCAACGTGTGGGATGGGAGATAGGACCATAGGCTGCAAACAGCAGCAAAGCACAAAGAATGTGTGCTGAGTTCCATTAATTTGCATTGAGTACACAGGGATAAAACAAGTAGTCTACTTAATTAAAACATCTCACTAAAACGGCTTCAAAATAAGTTGTGTTTAGAATTAAAATCAGCTTAAGCCTACTTTCCACATGGGAGGGAATATAAATATTAAATATTAAGTTATAGTAATATAACTTATTCTATATGTGAAAACTAAAGTTATAGATTATACAGTGCTACTGGTGTCAGGGAGCAAAGTACATTTATTAATGGTAGTTAGCAACCTTTTAAGGCTGTGGGCCAGACAAACGCAGTTTGGGTCAGAGATGGCTGGGCAAGCAAGTGCTAGGAGCCACATGCCTCTGCTTTTCCCAGCAGCATCATAGGGAAAGCTTCCACAGCCAACACTTTTCCCTGCAAAGGCTGGGGAAAGTGACTACTGTTAAAGCCCCATGTTTGTGGCCCTCATCAAATGATTGCATGACCTGAACTTGGCCCGTTGGCCATAGGTTGCCATCCTCTGTGATAAAACTTCTACATACTGTTCAACTCCATCTCTTTAACTTAAAATCTTTGTGCACAGAAAAAACAAAGAATGAAATACAGGAAGGACTGATGGATGCAAGAGACTAGATGATATGCCTTAATAGGGTTCAAAAGTAGACTTTCACATGAGGGGTGCATCTACATGTACCATTAATGATCAGCAATAGACTGCAGAGCTTATTGCTCTGGAGTTTAGTGCTCCCAGGTGTGCCATTTACATGTGCACTGAGTGGGTTGGAGCAGCCCAGCTGGCAGGGGTCAGCCTGCCAACCCAGGACTGCTCTGACTGGATTAAATGTACTGCAGAGGGGCTGGCTGGGGCAAGAGGGGGTTCAATGTGGGGTTAGTCAGCAGGCAGCCCCTAAACTGAAGCACCCTCATGCCCCAACCACCTAGGTCAGTGTCTGCACATGTGCTGCTGCTTACAAAAAAATGCCCATGCCTGCTATGGGACAGGGAGATCCGGGTGATGGGGATCCCCTACCCTCCACAAATGCTGACCTCGTGAAGGAACACCTTGAGAAGCTGGATACCTTCAAGTCAGCCGTCCCTGACAATCTG
>NW_017728931.1:91547422-91556999 GCF_001723895.1 Crocodylus porosus | reverse complement strand
GTTTATGTGCTCTGAACATCTGTTCTGTTACAGGTTTAAACCAGTTTCTGATCACTTAAACTGGTTTATGTGTAATATCTGTCCCTAGCCAAACTCACCATGCAATCTGGCACAATTAGCATGGGACTGGAAGGTATCTGACTTAAATGACAACAGATGGTGTAAATCTGCAATTTGTAGCTGTACCCTTCCCTTAGACAAGAATATGGTAGGATAGTCACAAATATTGGTCAATATGGACTGTAATAGGAAACTTTATAATGGGTGGTTAATATACATTGCTTTTCATTCTGAAGTTGCAGAAGTTAAAATTGCACTGTCTGCATATTTCCATCAAAAAGGAATGGAACACTGGTGATTCTCTCAGTTGAATCTTTAGCTCATACCCAGGTTTATATTTACATGAGTAATAAACCTCATTCACCTGAGGAATCCCATTACTGTCAATAGAAGTATTTATTGAAAAAGATTATTTATGTGAGAAATAATGCAACTATTATTATGTTTAGTTTTACGTGTATGTTTAGTTTTACGTGTATGAAAAGCCGTACTGAAGTCAAAGAGATGGTTGATGCATGTAAAATGAAGCATAGGTGTGTTTCCAGGATCAGTGTGTAAAACCAGATTTTACAGTATTAAAGGGAACACATACTGTGCAACTGATTTCAACAGGTCAGGATAGGCCTTTAGAAAATGCCCAGATAGTGTAATCCTTCAGGTACAACATAGGCATGGGGTAGGCATTTCAGCAACCCTCTAGAATGCAAGAGAAATGAAAACTTCTTCGGAAAAAAGAAAATATAAGGACTTTATTTAGTGAAAGGAAATCATCTCTCTCCCTACAGTAAGCCTTTTTATTGACTCGCCGCAATAGCATTTAGGTTCAGTTCATTTCCTTAGCTGTGTTCTTCACCAGAAGAGGAATGTAGATTACAAATAAATCTAACATAAATCTTTAAAAATGTGCAACAACTCTGACATGTTAAAGTAATATATTTTAAAATACTGTCGTCTAAGTCAGGTATGGATAAGATATAACATTTAAAATGGGAAAATTTGTAATATGTTAAATTTTTCAGCCTTCCCACCAAAAAAAAAGTGCAATACATTTCTGTACATCATTCTCATAAAATTCCCAATAGGAATTACTATATTAATAACAAAGAAGTAAATTCAGAAACAATTTAGTTGATGGGCCACTAAATGCAAAGCTGACAACAACCAGAAAATTAACATCTATTTTATCTGCTCTTGTGATGTTTCTGCACGTGTAATAAACTAGTTTTAGTGTCGTGAAATAGACAATAAAATGGATACCTACAAAACTGACTAAGGATAGGTGGAGTACCATTAATTAAGCAATAATCCTTTTGAAATTGGTCATTACCAGCAGTTTTTGGTTATGGCCCATTAATACTCTAACTAGCAAGTCATCAATAGTGGTAATAACAGATTCTAAAGGGCTTATTGCTAGAATAAACTATTTTTACTGATTAGAAACCTTCTAAAAATAAATTGGCATACTTTGGCTTCAACTTTTGTGCTGACAGAATGTCTTTGCATGAAGAGCTAATCTTTGTTCGATTAGAAATGCAATGCAAGACATGAGCACATTTTATATATGGAGTTCAATCTTGAGCAGAATTTGTGCACAAAGCATGGGTCACAGGGTCCTCCCTGCTCCACTATATCTGTGATGTTGATTCTCTATTGTAAACGCTCTCACCTGTATTCTTTCTTCCCAGATGACTATACTGACTTCTTTTGGTCAGGTGGCCTTTAGATACCACAGACATAACCTCCAGTCCATTCTCTGACCTCCTGGTAGCTCTCAAGTATCAAGCTGTAGCTCTTTTGATACAGCTAGGTACATGCCAGATGATTTTGAGGCAAAGAGATATTGTTTAGCTAAGCAATATTCTTTTGTTACTGTGCTCAAAGAAAGTCTAATATTTAGACTCAGGCATTCTATAACTGTTAAAATATTGGCACTTTTTTATTGATATCTCCAGAACAAGGTTAAATTGCACAACTAAAAAACCCTGAGAAGAAATATGTCAACACAAAAATGTATATTTCATGAGACTAGTTCTAAGCCTATTTCTCATACACATGAAAATATGTAAAGATAGGACAGATAAAAATGATAAGGTATAAAGAACATCTTTCCTCTCTGAAAAGCAAAGATCACTTTTTCCTTCAAGAGACAGTATTTCCTGTCTCTGATCCTATCAGTCTACTCAGAAGCGATATGTTATCTCTTATGACACTCCAAAATCCCTAACATCAAGTCCCTTCTTGAAACCCTAGTGTTTTAAGCAAACACACATTCCTTTGATGTGAAAGGGCAAATTCCCATTCTGGCTATTTGTTATTACATTGGTGGTAGGGAAGAATGGTGAGCCATGCTCCCCACATGGCATAGGATCAGGAAATGCCTGACATTGCAGGCAAATTGGATGGTATTGAAACACTGAATATGTTGGTCCTTTAGAGAGCAATAATAAGGGACATACCTAAAATCATCATCTGCTGCGTAGTAGAATAGTAAATGCTATTCACCTGAGTGCCTGCCCCTGCCACTGATCTAGTAGACTGCACCCTTCAGCTAATACTGAACTAAATGATGAAAAACAGGTGATCCCCCATGCTAATACCAGGTAACTGTCCTGACCTGGTGATGGAGAGGTAATTATATTGTTAATTATGTTTCCTCTATCAGGTTGGGAAACACTGGATGCAGCTTTCTTCTGAAACAGAGAATGGCATTTTTAGACAGCCATTGTCTCAGGTATGCTCACAGAGGTATTAGCCATTTAATAAGAAACATCTGATAGTTTTCAGAGACATATGAGTTCCCCTTTCCAGATATGAATGACTGTTTTCCCAAGACTGTTGAAGAATAATAGAACCTCACAACTGGGTTTATTTCAGCTCTTATCACCACAGTATTTCAAGGCAAGATACTTCTCTTGCTGTCTTTAAAAGATTCCATTGATGAAATTGTTTCTTGTATCAAGAAATAAGCATCACACCCTAAATTGCTTTTTCATAGGAAAAGTTAAATGCCTTCTTTAATCTCATGCTTCCCTAACAGACTTTTACAAACAGGGAACATACAAAACATTGGCATAGGTTGTAGAAAATATCTTTTTCTTGGACACTATGTATTCTGTATGTGTTTTCCACCACCATCAAAAAGAGCACTACAAACCAACCATTTCAACCTTCAGGATCTTTTGAAATGTCATTGGAATTTATTGTATGTAATGCACATTTTTTAATAGTTCTGTTATGCTTCCTTAGAAACACAGGTAATAGTAATGTTTAGTGACAGATATGAGCCTTTGTTCATTGGACTCAGTCCTTGAAGCTTCATCCCTTCCTACAGATGGAGCAGGATGGAAATGGGTTTATTACAAGAAACGTCTGTTTTCTAACTAAAATGCTCACTTATTTTCTGCTTGTCCCTGATGACAATAGTGTGTCTGTTCCTCACTCCTTTTTATCTGCTCTTGTTTTGACTAAATTGCTGCAAGGATAATTACTACATTTTTATATGAAAAGAAATCAGCACTTTTATAGATAACAGCATGATGCATGTGATATTTATAAAGTAATGGCTACCAATCATTATAGAAATCCAATAATTATTACAACAGGGTAATAAATGGTTTAGGAGACTGGTAATTAGACAAAGAGCCTCACTTCTAGGTCACTAGTTAAAATTCTGCCAAGTCAATAGTGACTGAAAGTCATTACCCTTTGACAGCTGTGTGATGATCTAAATCAGTTCTGGCCTTGAACACATAAAAGTGCTAAAATCAAGTAGTGGAGCACATATTTCTTCAACTTCTCTTCTCTCTTTCTACAAGAATATCTCATGCTCTTCAGGGAAATCTCTCAACTCTCTCCATTCCATCTTTTTTCTGCTTTGTAAAAGAAATATATTTCACTGTGCTGGTCCCAAGCCTAGAAATTTTTGTTATGAACTAATAAGAGAAATGTTTGCATGTCCTTCAGACTAGCAACTGCCTGCTTATAGCTGTTGCATATATTAATGGACTGACCCTAAACACAGGATCCGGATCCAGTCTGTGGACCAGCTCTGTGCCACTCCCCTGGTCCATGGGGCCAGGTAGGTTGAGCACTACTGATGTAGTCCATCCTCTATCCCCCCTGGTTGGATCATCTATACCTACACCATCCCAATTTGTTCTTAAAAACTTCCAGGGATGGATATTCCACATCCACCCTTGTGCCTCCTGACTGACAGGAATGACTGGTGCCTCCTGAGGCTGAGGGGGCACCATGGCAGCGAGCAGAGACTGCCCGCAACCACCAGCATCAGTGTCGGTGGTGGTGGTGGAGGGGCAGTATGAGCGGTGACTGCCTGCAGAAGCCAGTAGTGGCCAATCTCAGGGGAAGAATATGACCCCTCTTGCCTCATCCTACACATCACCTAGGTCACCTGAAAAACTTTACAGTTAAAAGTCTATTCTTACCTACTTTAACAAAGTCCCATTAATTCAATATCTCATCATGTTTTCTAGACCTCTGATGATTTTTATTTTCCTTTGGACTTTTGCCAACTTGTCCATAACTTTCTTGAAGTGTCTGCCTAGAACTGCAAACAATACTCCAGGTTAGGCCTTACAAGTGCCAAACAGATTAGAAGAATTACATGTTTAAGGGTGCAGACACACATAATAATCAAGCTGTTCCAAAATGTCACTTACTGGGAACTGGTTCACAATTATTGTTGAATTACTTATATCCTTTCTCTGTTTTCAGAAATAAGAGAGGATTTTACCTTCCACTGCTAACAAGGGACTTTTAATAAGATTTACTTTAGAAAAAAAATCTATGGAATTATTTATTAAGGAACTAATCTCTCCCCCAGACTGAAGTACTGGAAATGTTTGTGTGTAAGAGAAAAGAGTCATATATCCTGGGCCACAGAACAAAAAAAAAAAAAAAAAAATAGATCCATTCATTGAAGTTACTATCCAAAGAAGGTAACGATGGAAGGATCCAGGTAGTTTTGATTTTGCCCCAAATTCAACCCCCTACCAGTGCATGTGTTTGACTGCATACATGCACACACATGAGCCCAGACACACAGGAATTCCCCATACTGGGTGGGGAATTTTCAGCTTCTCCTGAAATCTTTTGTCAGAAAATCCTCTCTTTGCCAGATATAACACCATGATGGATCCTCTAACAGAGAACATTGGACACTTGGAAAGGAAGTAAAAGGTTTACCTTTTGAATGAAAGGACAAATAAGAAATGAGATTTGAAATATATATGTGGGATATAGCAATACTAATGACACTTACCTGTAGCATTAGTCTGATAGAGGCCATTTGCAACAAAATCTTGCTTGCTTTTGTGCAGCCATAAAATGGCACCGTTAAAAATTAACCGCTTGCGTAAGGCGCACAGAAATTCCTCAGTGAAAAGACAACTCTGCTAGTGCAGCATATTCTCATTATGAGTATCCTTGGTAGATTGGCTAGCTGGGGCATTCAGGACATATTGGGGAACTAAACAGAATTTCCAATTTTCTTTTTAGTTCACCTTTACAATGATGCTGTCAACTGGAAATGAAAAAGTCAGGAAGCAACCAAGCAAGAATACTTAGGGATAGCTGAGGTATGTGGGGAAAAGGTAATAGTAACTGTTAGTCACATGTATGAAGGAAAATAGGGAGCACTTTTATAAATACATCAATGAGAAAAAAAAACTAGGAAATAAGGGAAGCCCACTGAAAATATGAGGGAGGTTTGAAATGAATGAGGGCACAAAAAGGGCCAGTACATGGAAATATGTTTTTAAAATCTGCTTTCAACAAGGAAACTGCAGTCATTAAGGAAAGAAGAGCCCACAACTTGTCTTAAACTCAGGGCTCATTTCAACAGATGGTGTAGTCGTCTATAGGGAACTTGAAGAGCAGCTTGTTGTACAGAAGTTTGGAGAAGGCACCAGGGAATCTGACTGCTTGCACATTGTGTGAATGTCACTTGTGTCTCAGTAAATAGCACTCACAATAAGAAAAATGGACCCAACTCTTGAAAATTCCCAGGGATGGAGATTCCTCAACCTCTTCTGGGTACAGACAGAAGTGCAGCTCCCAGATGTAACCCAGGAAGATTTTTGCAAAGCATTCTGAGTTACAAAGTTACCAAAAGCCAAACAGAAGTTCACTGGTGGTTCCAGGGAGGAGGGGAAATCTAGCTGCTGTCTGAAAGCCTGCAGCCAGGTTCCCATACATAATGGCCAGGGTTCTCAGCCAGTGCTCACTATTTTCAGAATGGGAAAGAGGGGTGGGGGGCAGTGGAGGCAGCTTGTTCTTGGAGCTCCCCTTCTGGTGCTGAAGGGTGGGGTGGGTGAATTAGATTGCCACTCCCCACCTCAGCAGTTTGAGGCCATTGTTCTGCTTTGTAATTGCCCTTCAGGTAGTTGAATGCTCTTATCAAATCTTCCCTCAGCCTTCTCTTCTCCAAACTAAATAACCCGAGCTCTTTCAGCTTCTCCTCATAAGTCGCGTTTCCCAAACTTCTAATCATTTTTATCACTCAACGCTGGAATCTGTCCAATCTAACTCCATCTTCCTTGACCTTTGGGCCCCAAAACTGATCACAGTACCCCATTTGAGGCCTCACCAATGCCAAATAGAGTGGAAGAATCACTTTTTTGTTTTGAAACAAAAGCATATTGTTGCCTCTTATTCATCCTATGGTCCACTGTAATACCCCAGGTTCTTCTCTGCAGTAATGAGCCCAGCTAATCATTCCTCAATTTGTATTTGTGCAGATAATCCCTCCCCCCCCAGTGCAGAAATTTGCACTTGTCCTTGTTGATTGATTTTGGGTCATTTTTCCAATTTCTCCAGGTCATTCTAGAACCTAGCCCTATCCTCCAGAGTGTCTGCAAAACCACCCAACTTGGTGTCATCCACAAATTTGCTAACTGTGCACTCAATCCCATCTTGCATATCCATGTCATTAATGAAGATTAAAAAAAATACAGGACCCAGGACAGATCAGTGTAACTTCATTTATGCTCTCTACTGTTATCAGTATGTTGATTACATGCACTTTTTGTGATGTTCCTCACCAACTAACCCTTACCAACAATCACCATGCTGGCAATTTTTTTACATTCAGAACAAGCCAAGTACAGAACAAGACTACTAGAAAGTTGTACCATATCCCTTAACATGGAACAATTATATCAAGATAAACATGGTTTGTTCTAGGAGATATGTTTCTCTACTATAAGGAGAATGAGCTATACTGGTATAATGCTCCTTTATATTTTTGCATCCAGGTTAGGGTTGAACTGATACAACTACATAGTTAAAAATATATGTAACAACACGTTCCTACCTGATATAGTAATACCAAAACAAAAATCAGCATATAGCCCAACTGTGAGGTCTTATTAACTTCAATGAGCTATAAAGCAGACCTGTGGACACATGGAACCATGACATATAAATAGCTTGTGGTTACATAGAATAAATCTCACAGGAAAAAGTTTTCTCTTTAAAAAGATCTGCCCAGTGTGTGGGTAAGTGGGATATAGCAGATATGAAAGATCTGTATTCCAATAAAACATTCAGACAGTGTCTCATGACATTTTACATGCAAATTCAAATGGAATTTCCAAAGGAACATGCTTCATGGAGTGAAACTGGCTAAGAGGCCATAAGCAAAGAGTACTAATAACTGCTATGTACAATGCTGGAGGTGGGGGGAGATGCACAGCACCACAGGGAGCAGCACCAGGTCCAATATTTATTTAACAACTTTATTAATAATCATGAAGACAGCAGAATAGACAGCATGTTAATTAAGTTTGCAGCTAATACTAAATTGGGAAGAATGCAAGCAGCAGTCAAGACCAAGAAATATAATACAAAGCAGCTTAGAGAAAAGTGGACTCATGTCAAAATGAGATACAGCTTAGAAAAATGCAAGTTAATGCAAACCTCAGGGAAAGAACGCTTGATTTGGGGGGAACCCATAAATCCAATAGAAGAGAAAAACCTCAAGGTGGGCAGCTAATTACACATGAGCTTTTGACACATTATAGCTGCAAAGGGCTCGTGCAATTTTAGCTCTAGCTCCTGGAGAAGGGAGGAAATGGGCCACATCTGTACAGGCCAATACGTTTGGAAAAGTATATCCCAACTGGAAAGAATTCTGATTAAAAAAAACAGGAAAAAACTAGTAAACAATTAGAGAAGAAATATCTAAGTAATCCATCTCCAAACACACAAACAACTAAAAAAGAAAAGAAAAGAGAAAATGAAAGAGCTGCTGAATGCAAATGTTTTTAATTAAAACTGAAGTGCATGAAATCCCAGTAATAAAATGAAAAGTTCAGAACAAAGGTGGATTCAAGGCTTGCTTTGGAAGAAAATCCAAGATGTTTGGAGGAGAAAAGGGTACATATCAGGGAAAGCAATGAAAACAATATTCCCTGTTTCCTAGGTTATGTATACCAGCTTGTCATAAATACAGTAAGAGTAAAAATGGCTAAAAAGGGTGAAAGAAATAAGAGGGCCATAGGATAAAGGATAAGTTATAGAAGAGTATAAGATGATATTTAGAAAACATTTTATTAATTTTCAGGTAAAGGAAGTTGGATAATATAAGAACACTGAACAATAGACTATTTAAGAATGTTCCCTTTATGTTGTTAGGTCTTACTAGGTCAAAGTAAAAAACCAATAGTAAACAATGCAGTACACTTGCAAACTTCCAAGCTGAGCGCAGTATTATCTATATCAGGGGTCGCAATGAAGCCAGTGGTGTGACTAACATGGAACAAGTTACACGTATATTAGAGCCTATACTAGATCAGGGCCTTAATTTCTGTTCTTGAATTACCTGTGAGCACTTGACAATTTCCACAAAAGATGTTTGCTGGATGAAATTGTTTTCCAAAAATTCTTTGTGAACAGTTTTTCCATGCACTTAAGATACAGAATTTGAAAATTCAGTTCCATAGCAAGATTTAGGCCTAAGTACTCAGGAACTATTGGAATAATTAAAAGAATAATAATATCCTTACCCCTCAAGAATAATACAGAAATACATATTTAGGCCTTGATCCTATGTTACGATGTAATTAACTTTGTGCTCCTCAGACAGTTCCACTGACTTCAGTTCCAAAAGAAATTCAGCTAGACTCTTTGTTGCACATAAAAATCAAGCATAGATATCCATCTTGGTTTCTTTAGAACTCAGTGCAGCAATGAAAGCTATGCTAGTTATGAGTCCTTTGCTCACATAGATCCCATTGCAGGAGAAGGACTTCTATTATCAAAAGAAATAAAGCCGAAAATAAAATCAGGCTTGGGGAAAATAACATTCAAAGCTTTCAAACATTTAAAGGCAGGCAGCCTAATGAGATCCAGGGTATTTATTTGACCACATTATTTTTCAGAACATAACTGTACTTTAGCATCACCTCATAGTTTCATAGTTGGTAGGGTCCTGAGCAGATCATCAAGTCCAACCCCCTGCCATGGCAGGAGAGAGTACTGAGGTCAAATGACCCCA
>NW_017728931.1:91515351-91547322 GCF_001723895.1 Crocodylus porosus | reverse complement strand
TTCCCCAGCCTGTAGGTATGGTGGTGGTTCTTCTTCCCCAGGTGCATCACCTTGCACTTGTCAGTGTTGAATCCCATCCTATTCTCATCTGTCCACCCCTGTAAACTGTCTAGGTCTGATTGTAGCCTATTCCTTCCTTCTAGCGTGCCCACATCCTCCCACATCTTAGTGTCATCAGCAACTTTGAACAGGGTGCTTTTTACCCTCTTGTCCAAATCACTGATGAAGATGTTGAACAGTGCGGGCCCGAGGACCGAGCCTTGCAGAACCCCAATGCCCACGTCCCTCCTGGTCGAAAATGACCCATCCACCGCCACTCTCTGGGTGTGGCCCTCCAGCCAGTTGGCGACCCATTTGACTGTGTAGGTGTTGACACCACAGTCCCCCAGTTTTTTAATGAGAATTGGGTGAGAGACAGTGTCGAAGGCCTTCCAAAAGTCCAGGAAGACTATGTCCATGGCTAACCCTGCATCTAAGGATTTGGTTACCTGGTTGTACAAGGCCACCAGGTTGGTCTGACAGGACCTGCCTCTATGTTGGTTGCCCCAAGCATAATTTCCCCTGCTGGCCCCTCGTGGACATGTGCCAGAATAATTCTCTCAAAAAGTTTACCCAGGATTGAGGTAAGACTAACTGGCCTATAGTTTCCTGGGTCCTCCTTCCTCCCCTTTTTGAAGATGGGAACCACACTGGCCCTCTTCCGGTCCTCTGGCACCACACCAGAGCACCATGAGTGCTCGTAAAGCTGTGCCAGGGGTCCCCCAATGACCTCAGATAATTCCCTCAGTACTCTGGGGTGGAGATCACCCAGACCAGCTGATTTGAATACACCCAGTCCCTCCAGAGTTCCCTAACTAGTTCCTCACTAACCCTTGGCCTAGCTGCGCCTCCCCTGGGTTCTAAGGGGGACCTGGGGGGGTGGCTGTTTCGGTCCCTGCTCAGGAAAATGGAGGCAAAGAAGTCTTTAAATAGGTTAGCTTGATCATCTGGTGTGACGACCAAATTTCGTAGCGTGTCTTGCAGGGGCCCCACATTACCCGGAACCTTCTTTTTGCCCCCTATATATTTAAAAAAGAACTTCCTGTTGTCCTTGATCTGGGAAGCTGGTCCCAGTTTCATCTCTGCCTTGGCCTTCCTGACTGCCCCCCTGCATCCCCAAGCAACCACAGTATAGTCCTCCCTGGTGATGGCCCATCCCTTCCATTGGGTGTGCACCCCCCTTTTAGCTAGGAGACATTCCTGGATGCTTTTGGTGAGCCATGGGGGCCTTTGTGCCCTCCTGCCCCCTTTGATCCATGTTGGAATTACTTCTCTTTGGGCTTGGAGAATCGTCTCCTTAAGGAGCAACCACTCTTCTTGGACACCTGGCTCCCCTCCCCTCTGGGGCCTCAGTGCTTCCCCAACAATTCTTCTTAGCTCATTGAAGTCCACCCTCCTGAAATCTAGGGCTGCTGCCTTGCTTCAGGCCTTTGCCACCTTGCACTGGATGGTGAATTCCAGCAGGCGATGATCGCTGTTGCCCAGGTGGTCGAGCACCCACAGCCCCCTCACCAGGTCATCACCAGTGGCCAGCACCAGGTCCAACAAGGCATCTCCCCTGTGCACCTCCTGAGTTAGATGGAGGTCTTGCATTCTGGCTAGGAGCCTACGTGAGCCGTCAGACCTGGCTGACTGCTCTTCCCAGCAGATGTTTGGAAAGTTCAGGTCACCCATGATGACCACGTTCTTTGACCTAACTACCTCTGTGATCTGACTTAAGAATTCCTGGTCTAGCTCTTCCCCTTGGTTGGGTGGTCTGTAGTAGACCCCCACCATTAAGTCTCTTTCCCCTCGGCTGCCTTGTATTCTAACCCAGAGCACTTCAGTGTGCCTTTCCTCTGACTCTTTGCTAATTGATGAGGATGTGTATTCCTCCTTAATGTAAAGTGCCACACCCCCACCTTTCCTCCCTGTCCTATCCCTCCTGTACAGCCTATATCCCTTGATATTCACCATCCAGTCATGCGTTGGATCCCACCACGTTTCAGTAAGCCCCACTATGTCTGGGTTTGTCTCAGCTAGCAGGAGGGTAAGTTCCTCTTGCTTGTATCCCATTTGTAGGCCTCCTGAGGATGTGTGCACTGCCCCCCTACTCTCAGCATTGCCCTGGCCCCTGTTGCTTAGCTGTGTATATGTTCCACTCATCAGTCTAGGCTGGGCTGTACTTGCGGGTGTTGCTTGGTTTGGCAGTCCGAGGCTTCCTCCACCCTCATCTTCCCCTTCCCCCAACAAGCCTAGTTCAAAGCCCGCCAAAGGAGATCCGCCAACCTAGAAGAAAACACATGTTTACCTTTAGCAGAAAGGTGGAGCCCATCCCATCCAAGCATGTCTCAGACAAACCCAGTGCCCATCTGCCAAAAATCCTATCACAATTGCTAATTTCCAAAGTATTCTTGCAATGCTGTAAAAAAATAAGGTTCATGGATCAGCTGTAGCCTTTTGTGGGTCACAGGGAGACTTTCCATTCACTCCTAGGGCATGTTGTTTAAATGGACTTTGTGAGGACAAGGTGGGGGAACTTCAGAAGCCCCACTTAATTTATATGACGTACAACAGAGTCCTTTAAATCTGCCTTATATAAGCAGTGCTAGTCATATGGATGGGGGATGTGGGGGATCACCCAGCAACCATGTACAGGGAGCACCACACACACACACACACACGAGCCTACGCTAACAGGAGTGCTCTTCCCCCTGCCCCACCCCAGCAGATCTTAGCTCCAGGCAGAAGGAGTGGAGCCCAGCTCAGCCCATCCCCTGTCTCTAGCTCCTTAGAAGGAGTCAGGCTGGGCACATGTGGGTGGGGTGGTGCCTGATCCAGTCTACCCACCTTGCTCCTGCACAGCAACAGTGGTGCTTGTCTGCCTGCCTTCCTGGTGCACCATGGCACTCTGCCTCCCTGCCAGACTGCACCTCATGCCCCTACCTGCCTGCTTTTGACTGTAGCAGCGTTGCTGACTTGTGGGGGTAGGGGAGTGCCAAAATAGAAGTTCTCCCAGGGCACCATTTTCCCTAAGGCCTGTTCTCCATACAAACGTTGATAGCAAGCATAAGACAAATCAGTTGCTGGAAATAAGTTCTTCAGTACATGTGGACCATGATGAATACTAAATTCAGAGCACATACAGCTAATTAGAACTTTTAGAAAGGAAGGATGTAATAAAATAACCCTCCACACCCAAATTATTTCAGTGACTGGGTCCAGACCAATGTTAGCAACAGCTGACCAGGTTAAATTTTCAAGCCAGGAATAAAGCAAAAGAAGGCAGGAAAACATGCCCTCCAGAGAAATTGATGGAACTAGGGAAAGTTTTCCTCAAGCCAAGATCTGTCTGTGTGGGCTGTAGGAAGCACTGGAGGCATGAATGCTGATATTTTATATCCAAAAATAGAGAGACCATAGAGGAGAGAAAATAGAGATATGTGGTCAAATCACTTGCCTGCTAAGATAGGCATATGGCATTATTACTATAGTATTTATAGAGAGAGGCAGTTGCCTATGTTAGTTTGAAGTCAGACAAATGGCAAAACAGAAGGGCACCTTGGAGACTAACTTGTTCAGAGTTAGTTTCTTCGGTGTGTGTACAGGCATTACATTTAGACCAGGGCTAGGTTGACCTAAATACCCAATTGTGCAGAGGGCTTCATTGGCCAGAAAAATAGTGCACTCAATCAAGTTCAGCTGAGAAGGTATACAAACTTAGATGAAAAGTGGGGTAACCTGATCTAGAAAAGGGTTAACTCAATTTCCTGGACACCTGGGCTCTGGACAGACATTAAGGAAAGCCTGAGCCTGTATTGATTAAATCTTCACAGGTTAATCTAACCTGCAGAGATTGAACTGATTTGTAAGTGGATAGTCATTCACTTTTGAATCAGGAAATACAGGCATATGCCTGCAATAGTTCAGGCTAGAAGTTGGGGTGCTAGAGCAAGCTCTCCATTCCCTTTCACAGTGCTGAGCTGAGGGGGAGAATGGCCTGGCCCTGACAGGACATTATGATTAGGGAGGGGTTTAAACCCCCAACTTGGCCTGCAAAGTCCCCAGCTGGGGCATACCTGGGGGGGGGGGAGAAGGAAGCAGGCTTCACCAGGCTTTTCCCTCCACTCACTGCTCAAGGGGTGAGGAGTGTTGCCAGACTCCAACCCCTGGCTCCCAGCTAGCACTTGGAGGCAAAGGGTGGGGGCAGAGGGAGGACTGCTTGTGTGGACTGGATGCATCTGTTGATGGTACTGAGCTTTTCAGTCTCTCTCTCCCTGATCCTTCATATTGTGTGCAGCAAACTGACAGCACTCATAGGTCATATTCATTGCAAACCAGGTCTTTCTCACACCTCTGTCTGTCTCTGTTGAACACTGACAGATTGCGAGCTTTGAAGCAAGCAAGCCAGAACAGAGCTTATTAGAACACAAAGTTTATCAGCCCATCAAGCCCTACAAAGGAAAACAAATGCACCTCTCTCATTAGTTTCAAGCTCTTCTGGCAGGTGTATTTGCATTTGCAAGCCACTGGTTCCTAGCCCTAAGCAGACACTGTTCTGTCTGCCTTTGTTTCAGTGAAATTGGAGACACACACACACAGACACCCACAATATCCAGCATGGCAGGGTATGGCCAGATGCTGGGTGGGGTCTATACCACTGAGGTCCTTGCCTTGGGAGAGGGGCAGGGGTGGAGGATCCCTGCTTAAGCAGTGAGGGGGTTGGGGCAGGGGGAAGCCAGGCAAATGCTGCTGTCTCCAGGCTGCAGTCTCCACCTTCTTCTCAGCTAGCTGGAGCTCTGGCTAGGGAGAAGAGGGGTGGGGCCAGGCCTGCTTTCTGAAGCACACAGCCGAGCCCAGGGCTGGAAAGCATGCTGGGAGGCTCTGATTTAACTTGAACCAGGAAGGAGTCTGAGACAGAAGTTCCATAAACCAGTTTCCCCCAAATCAGTTAAGACTGATACTACATTCAACCAGGTTTATCTTAAACTAGTTTCAGACTTCTGAAATTGGTTTATGTGCACTGAACTTGTGTTCCGTTACAGATTTAAGGCAGTTTCTGATCACTTAAACCAGTTTATGTGTAACTTCTGTCCCTAGCCCTGTACATGTTTGCAAAATACTTGTACGGCTGGGTCCCTCCAGACCTTGGACTGAGCTACTTTTAGCCCTATTACCGGGCAACTGCCCCATTGCAGACCCACCACTCCTCCTCCTCCCCAGCCAATCTCAACCCCATCCTGGATCCACAAAACTGGATCTGCTAGCTCCTCCCCATTGGGCCCCCATGCCACTCCCAGTCTACTTTTAGTGCCTTTAAGCAAGTTGTATGAACATAGACCCGGTGTGGAAAATGACTGTATGCACCCTTAAGGTGTCACCCTATCCTCTAGCATTTGTAGTGTTTGAGTACCTCACAGTCTTTAATGGGTTTTTCCCCACAGCAAAGCTATGAGATAGAAAATTACTTATATCCCCATTTACAGCCATAGAAATAAGGCTTAGAGATACTATATGACCTAAGAAGTATGTTTTAAGAAAGAACTTTCCTGATTTCTTCCCTTTGAAACTAGAAAAAACTGGAGGCTGGAAGAACTGGAGAGGACTTGCTTGCTGCCTTCTCCTGTTCCAGCATCTCTTCCATTGAGGCAAAAAAGAAACCGTTTAATGCAGACCTGCTGCACTAAATGGAAAGTCTCCAATTTACTTCTCCAATTTACTTCAAAGGACTCTAGATCTAATCCTTTGAGAGCCTTTTCATAAACACTACTAAATATCTGCCCCATCTCTCTAATCATAAACAGTGTACTGATTCAAGTGCAATTATTGAGGCAGCCTGAATGCATGGATATGCCCTTCATACATTAAAGTAATTCATGGAGGTGTGAGTCCTAAAGATGAGGAATGTGATATTGTTTTTATGATTATTATTATCACTGTTGTTGTTTTTGTTTTGCTTAATTATAATTATCATGATGATTATTACTTTTTATTGATACTTTTCACTGCAAATATCAGGAAACATAACATATAACTGACCTTCTATCCGTGTGAAAGTGCTGGGGGAGCAGTTAGAAGTAATGATGAAAAAGTCTCTTTTCTTCCACAGCAGCACTGTAACGGAGTGGATAGCTTCTGTACTTACAAAAGTAGCTTATGGCTTATGCAATAAAATCATCCATTTAAAAAAAATGCCTGTTCATTCAAATTTGGAAGTTACTTCTTTCTCTTTACACTATGACATGCCTGAGTGAATATCAATCAAATCCTCACTCCTTCTCTTCCTGTGCCATTCTCTAAGTTAATGAAGGGGTTCATCATAAGGTGCTTTGACAATGCCTCATTTTACCCTCTGTTCTACTGCTTTTTTGACTCTTTTGATTAAAGGGATCATATTGCCATCTCCCATGTGATAACTATATTAGTTGGAAGAAGTAACTGATCTATTGTCACAAGATAATGCCATTTGAGAGAATTTTAATGGAGCCTGGCAGGTTTCAATATTATTTGAGGGTCATGGAGTGTCTGACATTTCAATTTGTTATCAGGCCACTGGTATTGCTAGGGCAATCATTAAACATATACTTTAATAAGGTTTCTGCTATGTAGGGTCATTCATTATAGACAAGGAGGGGAGAAAGGGGAAAAGGAAAAGAAATAAAAATATCTACCAAGAGAAGAACTCAGCAAGTAATACAGTAAAGACCTCACAGAGCCCTGAACTATATTTTATAGATTTGTAGAAGCCAACCAATATATTTTCATATGTAAGGCAAAAGGGAGAATGGAGATAAAAACATGAATAACTAAAATTCTTTTTCTACATACAGTATGCATAGTCATTATAATCACAAATATGAAAAACTGATAATTAGATCACAAGTTGGCTTATTTTTCCACTATGATGAGAGCTAATAACCCACTTGTGTCATCTTTGGCTTTATGAGGTCTTTACGCCTGGGACAGTGTTTGCAGATTACAATTAATCATCATATATCATCAAGCTCCAGTAGCTATTTAACAGATGAGCCATCTTCACCTTTAAACTAGGCAGAACCATGATTTTGCTTGAAAATGAGAGGACTGCGTTCTTCATCTGGGCTTATTAATGTGTTTCTCCTTTAAATTAATGCTTGGAGTACCATCCGTTTGTTTTATAATTATCTTATTCTTATTTCTTTTTTCATATTTTGGATTTGTCCCGAGTAACCTAAACTTAGATACACCTTTAAAATTGCATGTGTTGCTGTGGATACACTGCTTTAAAACAAAACAGAAGGACAGGAAAACAGAAAATGAACTTGGAAGAAGGCAAAATACATTGTTAAAGTATAAGTAAAGGTCTACTTAGGCCCAAGTAATAAATTTTGGATGTGCATCTATCAAGTCAAATAAAAATAGGAATGTTTTCATGAATGAAAATAAACTGCAATAAGAACAGCAGTCTGGTCAGGATTTAAACAATTCTCTACAGCATATGTTACACAAACCTTGTGGCATTATAACTAATGCACAACTTCCAAAAAGTGAAAAGGCCTGAGCTTGTAAAAATTTACTAGTATGAGGAGTCCCAAAGGCCTGATTCAGCTTTCACCAAAATCAAAGACATTCCTGACACTGATGTGCATGGGAGCAGGATTGGTTCAGAATCAAGCTAAAACATAGCAGCTTATTTCCATTGATTGTTAAAGTCAACATGCTATGACATTAATGGTAAAAGGCACGTTTGTTTTCAAAAAATTGTGTAGATTTAGTGATTTAGGGTGTTATTAATAACACAGATAAAGTGACATGTCTCCCAAAGCCTAATAAGGGGATTTTGTCTTTTTAATTCACTAAAATGACTTTAATTGGATCAAAGCATTAACTACTAGACAAATAAATTGACAATACATATTAATCCCATTAGCGCAGTGAAAGGGTCTTTATTGACAATACACATCAACCACATATCATGTCTTAGAAAGCTTGCAGAGTAACGGGAAACAGAAAGTGGGCTTGATCTTAAGGCTGCCAATGAAATTCAAATGAAGGACTGTTCACTCTGAAAATTCCTCACAAGAAACTAATCACTCTTATCATCAAATATTTAATTGGAAAAGAGAGGAGGCCCAGCGGCAATCCACAGAGTATTCACCATGGCTGTCCAGGCCTCCAGTGGTCTATGAACCACTGTTTGGAAACCATAATTTTTGTAGAGCTATTGCTCTAAATCAAGTATTTTGTTATCCTGATTAATTTGTTATATTTATTTAATAAATGTTTTTAAATAACTTGGCATGTGCCCAGAGATATCACAGTTAATGTAAGATATGTAATTTATGCTATATATTCTTTTGAAATGTAAACTGCTCAGCACTGGCTGATTGCTGGAGAGTGAAACTAGAGTTACCAGAGAAAATCCCGTTTCATGGAAAATAAATCCAAGAGATGCATAATTTTCCACCATCAGTACCAGGACATGGGAAAGAGGATACACTTCATTTGAAAATGATATTTATAAGCTCGTGGAACTCTTGGACTACAGCTAACAAGACAAAAAGGTGGACTGAATATTATCATTTGTTAACTGAAATCTCAGGTTAACACCATACTTACAAAGAAGGAAAATATAATTCTTAAGGAAATTCCAGAATTATATTTTCATATGTCTTGTTCCTTTGAGGATAGAAGTTCTACTGAACAAGTTAAAGCAGAAAGACCTGTAGGGTGTGGGGGTTGATAGTTGTATGTCCTCTCAAAAGATTCAACAGCACTGGGATTTGTATCCTATATTTTGCTTGATTTCTTTCTTATAAAACTCCAATTTTAAAACTGTCTTTGATCTGGGAATGTACCATAACTGCCAAGAGTCACTAATGTTTTTAAATGACAAACTGCCACATAAGGATATTGTCTATGTATAATAACTTCATAGTAATATATAATTTATTGTGCTAATCTATACACAATGTAATAGTATATCATTAGCATATATTATACTTAAAATATTATATTTAAATATATGGGTTGGTCCTGATCTACTTTCCATTCAACATTAATGTCAAATCTAGTAATGACTTAAATAGAAGCAAAATCTGCCTTATGATATTTAACCTATTTGTATTCATTTGGTGAAATGCTGTATTAAATACATTCATCTGTTTTTGTAATGGTTAGATACTTCTCCTTTTTCCAAGTGGCAATTTGAGGATGAAAATATGAAATGCTTCTATGCATAATTCCTATTAACACAGACAGTATAATGATTACATACCATTTTCAATGAAAGGGATATATTAGTGTCCATCAAAACATTAATCCAGAAGGCACCATGTAAGAGGGCACCTGTCAGAGCTCAACAATAAAAATGAGCAGAGACTCTGCTCTCTAGAAAGAAGACAGAATTCAACAGAAATATTAATATAAAGTTACATGCCTAATTTAATTTACACAAATCAGAAGAAGAAGGAACAAGTAGTTAACATTTTGGCATTAACTGTCATCTACAGTGCAATTATTGTCATAAAATATAAAAATAATTGGAGACTGCAGATTTTTTGATAGCTACTAATGTACCAGCAACAACAGCTCACTTCATGGCTACTAGTACCACTTGCATATACAATACTTTTTCCTGAACTGGTAGGTTTTGGTTTAATTTGCTTATGTGTGTAAGAAAAATTATGCATCCCAATTCATAAATTCTCACATAATTAATATTTTCTTAATTTCCTTAAGATACAAATTCTTTTGTTCCAAAAATAATTAATTTTGTTTACTTATTTATTCTGTGTTTTTCAACCTCTTTAGACTGGAGACACCCCTTTGGACCATGTTAACTCTTAGTGGGTATGTCTACATGTTCATTAATGTTCCTTAAACACTGCACATTTAGTTTAATACTTCCTTAATGAAGTACTAAATGAATGCACAGTAACTAGAGTTACTGTGCAGTAGCACTAGTGCAGAGTTATTTAATGACACTTACTGCACATTAGCCTAATAGCACTGTACAGTAGCCTATTAGCATGTTTTTTGCTGTGACATGCTACTGCTCAATGTTATTAGGCTAATGCACAGTAAGCATGTCATGTAGATGTGCCCAATTTGCACTTTTTTTTTTGACCGTGGAAAAATAGTAAGAGCACTTTTCTGTTGCAAAGAACTCAGAGAGATGGCAACAGGTCAGACTGTTTAATCCATGGATTCCTACTTGAAAACTCTGAATTTGTTTTATAAATCATGTGCATACCTAACAGTAATAACATTGCATAGCACCCCAGGGTACCCTTGAAAGGATCTCAAGGCACCCCAGGGTGCTGTTGTATCCAGGTTGAGAATTACTGATTTAGATGTACACAGATAAAAACTATAAAAGATTATTCCTTCAGAATTTAAGAACCTGGACAAAGGATTAAATCCACAGTGGGCACATCTACATGTGAAATTAGTGTGATGCAATATATTCCAACGCATATCATGCAGGTGTTTATTGCTCCTAGATGCTGCATTTGCATGTGTACTCTGGACAATAGTGTATTGAGGGGACCCTGGCAGCCTGGGGTTCTTCCACCCTAGCTCAATATGCTGTGGAGGAATTGACTGGGGCACAAGGGTGCTTTACTCTGGGGCTAGCCAGCAGGCAGCCCCTGCACTGAAGCACCCTCATCCCCATCTACACGGGTGCTGCTGTGTACTAAAGAACTCTGCCATATGATAGTGCTGCACATGAAACTGTGAAAGCTTGGATGGTGTACAAGACAATGGCTGGGGCAAGAGATTGTGGTAACAAGACTGCCACAAGAAAATCAAAATCCACTAATGGCTTGCAACCTATTAGGCATTGAGACAGTGGAGTGCTTGCAGTACTCAATACTAGACCCATGCCATAAGATAATAAAAGTGGCTTAAATTGTTGGCAGAGTCCTGACCTGCTCATTACATGTGTGTATCTAAGACAGCCAGTGAAGGCAAGGTAGCTACATATGCATTTCAGTTGATCTAGCAGCTAAAGAAAACAAAGGGCTAAATATGCATCTTAAAAGAAACCTGTAAAAGGTGCATTTAATATAGGGAGGATGTTCTGTACATGACATCCTTACATTTCTCAAAACAGGCAGCCAATGTGTAAATGTCTCAGTCATTCAATGTATGTCTGGAGTTTGGTAAACCGACCATCACCAGAATAAACCATTGCAAATTTGCCCCATTGATAAATAAATACCCCAAAACAGGTCTCATAACCAATGCTTCTGAGCATCCTGTCTGACAGCTCAAGGCCCATCACCTGTAAACTGACTGATAATTACAGAAGCTGCAAAAAAACCACAGTCTTCACACCTAGACAAATCCAGAACAGGAGCTGGGCAATTAACAGTTGTGATATGATGATCAACCTTTTTCTCCCTGTTTGTTTGGAATCTAACCAGCCAGCTGTCAAGGAAAAAATGCTTTGAAGCTATACAATTAAACAGTATAAGAACTAGGCAAATCTGCCAACAAGATGTGTGCAGTCCAAGAAGCCATCCTGCCACCCAGCCAACAAGTGAAGGAGCCACACTTTGAGGCTGTAAAAGAACTGCTTCCTGATTGCATTGGGTCAAGATCTCTGTGCAGCTAAGTTAATACTAAGGACTAATAGCTTGTTTTATATTGGGAAAGAATCTTTTTTTCTCTTATTTAGCATTGTAGCTTGTTGGAAGTTATTAAAACAAGCCTTTCTGCTATTCATCAACCGAGTGTTGTATCAGTTCTCAGAGCGCTAGGTTTAAAAAACATAAGTGCAATAGGTAGTACCTGGATTTACAAGTACTAACCCGATGGTGGAGTTAATTAGCTTCCTTTAGCCTAATAGGGGCCCCATGTGTAGACACAGAGACTTCACTGTGGAGCTAATAATGCAGCTCTGCAGTAAATATCTTGTGTAGACACCCCCAGTCTGTAACAAAAAAATCAACTGCAATTGTAAATGATTCCTTACAAAACAGCCAATGAGAAAGATATAACAAACAAACAACCTCATATGCCTTCTAACAAAAGACTACTAAATAATATGTAGACATGGTTGGATTAAGGCACAGGCAATGTGGGCCGCTCCACTGCAGAACGCTGCACAGCCCACAATGAGTAGTGACCTTTACTAAACTTTGCCTTAGTTACAAACTTCATAGTTTTGGAAGGGAGGGCTGGGGGACACAAAATCTGATCCACCTGTCATTTACAATTGCACACTTTAACCCACTTTAACAAATGGTAAAACAATGGAAATAGCTCTCAAACTCCTAAAAATGCATGCTAATGAGGCTGTGCAGACAAAGAATACACAATGGACTCATCTACATGTGTATATTAATGAAACGCAATAAGTTCTGCTGCATATAGCACCAGAGTTCGTTGCTCCCGGGCACCATGTTTACACATGCACCTGGGACCGCAGAACATTGAGCTGGGCTGAAGCAGCCCCAGCTGGTAGGGAGTCAGCCTGCCAGCCTGGAGCTGCTCTGACCCAGCACAACATGCTGCAGAGGAGCTGGCTGCCGGGCTAGACGGCAGGCAGCCTCCATACTGAAGCAGCCTCATGCTGCAGCTAGCCCTGTCAGCATCTAAATGTGCTTTGCTGCACACAAAAAAAGCTCTGCAGCAGGATAGTACTTGTGGTTACAAGTACAAACCTGCAGCTGAGTTTATTAGTCTCCTGTGGCCTAATAGAGCCACACATGTAGATGCTGCAGTGTTTACTGTGGAACTAATTAGGCAACTCCTCAGTAAACATTTCATATAGACATGACATTTACTATTATAGAAAATAACAAGGAACCTACCTAATTTTCAGGGGTTCCCCCTGCTTTCATGGGCAGCCATTTTGGAGGCAGAGTGCAACGCCCCCCACATCTCCGATTGGCCAAGGGGCCCCAGTGGCCCCATGTTTGTTGCTGATTAGCTGCAGAGGCTGCCTGTCATGTGGACTCTACCCCTCAGTGCTGATTGGCTAAAAGAGCTGTCCAGCATGCAGCCCACCCCTCAACCCTGATTGGTGGGCAGGGGTGGGGCCACATGACAGGCAGTCCTTGCAGTCAGTTAGCATCAGGGAGCAGGGGTGGTAGCCATCTTGCCTGCAGCCCTTCAAATGGGCAGCTCCCCCTTCCTCTCTTCCCCACTCTGCTGGGCTGCTGCAGCACATGGAGGACTACTGGCTCCCTCTGAGGAGCCAGCATTTTGTTTTCTGAAAGTTTAATTTTTTTCCATGGATTTTCTAGGCATTGCTGAGATTTCATGGGCAAAGACGGATTTTACAGACCCCACAAAATCCGTGAAATCACAAATTTGGTAGGTCCTAAACATAACCGTAGCTAAACATTCATAGCATAAGCAGGGTTACATGTAATTATGATATGTCTTTGTAACTGTCCAGCAATATTGCTAGCTGAAATTTGCTAACAAAAAAGTGCTACATAAGTGATCCCTCAAGTTAGAAGAGAGGCATTCATCTTATATCACTCCTGTATACAAAGGAGACAATTCACAGCTGGTTAGCAGATATGAAATATTTAAGTGTTCTTGTGAAAGAGTAAACAGCGATCCGGCAAAAAGAGCCGGAGAACACCGCTTCCGGAGATATTACCATATTAGGATAGAAGCTCCAGAAAAAGAAAAGAAAAAGAGGAGAAGGGAGTCTCAGAAAGGGAGAAGAAAGAAAGTGCATCTGAAGGAGAAAGTGCGGGAGAAAGAAGATCTCCAGGAGATAAGACACTTACCCCAGGATTTTTCTCGCCTCTGGAGAGAGCGGAGCTCAGAGGAAGAGGAGCGGATCCCTGAAGAGGCAGCGGAAACGCAGCTGGCAGCCACACTGAAAAGTAAACACACAAAAAATAAAAAGAGTGAATTGACTCACTCCCACAAACTTAGTGAAAACAACTGAGTGCTGACCACAAGGATTCAAGGCTTCAGGCACGCACCAGATGAAAGGTACACACTCAGCATAGCAAAAGTAAAGACAGAGAAATAACAAGCCTTGAAGAGAAAAGCCTGTTCTAAAAAAAAAAAAAAAGGAAATAAACGGACAAACCAGAGTTAAAGGGACTTTGTTTATTTACACCAAGTTCAGTCCAACCAAACTGATAAAGGTTAAATAAGAACAGTATGTAGATAGAATTACAAAGTTGATATAAATGTTAAAAAAAAAAAGGACCACTTCTATTTAAAGATAAGGAAAGTTTGTATAGTGTTATAAAGAATAAAGATAAAGACAAGTGTTAATCTGCATCTGATTGTGAATATATATATCGGCGAGTGTGTGGGAATAATCGAGTGAAGTTTTCCTCTATAATACCAGGATTCCTAATAGAGACACCCAAAGAGCAAAATAAAACAACAAATGTGTATATATATATATAACAACCCTCCTGACAAGTGACATCATAAAGCAGAACTAATAATAACATCCAAAATGTGGCAGGCGGGAAAGTCGGGGTACTTACAGCTCTTTGGGAGATTATAAAAGGATACAGAGAGGCAAGGTCCACCATCACAGTCCTCAACACCATTTTACAATAGTTGTAAATGTTTACACCATTTTTCATCTCAATGAGCCAAGATGTATTGTTTACCTGTTTTGTGGATGCTGAGATCCCTACTGTTCCCAATGTTTCCTCTTTGCTAAGTATCAGAAAACATCAAAGGCTTTGCAAGATTACTTCCTAATGCAGGAAATAGCAGTGCAATCTAAGTATTGTGTGTTTTGTTTACGTATATAAACTAGTGTTTGAACAAAGGAGACAAAACAGAGTGCCACCTAATCCCTACTTTCAGGAAACTACATCTGACACCAATATCTGATTCGTATAAGAAATTCTGCAAGAAGCGAGTCTTCTACAGACAAAAACAGAACTCCCCCTTCCAGGCTGTCTGCCCTTCTATTACAGAGCCTTATATTATAGAAACTACCAGTAGCACAGAACGATATTTCTAACAATCACCATTTGCATTGCACAGCCACTGTCACAGCTTTCTGAGCACGCCTGGTGTTCAGGTCAGGTCCCAGAGTACTGGAAAAGGGCCAATGTGGTCCCCATTTTCAAGAAGGGGAGGAAAGAGGATCTGGGTAACTATAGACCAGTTAGTCTCATCTCTATCCTCAGGAAAACCTTTGAAAAAATTATTAAGGATCACATTTCATAGATTTCATAGACATTCAGGCTAGAAGGGCCCCCCTGAAGATCATCAAGTCCAGCCCCCTGCCCAGGAGCAGGAAGTCAGCAGGGATCATAGGATCCCAGCAAGATAAACATCCAAAAGTATCTTGAAGGCGCTCGAAGTGGGTGCTTGAACCACCTCCAGCGGCAGTCTATTCCAAACCTTGGAGGCTTGGACAGTAAAGAAGTTCTTTCATATGTCCAGCCTGAAATGGTTGCAGAGGAGTTTGTGACCATTTGATCTCATCATCCCTTGGGGCACTCTGGTGAACAGACGTTCCCCCAGACGTTCTGGTGACCACCCCTAATAAACTTACAGGTGGCCACCAAATTGCCCCTGAGCCTGCACTTTTCCAGGCTGAAGAGTCCCATAGCTCTCAGCCTCTCATCATAAGGTCTGTTTTCCTGACCTCTGATCATGTGCGTGGCTCTCCTCTACATTCTCTCAAGCTTCTCCACATCCTTTTTGAATTGTGGAGCCCAAAACTGGACGCAGTACGCCAGCTACGGCCTCACCAAGGCTGAGTACAATGGGAGAATGATGTCCTGGGATTTGCTTAAGAAGCATCTACGGATGCAAGCCAGCATTTTGCTTGCTTTACTAGTCACAGCATCACACTGAAGGCTTATGTTCATCTTGTGGTCAATAATGACCCCCAAGTCTCTTTCATCTGTAGTGCTAACCAGCGTAGCACTGCCGAACCTATAAGCATGCTGCAGGTTTTTCCTCCCAAGGTGGAGAACCTTGCATTTTTTGATGTTGAACATCATCAGGTTCTCATCCACCCATTTCATGAGCCTGTCAAAATCTGCCTGGATCACACTCCTGTCCTCAGGTGTGGATGGATGCTTTACCCCAGAGTTTGGTGTCATCAGTGAACTTGGACAATCCAATGTCTTGGACATGAATGTCTACATCATTGATGAAGATGTTAAACAGCATAGGCCCTAGGACAGAGCCTCGAGGGACCCCATTGGTCACAGCGCACCAAGATGATTGGCTTCCATCAACCACCACCCTCTGGGTCCTACTGCGGAGCTAGTTCCCCAGACAGCAGATTATGGTGAGGTTGGGGCTGCGGTTGGCCAGTTTTGCCAGGAGGTAACCATGGAATACCAAATCGAAGGCATTTTTAAAGTCAAGATATATGACATCAATCTCTTCCCCTTTGTCCAGGTGACAGGTCACCTGGTTGTAAAAGGAAATGAGATTGGTCAAGCAAGACCTACCCGCAACAAACCCGTGCTGGGTATCTCTTTGACAGTCTTTTCCAAGACCTTCCCCAGGATACAGGTCAGATTGATGGGCCTGTAGTTTGCCAGATCTACTTTCCTCCCTTTCTTGAAGATAGGCACGACATTGGCCTTCTTCCAATCTTTGGGCACTTCACCAGAGCACCAGTAGTTCTCAAAGATCTGTGCCAGGGGCTGTGCTATGATGCTCGCCAGTTACTTGAGTACCCTTGGGTGTAAACCATCAGGGCCGGCTGACTTAAAGGTGTCCAGGCTGTCAAGGTGTTCCTTCATGAGGTCAGCTTCAATGGAGGGTAAGGAATCTCTCTCACCCAGGCCTCCCTGACCCACAGTGGGCAGATGCGTCCCATGGGACTGGTGAAAAACTGATGCAAAGTACCCATTTAATTACAGCATCAGTCAATGATGTGTTGAGATGTGCTATGATTTCCCTTTGTACCCTTCATCTCAAACTAGAAATAGTGCAGCCTTTCAGTAAAGTTTATTTGTGCATGCATAGCACCACACTAAGCAGCCATACTATTTCTGGTCTGTGAGGTAGAACACACCAATAGGATAAAGTATGTCTGGTAATGACATTGAGTGGAGAGGACAAAAGGAAAAAAGACATTTGAAGACACTGTGGCCAGACACAGGTGGCCAGAACACTCTAGCTAGGCATAGCCATACATCTATTCCTTGCCACGGGAGACATCAGCCTAGGGTCAGTTGACCCCTCACCCACTGACCCCTCATGGTTTTCAATATAAAACCCTGACCCAGAAAAAGAAGCGTCTGGGCAAAAAGTTTCAACCTTATACACAGGCTGTTGCACCCTTGGCTTGTGCTGCTACTGGCTTCCTGACAGACTCTCAGGATACACAACCTGCCTTGCCCATGGACCCTGAGTTTGATTTGGAGTGAGTTTGATTTGGAAAGAGTCTGAGTTTGAATTTCAAGCAAGTTTTGATTTGGAGTGAGCAAACAGGGGGAGCTAACAGGGGAGTTTGCAAGCAGCTCACTGGGAGCAGGAAGGGGAAGAAGAGCCAGGCATCAGGCATTAGATCCTGCTCTGAGAAAGGTAAGTAAGCCAGGGCTGCCTGTGTGTTTGGCTGGCTAAGTGTTTTCTGGTGGGCTGTGTATGTTTGGGCATGTGCTCTGAGAAGCTGGGTGTGCTGCTAGCTGAGTGACTGCTCCCTGCATCTGACGAAAGCCCTGAGTAGGGGGAAGAGCCAGTCCAGGCTCAGGAGGGTATAAAAGGAGACTTCCTAAGCAACCAAAGAATGAGAAAACAGGGCAGTTTGCTATCTCCCTCTTTGAGCCTTTAAGGTAAGTTCTGTCTTTAATTAAGAGCAACTAACCTGCACATATTTAGTGCAAGTAGCTGACACTCCACAGTTAGACTAATTCATATTCATAGGTTCATAGATGTTAGGGTTGGAAGGGACCTCAATAATCATTGAGTCGGACCCCCTGCATAGACAGGAAAGAGTGCTGGGTTCAGATGACCCCAGCCAGATACCTACCCAACCTCCTCTTGAAGACCCTCAGGGTAGGGGAGAGCACCACCTCCCTTGGGAGCCTATTGCAGACCTTGGCCACTCTAACTGTGAAGAAGTTCCTCCTAATGTCCAGTCTAAATCTGCTCTCTGCTAGCTTATGGCCAGTATTTCTTGTGATCCCCAGGGGTGCCTTGGTGAGTAGAGCCTCACCAATTCCTTTCTGCACCCCCATGATGAATTTATAGACAGCTACAAAGTCACTTCTCAACCTTCTCTTGAAGAGGCTGAAGAAGTCCAGGTGCCCTAGTCTCTCCTCATAGGGCTTGGCCTGCAAGCCCTTAACCATATGAGTGGCCCTTCTCTGGACCCTCTCCAGGTTATCCACATCCCTCTTGAAGTGTAGTGCCCAAAACTGCACACAGTATTCCAATTGCAGTTTGACCAGTGCCCGATAGAGGGGAAGTATCACTTCTTTGGTTCTGTTTGTCATGCATCAGCTGATGCATGATAAAGTGCAGTTAGCTTTTCTGATAACTTCATCACACTGACGACTCATGTTCATCTTGGAGTCCACTAGGACTCCCAAGATCCCATTCCGCTTCCATGCTACCAAGCAGGTCATTTCCTAGGCAGTAGGTGTGCTGGACATTTTTCCTCCCTAGGTGCAGCACTTTGCATTTCTCCTTGTTAAATTGCATTTTATTGTTTTCTGCCCATTTGTCCAACCTGTCCAGATCTGCTTGTAGTTGTTCCCTGTCCTCCAGTGTGTCCACAGAGTACACTTCACTCCCTCGTCCAAGTCACTGATGAAGACATTGAAGAGTATCGGTCCAAGGACTGAACCCTGCAGGATCCCACCACCCATTCCCTTCCAGGCCAATACCGACCCATCCACTACCACTCTCTGGGTACGACCCTCTAGCCAATTTGCCACCCACCAGACTGTGTAATCATCTAAGTCACAGCCTCTTAACTTGTTCACCAGTATGGGGTGGGATACCATATCGAAGGCCTTCCTGAAGTCTAAATAAATGATATCAACCCCTACTCCTGTGTCGAGGTGTTTTGTAACCTGGTCATTAAAAAAGACTAGATTAGTCAGGCATGATCTACCTGCTATGAACCTGTGCTGGTTTCCCCTCAGCATAATTTTTCCTGCTGGGCTCTCACATATATGAGCCTTAATAATCTTTTCAAAGACTTTGCCAAGGATGGAAACTGACTGGCCTATAGTTGCCTGGATCCTCCTTCCTCCCCTTCTTAAAAATAGGGACCACATTGGCCCTTTTCCAGTCCTCCGGGACCTGTCCCATGCACCACAAGTGCTCAAATATTCTTGCCAGCGGCTGTGCAGTGATATCAGCCAGTGCCTTCAGTACCCTCGGATGGAGCTCATCTGGGCCTGCCAACTTAAACACATCCAGTTCTTCCAAGTGACTCTGCAACATCTCAGGGTCAACACTTGGTAGTCTGGCACCCAGCTGTTGCCTCTCTACAATCCCATTGTGAGACTTGTCTTGCCCCTCATTTAGGAAGACTGAGGCAAAGAACTCATTCAGGAGTTCAGCCTTGTCCTCCCTGTCTGTCACCAATTGCTTTTGCCCATACAGTAGTGGTCCTATTCCACTTTGGGCCTTCCTTTTTCTCCCTATATATTTGAAAAACAAGACTCCAAAACATCCTCCACCATGAGGACTTCATGGATTCCATGCTGGAGGACACCTCTAGGACTGGACTGCAAGAGGCAGCGCTGCCAGAGGAAGGACTGCCAGAGGTAGCGCTAGAGAAGGAAGGAAGGGGACATGGATTCCTAGGAAGGTGGAAGCTGGAAGCTTGTGACCTCGAGCAGCAACCAGAAGTCTTCATCTCCATATGCAGTGGTTTTCCTAGGGGCCATGCTCTTCTTGACCTTTTGGTCACACACAGAGAAGAATTGGTGGGGAATGTAGAAGTATATGGCAACATGGGCAGCAGTGACCACTGACTGAGTTCAGGATCCTAAGACAATCAAGAAAGGAGAGAAGCAGTGTAAGGACTCTGGACTTCAGAAAAACAGACTTTAACTAATTCAGGGAATTAATGGACAGTATACCATTTGGATACCTGACTCAATTCTGGTTTGATTTTCTGGCTTCCCTACACTCTGACTTGGCACACTCCCTTCAGACTCTGGCTGCTTCTCCTGGCCTGGAAGTAACTCCCAGATGTGGCCACCTACAGTTTGGTATGACATAGGGTTATGTTCAATAATAATTACTGTGTATTCTTTCTTCGTATAACCTCATTAGTATGTGTTTTTGAAAGTTTGGGCACTACTTGCTCCCAGTAGGGAGACCTCAGTTTCTGCTTGAAGGAAGAAAAGTCCCCAAAGTTCTTTGATTTGTTCCTGCTAGTTTTACTGAAACTCCTGCTTTGTCCTCATTTTGATGTACTAACCTACTCCTGTGTTCCAGCCCCTGCAGATTCCTAGTTTGCACTTCTGGGGCATAGATGTATACCAGTACCATCTCCTCATCCTTTGAGAGTATTTTTCTACTCTGCTTGTAGATGATAACCTAAAAACTCTGCCATTACAGTGGGAGGGCACTGTCTTTGACTTCCCAGCTTTTTGCCCATGGTACACTGGTACAGTTTTCACAACTGCTTTGTGCCTAAGTGCAATAGGCAGGAGTGGATGATTATTAAGACTCTTTGGATAAATAGTTGCTTGTGAACAGGGAACTGGAGCTGGTAATGTTTCCAGTCCCATGTTCCTAGGATGCTGAAGAGGCAGTTTGTTTTACTTCCTGAACAAGAGTGACTTCATCTAGATTTTGTGACTTGTCAAGTCACAAGTTTAGCACCCCGATGAGATGGGATTGGATTAAGACTGTCCTAGCAAGTCTCCTTAGAGATTAAAGAACTGAAATCTATTAGAAAGACATAGAAAGAAAAAGCCATATTCACAACAGAAAATAACTTTTAATAAAGAACATATGTGGTATGTCATCACAAAATGACAGCTTCATTTCATCATGATATTCACCTAAACACAGTCTACCCATTGGGAATGCCAACTAGTGCATCTATTTATTACCATGTCTTCTGCTTTATGAAATAAACATGTTTCTTCACTCATTTAGTCATCAAAAAACTTCCCATAACTAACTCTTTACTTATGAACATGCTAACTAGGGCTGATCAGGGCCGTGAATAAGAAATGCAATTTTGGTCTCTAATTGCCCTATCCATTATCCTCCCCAGCATTTATATTCTGCACAACATTAGGGTACTGCATATAATGTGATCGCTTACCATACGGTTTGGACTGCCAAATGCAATGAATAAAATAGCACCTTTTGAGAATTATTCTACATACAGGAAAAATACAACTTGTTTTAATGGGGTCTAAAAGTGATCAAGTACAGCACAATGTACATTGATAAACAATGTGTGTTATTTATTTTATTTTTATGTTCAAAATAAAATAGTTTTATACAGTCCACATGACTCACCAAAAACATATTGCTTCTCTTAGTCTGTATAGACTTTATTTTCTATTAGATATATTTGCTCTGGTGCCATTACATCCATAAAAAGACAGGCAGAAGAATATATTCCTTAATCCCTGATACCACCCAAATTCAGCTAATATTAACTATAACAAAAAACTACAGGCTTTATGAAACTAGAGAAACGTGAAACTAGAATGTCCTAAAAATGACTGCTTAATCTTGCTTAGATGTCAGACTGAAGAAGGCACTTGTGTGAAGTAGGAAATAATACTTGAGGAATAACACTTGAGAAGGCTGTTCCCTTCCCCAAGGGATTGGAGCCAAGTTTTAAAGAGTTTAAAACTTATAAGGACTTTAAAACTCTGAAATGATTGATGGAAGTACCATTTTTGTAAAATATGGCCTTTCTGAAGAGATCCTTCCTATGTTAAAAATACAGGTCAAAGATGACATTTGCAGAACTTTCAAATATTTTCCCACACTATGGGCACGTGTACACAAGATGTTTACTGCTCAGGAGACTAATTAGCTGCACGGTGAAGGTCTCAGCACCTACATGTGCACCTCTATTAGGCTGGAATAAACTAATTTAATCCACAACAGAATAGCACTAGTAAATAAAGGCTGCTGACAGATGTTAAAAAAAGCAAAAAGACAATAAACTGCACTTTATCAGAAGCAGCAGCAAATTAGTTAGACCTGGCTCTGCAGCATCTGTATAGATCAGGTGTTTCAGCGGGACTTTTTGGCATTTTTATCTAATAGCTGATTCAGCATTAGATAAGTGTCAGAAAAGCCCCATTAAAGCTCCTGATCAGTAGAAACATTGGGCAAGCCAAGTCTAACTAACGTTATGCCTCTTCTGGGCATCTGCACGGGGCTCAGTATTGGGACCATGCCAAATTTAAAGTAAAGTGCATTGGGGGTGGGGGGCGATTGTTTGTTTTTTCAGATCTGCAAGCAGCCACAAGTATTATTCGGCTTCAGGGTAAAAAAATCCACAGCTGCATATGTGTAGACAATTCTCAGCTGACTGGGGCACGAAACTACTTAAGTGTGGGGGCTGCCTGCCAGCTAGGCCCATGCTGAAGCTCCCTCATGCCCCAGTCAGCCCCTCCACAGCACATTGAGCTGGGGGAAGCAGTCCTGGGCTGGCAGGCTGACCCCTCCCAGCCCCCTGCCAGCAGGGACTGCTCTGACCAGGCTCCATGTGCTGTCCATCAATAAACAGTGAACCTTGGAGCAAAGAACTCTGGAGCAATAAGCTCCAGAACTTATTCATGCATGTGTAGATGCTTCCTAATCCACTTACCTTAATGATATTCACCATCATAATAACAAAGCTACATCAAGGATGAGAACTAATTTTCACAGTGGAAGGGCATATTAAAATAATTTTGAAGTGATTTTACCTTTAAAATGTCACATATAATAACAACTACATACTTCAAGTGGTGTAGTACTAATGGAAAACATGTACTTCTCACAGCCTATTCACAGGCACTCACTCTTGTACACCTAAATTATTAATCCATTATGCTGTCTCTTATTAGCACATCTACATTTTTTGTAGCTTGTTAATCCAAAGACTGCAAATACAGATCCTGTGCCAGTATTAGAGATTGCACCCAATGCTGATGGTGTATTAAAAGTTGGACCATGCCTTGATAGAGAGACCATTCTTCTGTGGAACACTATACTGAAGTTCTGTCCCTCAGTACTTGCAAAAATAAAGAGGTTGTGCAAAGCTCTTGAAATTTGCTAAATCATTTATTTTATCTATTTCACAATTGGAATTGTTACACATGCAAGCACTGCAGCACTGGGCACTGTGACGCTTGCAATTGTATAAGTGGCCAAATGCATATCAGTGCATAGAAAATGGTAGCAGTGCACTTTTGAACTAAAGCACTTCCAAGATTTTTTAGTTCAAAAGTGTGCCACTGCCATTTTCTCAGCACTGATATGCATTTGGCCACTTACACAACTGCACGCAGCGCAGTGCAGTTCACTTCAACTTGGGTACGGAGCAGACTCAATTAATCAAGTCTGCTCTGAAGTAGTGGATCTCCAGTGCACCGCGGGAAAAATAGTATGTGTATAAATGCCCAATATTTCAAAATAAATCAAAGAACATACATTTTAATTAAGTCTGTGTCATTCTTGGTAACAAGTAGAGGTAACCTCTGGACTAATCCAATAACCCTTGTCTCTCAATAAGATATCAGTTGTCCATGGATGTGTATGAATTATTATAAAGCACATATTATTGTGTTTCCTATATAGTTTCTGCATCAGCAGTATTACCCTCATTATTGTGAAGTACTTTAGATTATCATGACTATGAAATGTTTTCTATGAAAAAGCAGACAAATCCTATTGTGTTCCAAAACATCATGTATTATCTGGAGCACAGGTTGGTCAATAGTATTCAATATAAATTAATTACACCAGCTTTGTTACTAGGACTCCTGGACACTACTCTAATATAGGTACCATGTTTTCCAGCATATAGGATGCCTTTGCATACCCCAACTGGGGGCACCTACCCTGCAGATCTTCAAAAGGAGACTGGATGCATACTTTGCTGGAGTTATTGCACCCCAGCAGTGTTTCCTGCCCAGAGCAGGGGACCTGGACCCAAAGATCTCACAAGGTCCCTTCCAGCCCTAAACTTCTGTGAATCTGGGTGACAGCTCCATGGCTTAGGCCTTGTTTGCAGGGAAAGTTTTTCAGTATAATGAAAGTAAAAATATAAACTGATATTGTTATACCAGTGTAACTTCCTGCTCACCTATGGTGACACTGTCATTTTGGTACAAATTTCTTTTTTCCAATTTATTTTACATGGCTGAGGAAAGGGTTTAAGCTAAACCAAAAAAAAAAAAAAAAGAGACCATTCATAACAAAATAAAAGTTTCCACAAGTTAGTATAACTATACCTATATAACTGCATTAGTGTAACTATTGAAACCTTCCTAGGTAGCAGACAAAGGATATTTTGATGGGTGACATCTAACTGCACGGTTGAGAGAGATTACCAAAACACAGACATGGACTTTATGGCTCATTATAATCTACCTGCTAATATCATCTGCACTCTGGGACTTTCTTCCTCCCCTGAATGGTCTTGCTCTTCCACTTACCGGTTTACCCTTCAAACTGCAATTCTTTTGGCTCTGTCCTCAAGTCAGCATGCAGGGTGGCTGCCTAAGGCACATTCCCCCTCCTCCCACTTCTCGCAGTCACACCACTTGTTGTTAAACCACTGAGTGAACAAATTCTTCAAAACACATCACCTCTTATTGCTGCATTTGCATCTCTTGCTTTTGCTTTATGTTTTTGCACACTGGTAGCACCTGGGAATTCATAGGAATTACTGTGTTTTGGAGAAGGTGCACAGCTTATGAAATAGCACAAGAGGCAGTTGGGTGACCAGTAGCAGAAATCCCACTCTGAATCCCAAATTCACTATTGAAAATGCATCCAATGCTGTATAGTGGCAATTACCTCTGTTTGCAGTGTCTTGGTCATAGCACAGCCTGTGAAAACCTCACTTATCTTATTTTCATCTGCTGGATATGTTTTTGTAATAAATCCCTGTTTGCTCTTAGCTGACATATCAGCTTGAGGAACACTCACTATGCCCAAAGCAGTGAAGCTTGCTCCTCACCTTAGGGAAATGGTGATTACAATGATAGCTGATGTATGCCAATCAACTGAAGTCACCAAATCATTGCTTCTCGCTCTGACCAAAAAGCATTTACTTTGGTCCCCCTACAGCTTCTCTGAATATGCTCTGAGTTTAAAGTCATATCACATTACACAATGTAAGTTTTGGCGCTATGATAATGACAGGTTCTTCAAAACTGTTTCCATTTGGATCCTGTAGTGGGGCCAGGATCCAGGGGCAACCATGCTGCCTGTCAGTGGCCAACTGGTCACTGCCTCAGACTGATTCTGGTACTCTCTCCTCCACTCTTACCTGAGAAACCTTGATGTAATTGTTAAACTATGAAAGGGAACCTGCCTGTTAGTCCTAGAACCCAGCCTTGCCCTTCCTTTGCCAGTGGATCCCCTCCAGACACCAATAGCCTGAAACCAGTCTGTCATAGAAAATTCCTATGACCTCTAGAGGCCATCTAGTCCAACCCTCTGCTCAAAACAGGACCATCCCCAACTACATCATTGCAGCCAAGGCTTTGTCTAGTCAGGTCTTAAAAACCGTCAAGGATGGGGAGTCCACAACCTCTCTGGATAACCTGTTCCAGTGATTTACTACCCTCCTAGTGAGAAAGTTCTTCCTAATATGTAACCTAAACTTCCCTTGCTGCATTGGTGACATGTAGGGGTTGCATGTGGGTTCACGTGCACTCCCTGCAAAAAGAGCCACCAGCGGCACCTGTGGACAGTCACTACTTGCCACGCCCCCACCCTCCTGCTACCGAGACCACTGTGGCCACCTGCAGGAGCTCGCTACTCACCACTGCTACACTCCCACCGCTGACACCTGTGGGAGCTCACCGTGCCCCATCAAGCTCCAGGGGCATGTGGGGTTCATGCCTTGCTGCAACTTGACACTGTTGCTCCTTGTTCAGTCATCTGCCACCACTGAGAATAGACTTGCTCCATCCTCTTTCAAATCCCGCTTCAGGTAGTTGTAGGCTGCTATTAAATCCCCTCTCCGTCTTCCCTTCTCTAGACTAAATAAGTCCCCTCAGCCTCTCCACATAAGTTATATGCCCTCTACTAGACTCTCTTCAATTTTTCCACATCCTTTCTGTAGTGCAAGGCCCAAAATTGAACACCGCATTCCAGATGTGGCCTCACCAGTACTGAATAGACGGGAATAATCACTTCCCTTGACCAGCTGGCAACATACCTACCAATGCAGCCCACTATGTTTTTAGCTTTCTTGGCAATACTGTTGGCTCATATTCAGCTTTTTGTCCACTGTAAACCCAAGATCTTTTTCTCCAGAGCATGAAAGAATGCATGGGATTGTTCCATCCGAAGTGCAGGACTTTGCACTTATCCTTATTGAAACTCTTGAGATTTCTTTTGGTCCACTCCAATTTGTCTAGGTCACTATGAATCCTCACCCTATCCTTCAATATATCTACTACTTTCCCGAGCTTGGTGTCATCTGCAAACTTGTTGATAGTGCACTCTATGTAATCTTTCAGGTTGTTGATGAAGATATTGAACAAAACTGGCCCCAGGACTGACCCCTGGGGCACTCCGCTTGATACTGGCTGCCAACTAGACACTGAACCTATGGTTATTATCCTCTAAGCCCTATGATCCTTCCAGTTTTCTGTCCACCTTACAGTTCATGCATCCAGCCTGTGCTTCCTTAGCTTGCCTGTACAAATGTTATGGGAGACTGTATCAAAAGCCTTGCTAAAATCAAGTTATACCACCTCCACTGGTCTCCCTGAATCCACAGAGCCAGTCACCTCATCATAGAAGGCAATCAGGTTGGTCAGGCATGACTTGCCCTTGGTGAATCCAAGCCAACTTCCTAATCACTTTCTTCTCCTCCACATGCTTAGAGATGGATTCCTTGACAATCTGCTCCATGATTTTTCCAGGGACTGAGGTGAGGCCGACCAGTCTGTAGTTCCTTGGATCCTCCTTTTTCCCTTTCTTAAATATGAACACTGTGTTTGCCCTTTTCCAGTCATCTGGGACTTCTCCCGACTGCCATGAGTTTTTAGAGATGATGGCCAGTGGCTCTGCAATCACCCTCAGTACCCTTGGGTGCATCCCATCCAGCCCCATGGACCCATTGTCCAGCTTTTCTAAACAGTCCCTAACCTGTTCTTTCACCACTGTTGGCTGCTCATCTTCTCCCCAAACTGTGCTGCCAGGTTCAGTAATCTGAGAGTGGACCTTGCCTGTGAAGATTGAAGTGAAAATGGGATTGAGAACTTCAGCTTTTTTTGCCTCCTGCATCACTAGGCTGCCTCCCCCATTCAGTAAGAGACCCACACTTTCCCTGATCTTCCTCTTGTTACTGACATACTTGTAGAAACCCTTCTTTTTTCCCTTCACATCCCTTGCTAGCTGCAACTCCAATTACACCTTCCTGACTTCATCGCTGCATGCCCGAGCAATGCTTTTATACTCCTCCCTAGTTCTTTGTCCATGTTTGCACTCCTTATAAGCTTTCTTTTTCTGATTTAGTTTACTGATGAGTTCCCTGCTAAACTAAGCTGGTCTTCTGCCATTCTTGCTAGTCTTCCTGCACATAGGGATGGTTTCTTCCCACACCCTCAGTAAGCCTTCTTTGAAGTACAGCCAGCTCTCCTGGACTCCTCTCCCTCAAACCGGCTTCCCAGGGAATCCTGCTCATAAGTTTCCTAAGCAAGATAAAGTCTGCTTTTCTGAAATCCAGGGTCCTTACTCTGGTGCTTTCCATCCTTCCTTTCCTCAGGATCCTGAACTCAGTCAACTTGTAGTCATTTCTGTTCAAGTTGTCTTCCACTACTACATTCCTCACCAATTCTTCCCTGTTTGTGAGCAGCAGGTGAAGAAGAGCACAGCCCCTAGTTGGCTGATCCAGCACTTGCACCAGGATGTTGTCCCCAACATTCTCCAAAAACTTCCTGGATTGCCTGTGCACTGCTGCATTGCCCTCCCAGTAGATGACAGGGTGATAGAAGTCCCCCATGAGAACCAGGGCTTGTCATCAGGGAAACTTCCACTAGCTGTTTAAAGAAAGCCTAATCCACCATTTCCTCCTGGTCTAGTGGTCTATAGCAGACCCCCACTACAACATCACCCTTGTTGCTTTCTCCTCTGACCCTAATCCAGAGACTTTCAACAGGCCTATCTCCAGGTTCATACTTGTGCTCTGAGCAATCATATGGCTCTTTTACATAAAGTGCAACTCCCCTGCCTGTCCTTCCTAGATTCATAGATTGTAAGGTCGGAAAGGACCTCGGAAGATTATTGGGTCCAGCCCCCTGCACCAAGCTGGAAGATAACTGGGGGTCAGGTAACCTCAGCAAGGTGACTGTCTAGTCTCCTCTTGAAGATTTCTAGGGTTGGTGATTGCACCATCTCTACAGGAAGCTTATTCCACAGTCTGGACAACCTGACTGTGAAGAAGTTTTTCCTAATGTTGAGCCTGAATTGATCTTCCAGGAGTTTGCGGCCATTACTCATGGCTTTCCCCTCAGGTGCCCTGGTGAACAATTGCTCACAGAGCCCTTGACATACTCCCCTAGTGTAGCAGTAAGCTGCTACTATGTCCCCTTTTAGTTGTCTTTTCCTCAGGCGGAAGAGTTCCAGATCCCTCAGCCTTTCCTCATATGGCTTGCCCTTTAAGACTCTGATCATACGGGTGGCTCTTCTTTAGATTCTCTTAAGCTTGTCCATGTCCTTGTTAAAGTGCGGTGCCCAGAAATGGATACAGTACTCCAGCTGCAGTCTACCCAGTGCTGAGCAGAGCGGAAGAATCACCTCCTTGGTTTTGCTGGAGATGCATCGATTGATGTATGCCAGAGTATTATTTGCCCTACTGGCTACAGCATCACACTGATGGCTCATATTCATATGTAGTCTATTACTACACCCACATCCCTTTCATTCATGGTGCTAGTCAGTTTGGTGCTGCCAAGTCTGTAGGTATGTTAGGGTTGCTTGTCCTGAGGTGCCGTACTTTATATTTCTCAATACTGAACTTCAAGCCTGTATAGGTCATCCTTTATCTTCCTGAACAGTTTATACCCATCTGTGACAGTAGGACTTATGTTATAGCCAGTGTGCTTATGTTTGTGTTGGAGTTGTTACTGATGTTTTTGGTTTGGGACCACAAAGGGTTGGTGGAGGTCCTAGTAGTACCTCAGGGCATGGAGGTGTTTGAATCCCACTATGGGCCTAGGGCATCATTGCTCAGGATGGGGCGGAGAGCAGAACCAGGGGCAGGAGGCCCTGAGACAGGGGCTGAGGCCAAGAGAGCCTGACCCAAATCAATGGGCCAGGGCTGAAGGCTTGCAGCAACAGAAAAGAGGAAGAGGAAGCTGAAAGGACCATGGCCCCAACAAGGGAGTAATAGTGCACTTATATCTGTGAGGCATAGGCAAGGTATAAGAAGCAGTTGGAGCCATGCAATAAGCCCCTAAACCAAATAGGTGCCTTGAAGCACATACTGGCTGGAAGGACCCAACTATCAACAGTCAGGCTCAGCAGGGTATAAAAGGAGATACCCTGAGTGACCAGGAAGCCAGCAAACAGGAGCAGCAAGCAGGGCAAGCAGTTTGCTGGTCAGTTAGCAGTCAGTTTTCCACCTCCACTCCCTCTTTTTGAAGGGAGAGCCTTTCAGCTTCGGGGAGTGAGGCTGAATCATTAGGGCTTGCCATTTAGTTGCCCTAGGAGCTTACAGTTATAGCTGCAGCTTCATCCTTGTTGCCCAGCAAGACTCTGCTCTATTGTCTGCAGCAGCCTGCTCACTCTGAACAGTGTTTCCTTAACTCACTGCAGGTGCTCTTCTTTCTTTAATGGGCAGCTCCCTGCCTAGGTCACAGGGCTTCCTCAATGACTAGCCCCTTGCAGCTATCTTCCATTTAGCTGCCAAGGCTCTACCTGCTGCAAGTTTTCCCTTAAAGTAACAGGGGCATTAGCCTTCCTGTTACAAATCTGTTCACCTGTTGATGTTTAGTCCCAATATCCATTTCTTCAATAGCAATAAATAAATAAAATTTCAGACCATTTAGTGAGCTTTTTAAATGGTATAGAACAATGAAAACAGACCTCAAATGTGTATCTGAATAAATTTGTCATCCAAGTCTTCCCACACCAGTAAAGGGAGCAACTCATGGGGTCTAGCATACTGATACAAGCTGACTCTACTACCAACCTGATTTGGAATAGAGGGTCAGGAGAAGGTGTGACCATCTGCAGACATTTAAAATTAAACTGGACAGATTATCAATTAATATGTTGCAGCAGTAGGAAGATAAAATAGGAGTACAGATAAAGGTAACAACTGTATCTGGAATCAGTGACTGTTACAATGCAGCTGCTACATCACCATGCAATACAAATGTAGCAAAAAACATTTTAACTGCTTCCTTCAGTGTTTAAGCTATAATGATTTGTCTCCATTGTATTACTATAGAGTACATGGAGACCAGACCAGCAGTGTCAAACATAAGGCCTGTGGGCCATATCCAGCCCACAGAACCATTCTATCCAGCCCACCAATAGACTGGTGGGCTACTGGAAGTTAGAGGGTGTAGCCTGCTATAGAATGTGGGGTTCCTGGACCCTGGTGAACATGGCCATCAGCAGCAGACCCCCAGATCTATGCTGCTGCCCAAACACAGACCTGGACTACCACCTGAACACAGACCTGTGCTGCTACCCCCTCCTGGACCCATGCTGCCACTCAAATGCAGCCCCGCTTTGCTGCTTGTATGTAGCTCTACTGCAGTTCCTGTTTGCCTCATGGATCCAACCCAGGAAGGGCACCTACAGTCTGGATCCAACCTAGCATGAGTTTGACACTCTTGATGTAGATACAGCAGTTACATGATAACAGTTGAGCTCCCCAGCAGGTTCTCCCCTTTTAAAATGATTAAAATATTATATCTGACCAAATCCTTAAAGACCTACTGGGAGAGGCTTTTGCCATCTGCACTAATTTTGATTCTATTGCATGATCACCCAAAGATCATTCAGCCCCACCTCAAATTTGCATTCAAGAGAATGAGAGAAAACAATAGGCTGAAGTATGACTGATACAGAATGGACAGAGTATGAGGCAAAGAATGGCGCATGGAATAAGAGAAGGAAAACTGGAGAGTTTGACAAATCAGGTAACCTGAATGTGCTGGAAGGGCAAGTCCAGTTAGCCAAATATAAGTGACATAATAAGAAATGAAGACAAGGAGAGAAAAGCAAAAAGTGAGGAAAGCAGTCTATTGGATGTCCGTTGGTTCACGAGGTTCCAGAGCCAGCCCTTGAGTTCCAACACTGGAACTAGTCCAATGCTAGGTGTGGCTGCCGACTCCTTAAGTCTCAGAACTGGTCAACGGCTCATTGAGATGGGATGTTAGTAGTAGAAGTTATTACAGAGTAGATATAAGGTAAGACAAAAGGTTTTATTCACTCACCTGGCCTCACCCTCTTACGAATAAGAGGGGAAGCCAGCTGGAACAAAGTTGCAGTAAATACATGTACAGGGAGCGTAGGTATGCTGTCTAAGCTACGATGAGAGGCAGTCGAGAAGTGGAGTCTCCGATGTTTCTTCAGTTACAGTATGCTGGATACAAACGGGGTCTGTTGGTTCACGGGGTTCCAGAGCCAGCCCTTGCGTTCCAACACTGGAACCAGTCCAATGCTAGGTGCGGCTGCCGGCTCCTTAAGTCCCAGAACTGGTCAACAGCTCATAAATGAGATATTGAATACAAAACTGTAACACGGTGAGTCGTTGTCGATTGTCGGGTTTTCGAGGCCTTTGTTTTCGCTGGGATGCGCCCAGGAGGGGAGGCTGAGAACTGGTCTGCAGGGTGATCAGGCCTACAGAGTTTTCCAGTTGTC
>NW_017728931.1:91512274-91515251 GCF_001723895.1 Crocodylus porosus | reverse complement strand
GCCTCTGTGACACTAACTATGATATAAGCTAAGCATACAGGGATAGGATAGTTTCTTTTACACAGTAATTGCTAGGCAGACTTTCTACATAAGTTTCGTTTCTGCAGAAATAACACTTCTAGATAAGAAATGAAATTTACAGAACGCACACATGTAGCTCAATGCCAGCGGAGAAAAGTACAAAGCGCTCATTTTGATTAACAGTCAAGACTTCAAAGTTACATAAATGTGAGCGTGCCACGCGGCAGTTATACAGAAGAAAAATAAATAAAACAGTTACAACCAATGCCAAATAGAGAGGGAGGAGTACCTCCCTAGATCCACACATTGGCAGATGGACACCAGAGCTTTATTTGCCCTTCTGGCAGCCTAGTCACACTATTGGCTCATATTAATCTTCCAGTCAATCTTGACCCCCAGGTCTCGTTCAGTTACTGTGCCCGCCAGTGAACCACCACGCATTGTGTAGTTGTGGTGAGGGTTCTTACTACCCAGGTGAAGGACTTTGCACTTCTTCCTGTTAAACCTCATATGGTTTTGTTCTGCCCATAGATCCAGTCTGACAACGTCATCCTGGATCTTCGCTCAATCCTCTGGTGTTCCTGCATTTCCCCACAACCTGGTATCATCCACAAATGTAATCACTGAGCTTTGCACCCCATCATCTAAGTCGGTAATGAATATATTGCATAGTATGGGTCCAACCACCTATTCCTGGGGGATACCACTGGAGATGGCCATCCAGGATAAGGCCATCTCATCAATTACCACTCTCTGGTAGCAGCCTCTAAACCAGTTGTCCACTCACCTCACTGTAGACTGGTCCAGCCCAGTACTCTCTAGCTTGTTAGAGAGAATCCTGTGGGAGACAGTCAAAGTCTTTACTGAAATCTAAGTAGGTGACATCAACCTTGTGTTCCTGGTCCAGATGGTAAGTTACCTGGTTGTAGAAGGACCCAAGGTTTGTTAGGTACGATCTACCCTTGACATAGTCATGCTGGTTGCTTTTTATCACCCCATCCATTACCAGCTTCTGGTTGATAGCCTCCTTTACCAACTTTTCAAAGATTTTACCCAGGACCAAGGTCAGGCTGACCGGTCTGTAGTTTGTAGGATCATCCCTCTTCCCTTTCTTAAAGATGGGCAACACATTGGTCCTCTTCCAGTCATGTGGGACCACTCCTGAGTTCCACGACTCTTCAAACAGCTTGGCCAGTGATGCTGTTATAGGTTCAGCCAGTTCTTTCAGGAGTCTCAGGTGCAGGTCATCTGGCTCTGCAGTTTTAGAAATGTTCAAGCATTGTAGAAGATCCCTTACCTGTTCTGGGCTGATTTCATGTAGGCTGTTACATTCCCCCTGTTCCTTGGGCCCTTGGTCAGATGAACAGCCCCCACTGAATTTCAGGAATACTGAAGCAAAGTATGTATTTTGGAGTTTTGCCTTCTCATGGGCATCGACTGTGGATTGCCCTTGGGTATTTAGCAGGGGTCCCACAGTGAAACCCAATATTTTTTTCCTCCATATATATCTGCAGAAGGACTTTTTTTTTGGTCTTTTATACTGCTTGCCAGTTTGATCTCCATGCCTGCCTTAGATTTCTGTATTCATATCTGCAGGCGATACAGGTGTATTTCTCCCTGGTTGCTGAGCCATTCCTCCACTGCATATATGCTTCTTTTTTTCTCTTTCAATGGATCCCTAATATCCCTGGTGAGCCAAGCAGGTCTCCTGACTCTTTTCCCACTTTTTGCCTGCGTTCGGGATGGCCTGGTTTTGAGCTATGAGAATTACCTCCTTAAGGAAGTACCATCATTCCTGCACTCCCAAATCATCCAACTGCTGGTTACAGAGGGCCTCTCCAATGATCCTCTTGAGTTTGCCAAAATCTGCCTTCTTGAAATTTAGGACTTCTGTTCTGGTGACTAACTTCCCAGTCTTACGGTGGATGGTGAACCTTATCAAGTCATAGTCACTGTTGCCCAGAGTACCGCCAATCCTCATCAGGTCCCCCTCTACTGGTCTCCCTTGTAGCCTGACCCAGAGGGTCTCAAGGGACTCTTTCCTGCTGTCAAAAGTGACCTGCAGGAAGGGGTACTGCTCTTTCACATAGAGCCATGCTCTTCTCTTCTTCCAAACCTGATCCTTCCTATAAAGCCTGTAACCCTCAATATGCACTGTCCAGTCATAAGTATCATACCACCAGGTCTCTGTCAGCCCAATCAAGTTGAATCCTTCATAAGCCAGAAGGAGTGCCAGTTTCTCCTGGTTATTTCTGATGTTCCCATAAAGGCATCTGAGCCCTCCCCTAGTCACATCAGATTTTCTGTCATGTTGTCTCTGCCTCAAGATGTCAGTACCCATCTGGACATCCACTGTTTGAATGCTCTCCTGTGTGTCATGGTGGTTAGTGGATTCTGCTTCAGCAGAAGAACCTTCTCCCCAGCCCCCGTACATACCTAATTTAAAGCCCCCAGGTACCAGTGGTCACCACTGATAAACTTATAGGTGGCCATCAGATCACTACTGAGCCTGCACTTTTCTAGGCTAAAGACCCCCATGGCTCTCAGCCTGTCATCGTAAGGTCTGTTTTCCTGACCTCTGATCATGCGCATGGCTCTTCTCTGAACTCTCTCAAGCTTCTCCACATCCTTTTTGAATTGTGGATGCAGTACTCCAGCTGCAGGCTCACCAAGGCTGAGCACAAGGGGAGACTGACATCCTGGGAATTTCTTGAGCGGAATCTACGGATGCAAGCCAGCATTTTGGTCATTTTACTAACCGCAGCATCACACTGCAGGATCATGTTCATCTTGTGGTCAATGATGACCCCCAAGTCTCTTTCTTCCATAGTGCTAGCCAGCGTAGCACTGCCATGCCTATAAGGATGCTACCGGTTTTTCTTCCCAGGGGGAGAACCTTGCATTTTTCAGTATTAAACACCATCAGGTTCTCATCTGCCCATTTGCTGAGCCTGTC
>NW_017728931.1:91485937-91511705 GCF_001723895.1 Crocodylus porosus | reverse complement strand
CTTTTTAGCCTCAGGAGGTCTGCTAGATCCCTGGAGAGCCAGGGGGTGCTGCTGTGCCCTCTTGCTGCCTTTCCTCTGAGATGGAATAGAATTAGCTTGTGCATTGAGGATTGCTCTCTTGAGAATCAACCACTCTTCCTGAACTCCTGGGGTCCTGGTCCCTTAGGGCCTCACTGACAAACCTCCTGAGCTTGTCAAAGTTGGATTTCCTGAAGTCCAGGACTTCCATGTTGCTGACTGACTTGCCAGCTTTATGGTGGATGGTGAAGGTGATCAGCTCACGGTCGCTGTCACACAGCTTCCCATCAATCATTAGGTCGCCGATTAGGTCATCCCCAGTAGCCAATACCAGGTCGAGCAGCGCTTTACCTCTCGTTGGCCCATAGACTTCTTGAGTCAGGTAGAGGTCATCCATGCACAGTAGGAAGCTTTGCGACTGCTTGGATTTTGCTGAGTGATCCTTCCACAAGATGTCCAGGTAATTGAAGTCACCCATAACAACCACGGTCCTGGAGCAAGCAGCCTCAGCCAGTTCCTGGATGAACTCTTTGTCAAGCTCTTGACTTTGGGTGGAAGGTCTGTAGTAGACTCCCACAGTTGTGTCCCCTGTGCCATGTTCCTCACGGATTTTAACCCAGAGGGTCTCCAGTTGTCCACTCTGGTTGCCAACATCAGCTTGCAGGAATGCGTAGCTTTCCTTAACATAGACAGCTACACCCCCGCCCCTTTTATTTACTCGATCCCTCCTGTACAGGGTATAGCCATCTATACCTGTGGTCCAGTCATGGGTGGAGTCCCACCAGGTCTCTGTTATCCCTATGATGTTGTAATTATTTGCGTTAAGCAAGAGGATGAGTTCCCCAAGCTCCTGGCATTTGTGTACAGGCAGGCAAGTGCCCCCTTGGGGGCTCTTGCCTTGTCCACAGATTATACCAGGGCTGGGGCAGGGGTGGCCTTAAGTGCCTTGGCCTGCTGGCTTTGCAATGGTTGCTAAGTGGGCCAGCAGTGGCAGTATTCCTCCTGCCCCCCAGCAGGCTTAGTTTAAAGCCCGGTGGAGCAGATCAACCAGTCTGGCTGAGAAGAGCCTCCTCCCCAGCGGAGAGAGGTGAAGGCCATCTCTTCCCAGCAGCTCACCACCTCTCTCACCAAAGAGCAGGCTGTGGTCATGGAAGCCAAAGCCCAATGACACCAGCACTGCAGTCTTTGGTGGATCCTCCTCTCTCTCCTCAGCCCATACCCCGAGACTGGGAGGATTGATGAGAACACAACCTGTGCTCCCAGACCCTTTAGCCCCACTCCCAAATCTCTGTAGTGCCTCATGACCTGGCTGGGAGTGCTCCAAGCTGTGTCATTGGTGCCCACATGAATAAGGAGCATGGGATAGTGGTCTGTGGGCTGGAGGAGCTTAGATCTTCTCTGCAATGTCTAGGATGTGGGCCCCTGGGAAGCAGCAGATTTCCCAGGCTAAGGGGTTGGGGCGGCAAACTACCCCTTCAGTCCCCCTCAGGACGGAGTCTCCCACAACAAACACTTTACATTTTGTGTTGGGGAGAGTGGGGGTGGTAGCTGCAGTTGAGCCTGTGTTGCCTATGGGAGCTGGCAACTCAGCACACTCTGCTGGAGCAGCAAGAGGTGCGTACCTGTTGCTAAGCTACGGCAGAGCAGGGGCCTTGGTGGCGGGCCTAAAGGCCCTTGACCACCTTAATCCATGCCCCTGACTGGACAGAATGGGAGGTCCCAGAGTCCTCCCTTGTCCTGGAGGGAGACTGTGGTCTACCCTCTGGCTCATGGGGGAGAAGGGCCTGGCAGTAGGAGTCTATCTCCTGCTCACAGTCCCTGATGGCACACAGTCTCTGGACTGTGCCCTGGAGCTCCTTCAGCTGGCGGATCTCACCTTGGAGGAATGAGGCAAAGGCAATCTTGGATTCTGGTCTGTGGTCCCAGGAGCATTGCTGATTTTAATCCAATAACTTTTAATATAAAATGCATATGTAGCAATGAGAGTAAGGAATAGAACTATGAATCAGAACAGAGATTAGAATTAGAATGGTCAATCACCTAGTGTGGGAGATGGGGGTTTGAATAATTCGTGAAGGAAATTGAACCTGGTCTCATACATCCTGGGTGAGTGCTCTCACCGAAAGGTGCCAAAAAGGTTTATACTCATTCTTTCTCTATGAATGTCCATGATCAAGGAGGCTGTGCATTCACTAGGGATTTTTATTTTTTTTAAAAATTCCCACTCTTATGAATACTGAGTTAGCTCTAGCACTTCTGAAGACAGGAGCCCTATATCCACTGTCATTGTCCAGTTCTGATCAGGGCAGTTCCAAATTAATTGATTTTAAAAATATGGCACACTGCAAAAGCAGTATATATTCTATATTAGCACTCCCATCATTTATACCACTGGTGATATTAATATAGTGGGAAAATTGGCCAAAATATTCCAGTGTAGACACTGCACTCTCAGTCAGACAAAGTACTCCAGATGGTAGACATATATTTAGAACAAAGAACAGGATGATCAAAGGGAATATAGGCAGAAGCAGTAGAAGACAACCAAAACTGCAATGTTCTCTCTGCCTCCTTGCCCATCCTTTCTGGATCTTCGTTGCGTTCCTATCTTCTTCCAAAGCTTTCACCTTCCTTTTCTCATCTGCTCTCTTCTGGCATGATTTTACTTTGTGTTCTAATATGGCTGACTGCAGAAGCACCTCGGGGGAGGCAACACAAACCTTTCCTCTATGAATCACAAAGCAGAAGTACTTTAAAATGTTGTAGGGAAGAGAAAGAACTCTATTCTCATATATTCTAGCCCAGTTTGCTAAAACCCTGAGATGACTATAGCCCTCGTTGTTATCAGCTTTGTGATTTTCTTCAATGCCTTAATCTCTCATTCTATGTCCTGCACCCTCTCCATTTTGAAAAGGATTTATTGTCAGTTGAACCTTTCATTATAAATATATTTGAAGAATTAAATTATTGTCAGTGTCAGGGGTTAGGAGCTGTTCTTTAAATATTAAATGAATTCAGCTGTGGTTAGAAATAGATAAAGAGATTCCAAAACTCTTTAACATTTCACATAAATAGCATCTTAACCCATTCTGATTGCTTTCCTTTTATCATAGTCACTCTAATTTCCCTCCATACATACACACACAGAACACTGAACAGATTGCAAGGTCTGCTTTAAGGGAGAGAATAAACTAGTCAGAGGCCCCCTGGCTTTGAGAGGGATTTAGGGACTTGTGCTCAGGGTTGTGCCTAGACACAAAACACCTAAGCCCACTGCATCTAGTTACAGAAGCTACACATTACCTCTCCAGAGTCCAACATGTGGCATCCCTTCAGGCCAGTCTGTTCACAGATATCCCTACAGTCTCACTTTCCCATCATATTACTGTTCAGGACAGCTTGCCAACATCACTCTCTCTGTCTCTCTCTGTTGCGCTCTGACTGCTCTGGGCTAGTAGAACTCATTCAGAATCAGCTTTCCCTTCTCCCCTCCAAGCAGCATGCTTTAGCAGTTTATTTTATTGGAGTGCAATTAAACATGGAGCTTTTGTGGCTTCATCGAAAGTGACTTAATTTTAGGGAACTCATACACTCAGAATGAGGAACTGGGGAAAAAACCTTTTGACGTTAAGAGAAGGGATGGAATTAACGAATGTATAATCTTACTAATAAGAAAGAAATATCATCTTCAATCTCCTATTAGCATTCTCACCTAAACTTGAGTCAAATAAATTGGTTAGATTTGTCTTAAAGTGGTGAAGTGTGTGGCTGATCTAAACGCCTAGCAATAGTACAATGTCACAGAATTTGATATCAGGTTTTTTGCTAAACCTCTCTCTCCCGTACCTGGAGGCAGCAGTCTCACTGCCCATGAAAATGAAGCACTTCATACCATCTTGCCTGGTCCAAAGTTGATATTTGAGGGTTCCTCAAGATTTTGAGGCCTGGGCCATCTGCAGTACTTGCATTGTTATAACTATCTTGGTTAAGGCAGTGATTTATTATTATTATTGATACATAATAGTGCAACAGGTCCTGCGGGATGGAAATCCTGGCTTTGGAGTTTGAGAGGCACCAGAGGAATGCAAAATAGTCCAGCAAGATGCCCAGTAAGGGCTGGAACTGAAATAAACTTACCTGTTGTAGAGAAATAAACCTCTCTACCTGCCTGTCTCACTGAGGTAGGGCTACAGACTAAATCTCCCATTCTGGTTACATGCTTTGGCTGCGGGAAGCACCTGGTCTCCAGGGTAACGGGGTTGCAAATTCCTGAGGGAGGGGGGAGAGCCTGTTTGTCCTCAGTCCTGTATAGCCCTAAACTCTCATCTGAGGCTGCTGATGTTTTGTAAACTGACCAACCAGTGTCAGCCATGGTCTGAGAATACTGGTTTATGGTTGGTCCAAAAAATGAGGTCAGGAAGGTTATTGGAGGACCCCTCCATCTTCGGGTGGATATAGAAGAGGCATCTTCAAACTCAGACACACCATGAAGTGCCTGTCTCCAGGGGAAGCTCAATCAGCCTCTGGATGATACTCATGAGCAGGAATCCGGATTTTCATTTCCCACGGAAAAACAGAGAAAACCACAAATTCCCTGTTTTTATTGGAGAAAACACAGATTTCCCCTTTTAACAGAGAAATCCGTGGATTCTCCACTTTTGCAAAGAGCTTTTGCAGGCTGGCACAGCTCCAGCCTGCAAGAGACAATTGCAGAAAGGGCAGGAAACCCCCAGCCCTGGCCAGAGGGGGAGGGAGAGGGGGAAGGATGTGGCCTGAGCCTCTGAGTCAGCCAAGGCTGGGCTCAGGCTCAGGCTCAGGCTCACCCTTTGCTCCTGAATCCTAGAGGTAAGTGGGTTGTGGACCATGGCTGGGGAAGGGAGCTGCAGTGTGGTGGAGCCACACACATGCCGCCTGGCCAGCTGACCAGGGGTGGGGGAGAGGGTGGCTTGCATGTGGCTGGTTGCATGGCTCCGTGTCCACGGCTCTGTAGTGGCAGCGAGGGATGGCGGCTGTGAGGGTCAGGGGGGCTCACATGCGGTGGCTGCTGCCGCTTACCTGTGGAGCCATATCAGCAGTGATGGCCACTGCATGCAAAACCTCCCCATGCCGCCACTACCACCATGGAGCCATGGGCGCAGAGCTGTGCAGCTGGCTGCAGGGCAACAGCATGGTGGTGGCTGGTCAGCACGCAGTCACTCTCACCACCATCCCATGCTGCATGGCAGCCACAGCTGCCAACACACTGCCACCCTGAGGCCAGCCACACAGCTCTGTGGGCATGGCTCTGTGGTGGCAGTGGTGGCATGGCAGTTTTACATGCAGTGGCCACCACCATTGGCATGGCTCCATAGATAAGCAGCAAGGGCCAAGGCATACAAGCCCCCCCGCCCTCTACAGGCACTATCCCTTGCCACCACTGCAGAGCTGTGGCCATGGAGCTGTGCAGATGGCAACATGCAAGCCCCCGCTCCCCCTCCCTCTCCGGCCAGCCAGCTGGGTGGCATGTGTGCAGCCCGCACATGGTGGGCACCACCACACCGTGCCCCATATCACTTGCCCACAAAGCCCCACCCCCCAGCCAGCACACATTAGTCACAACCCCACACTGCCACAGAGCCATGCAGCCAGTCACGGGGTATAAGTGGCAGTGCACTGGCTGCTTCCCCCCCCACACACCCTGCCGCACAGCACATATGTGGCCCACACACAGTGGCCACCACCATGCTGCCACTGCCATGCCCTGCACCACTTGCCCATAAAGCCATGCGAGTGGCTGCGGGATGTTAGCACAGGGTGCAGTGGCAGAGTTGTGGTGGTGGCCTCTGTGTATGAACCCCCCCCATCAGGCTGGCGTGCGTATAGCTCACAGAGTGGCACTCAGGCCCTCACCCCCTGGTCCTGCTCATGGGAGTGGGCACAGGGGCACTTCTTTATCTACCCTCCTCAGCACCTTCCCTTTTCCCTGCCCTGCCCCTTCCCCCCACACACACTTACCTGCTGGGGTGGGTGTCAGTGTCTGCATCTGTGTCTGCATGTCTGTGCTTGCATGTCTATGGTTCGGGGGGATGTTGTGAGGGGCATCATAAGGGCTGAGGATGCTGTTGGGGGGCAGTGCAGGGCACCAGCAACACTGGGAGGGAGCTGTGGGTAGCCTTTAATTTTTATCACTGATTTTGGGTTTTTAATCACAGAATTTGCAATTTTTAATTGGATAAAACCAGGATCCCTGTTCATGAGTAACTTATCTAAATTGTAACTTATCTAGCCAGTAACCTAGACCTAAGTGTTCTAGACTCATATTCAAAGGGCCCACGAGCCTCGTATACTGTCTTGCTCAAGGCTGTTTTCTTTTATAGTTCCTTTTGGTTTGTATTCCTTCCCCTGTCCCTCCCTCTCTGATCATCAAAGCAAGCCTTATTGTACATGTTTGAGCAGGAATGGGCATGCCTTTGCATTCCCTTGGCTTGGCTGACTTAGGCAGGCTACTTTCTATGCTTCAGGCTAATAGAAGCACTCCAAGATCCCAAGCTCGATAGGGCCTGTGTATCTCAGGTGGCACACAGCCCAGACAAAGGTCTGAGTCTTGGTGGTGGCAGCAGTAACCCAAACTTGAGGGTGCACTCCAGGAAGGGGGATGACCAGAAATTGTTGCCCCTGGGGAGGCATCCAAAGCCAGGTTTTTGGTGGGCCACAGTGAGGTGGGTGTCTTGGTGCAGGAGCGCCCCCTACTGGCCCACCAGACCTGCTACAGGTGCAGCAATGGAGGGTACAGAAAAGCTCTGGTGCTGGTCTTGCTGTCTGGCTTAAGGGTTTGCATGCTGAGCTCCTAGCCAGAAGATTATTAGTTCAAAGCACTGTCTAGACACAGACCCCCACCTGGGCCATGGGTGTTCAGGAAAAATATTTTAGCCAGGTTCTTTTGCCAAGTGGCTTGTCTTGTGAGCTGGGGACAGGAAGGTTGGGAATTCTAGTCCCAGTCAATGGGCTTGGTTTCAGGACCTCTAGTGAAACTCTTCCAAAGTGGTGCTTAGGGGAGGTCCCTGAAGGAAGAGGGCCAGTGTTGTGCCCATCTTCAAGAAGGGGAGGAGAGAGGACCCAGGCAACTATAGGCCTGGGTCCTCTCTAGGCCAAATAGTCTAACTTCTACCCCAGGGAAAATCCTGGAAAAATTCATCAAGGAGCCTATGTGCAATACACTTCCAGAAGGTAGGATTCTGAATGACAGCCAGCATGGCTCTATTGTGGGCAAGTCTTGTCTTGCCAATCTAGTCTTCTTCTATGACCAGGTAACTCGCCACCTGGATAAGAGAAAGGAGGTCGACATCATATACATAGACTTTCAAAAGGCATTTGATCTGGTATCCCATGATGTTCTCACAAGAAAACTGGAGGATTGTGAGCTTACCTGCTCGACAGTTAGGTAAGTAGGAAGCTGACTATGGGGTAGGACCCAGAGTTCTAATGAATGGATCTGTGTCATCCTAGCAAGAAGTGGCCAGTGGTGTCCCTCAGGGGTCTGTGCTTGGTCCAGTGTTTTTCAACATCTTTATCAATAATTTGGACGTGGGGATGAAAAGCTCACTGGCAAGGTTCATGGATGATAGTAAATTATGGGGGAGCATGGTCATGCTTGAAAACAGGCTGCAGATACAGGTGGACCTAGACAGGCTGGCAAGTTGGGTGGTTTGGAACCAGATGAAGTTCTACACTGAGAAGTGTAAAGTGCTCTATCTGGGAATGAACAATCCCCAACATACTCACAGGCTCAGTGGTGCCAAACTGACTAGCACCATGACTGAAGGAGACCTAGGAGTAAAAACAGACCATAGTATGAACATGAGCTGTTAGTGTGATGCTGTAGCCAGCAGGGCAAACAATACTCTGGCATGCATCAACCAATTCATCTCAAGCAAAACCAAGGAAGTGATTTCCTCCTCTACTCAGCATTGGTGAGACCACAACTGGAGTACTGTATGCAGTTCTGGGTGCTGCACTTCAACAATGACATGGAAAAGCATGAGTCCAGAGAAGAGCCACCTGTATGATCAGAGACTTACAGGGAAAGCCATGCATGAAAGGGCTTAGGGACTTGGGTCTCTTCAGCCTAAAAAAAGAGAAGTCTAGAGGAGACTTAGTAGCAGCTTACCGCTATGTCAGGGGAATACTTCAAGGGCTCGGTGAACAACTGTTCACCAGGGTACCCTTGGGGAAAACCTGGAGTAATGGCCACAACTTCTGGAAGACTATTTCAGGCTTAACACTAGGAATAACTTATTCACAATCAAGGTGTCCACACTGTGGAATAAACTCCCTCTAGAGGTGATGTAATCACCTACCCTGGAATTCTTCAAGAAGAGACTGGATGGTCACTGGACCCCAGTTGTCTTTCCTACCTAGTGCAATGTGGCTGGATCCGATGATTTTGCGAGTTCCCTACCAGCCCCTTACAATATATGAATGTATAAGCAGCACATGGCATCACCTGCACAATTCTTAAGCAACTGTTCATGTAGCTGGAGGGGTGTGGGAGAGTGATGTTAGATGCCTGCGCCAGGGACTGGCTACACGAGCTGACACAGAGCAGTGTGAAGGGAGCACTGATAAGCAACATGGCTCCTGCCTGCTCCCCATCAGCACTCCTGACAGAGTGCTGCACCAGTTCCATAGAGGGGATACCCAGAAGAGTATCTCCCATGTCCTAGTGTTGCTGCCACAGTGAAGAAGGACCCAGGACCTAAGACCTGGTGACCAGAGGGATGAGTGAGTGAGGCTGAAAACCACAGTCTCCCTTTTTTCAGTTTTTTTTAACTTCCATTTTCTTCACTGCTTTGGTTGGGATCCCATCTGTATAGCAGGGCACCACAGAACTGTGAGGACCCAAGTGCCCTTTCCTCAAAGGTGGTCACAGGAACTGGGTAGGCACCATTCTTATTTTGATGACAGAGCCTTAATGAATTAATGAGCTTTTTGATTTAAGTTTGAACCCTGTGTTTGGACAGACTGTGATCTAAGAACCAGGAATACTTTGAATAAGACTTTAAGTTTCTGGGTTTTTTTTCTTATGATTGGACTGTTTGATGAGATTATTTATTGATTTACTGTCAACCTGGAACTGATCTATTGTGCCAAGCCATTCCACTCATATAAAAGCATCTGATCATCTGGCTAGGCTGGCCGCATTGATCCCAAACAGTTAGCACCAAGCAACATACCGGCTATAAGATGCCATATGGATGGGGTGTAGGGAAGGAGGAGCTCCAAGAAATGTCCTTGCCAAGAACACCCAAGGGTGGTCTTTAACACATGAGGAACCTTCCCCAATTTACTGCACAAGCAAGACATGGCAGGTGAGTAGGAGGAGAACTCCCAAGGGAAGAATGCTTAATGACCCAGAGTGCCAAACCCAGTAAAGGCCAAAACTTGGGTAACATGGTTCCAAGCCACCCTTGAGTTGTTGGTCTGACACAGGTAGGCACACAGTTATACTAGTGCAACTGCTGTTGTAGATGAAGATGCAACTGTGTCTTATACTACTGCAGTTTATTCCCACTCCTGTACAGGAGTAGCTAGACAAGGAAGCAACATTATACAGTTTGTATATTAGTTTTTTTTTTATATTTGTTTTTAGTTATGCCAACAGACAAGACACAGTGTATCCTTTGGTATAGACAAGGCTGGAAAATTGGAAGAATGATTATCATAAACAAAGTGCTCAGTATGAGCTTTGCACCCTGGGAAAGTGAGTTGTGTTGGGCCCCTGGAAGAAGTTACACTTAAATTGGGATTAACTAGTAAATCATGTCTTCATTATTAACCCAGCCACACATTCAAGCAGTTAATGGTACAATAAAAGAGAAAATAAGTCACAAAGTTCCTACACGAGATATGTGTAATAACTTTGTAGCCAGTTCTCATTATGCCTTCAAGACGCTGGTGCATTCCCATGCCTCAGGTGCACCAGGGTCTTGGTTTGCTGTTTTCTGGTTCTGATATTGGCAATAGGACATGACTAGAATCTGATCTTTAACCCTACAATTGCACCTCCTGCCATGCATGTGTGATATGGCAGAAGGCACAATTGTTGGGATCATGGATCAGATCCTGTTGCACCTTTAAATGAACACTTTCCAGAGGCCTTAGAAAATGCATTAATAAGATTAATAAGATTAATTAAGACATTGTTACATCACTTAGGACCAATTTCTAGGCCTCTAAAGTAGGACTTAGGCACCTAAAATCCAAACCTGTGACCCAAATCCCTCAGTCAGCAGCTGCCTACTCACCAGAGACTTCTGTTTGGCCTGAAAGTTTCCTAGCTACCTGGAGTTGTAGTTCTGCATATGCCCAGAATTTCCCTTGTCCAAGCAGCTATGGAACTAAACTTCCATCACCCCACAATGGGATCACAGATAAGGGTCAGAAGTGCATAAAACCCCTGAAGGGGGGACTCACTAAGTGATAGTATAGGGCCCCTCAAAATGCAGCCTCTACAGCTTTATTTTTCACTGTAGGAGGTAGAGATAGAGGACTTGCTCACTACATGAGAACTCCTGGTTCCAAACATCTTCCACCTTCCAGGAGGGTGCCTTACTCAAAGGCTATAGGGCAGGCTAGGGAAAATCATTCTTGACTTCACTTGCTGAAGCCCCACCACTGAGCAGAAAAAATACAACATTTCATGGCGCCAGGGATGGAAAGCATAAGAAGGAACCTGAATCTATAGCTTTTTGTGAACTTTACATTAAAAGGTCATTAGATTAGAACAGAAATAATCCTGGTAGTAGGGACTGGTCCTTTAATGCCTAGCACAGACAGTTGTGTCATCTTATACTGCTGATAAACCAATTAGGGTTAACCATATCAGCCAGCTTTTCTTAAACATGACTGCCTTTTCCTCTGATGGGTGCCAAGTGGAATTTAATGTGTTATTTAAATTTTCTAACTCAACTTATTTTTACCACACACAAAGCTTATAAGATCATAGTTTTTCAGCAGTGCAAATGTAACCCTCTTTTACTGCAGGTGAACTTTTCAAAATGCATTCACCTTAGGAAGGTCAATGAGACCTTGAGCATGTTCTTTGGGAAATGGTGGTGGTGGACAGACATCTTGGGTGTGCCACTGAGATTGAGGGGAGCAAACTATGCTACCTACCAGGTTTGAGTGTATTGTAGCTGGGCCCAAGCAGAGAGTGTTCTGTGAGTACGCTGTGAAGAGAGGCAGGCTCTGGTTGATGGAAAACAGAGTGTCCTTTTAATAAGAAAAAAAAAACCTGACTTATCAGGACTTGGTGAGCTCTGGGTCCTGTAGGCAGAGGGTTAACTGCCAACAAGCCATGCCGCCTCCTGTGTCCCAGGAACTGAAAGAGGTTGGAGAATTTGAATAGCTTTCTCTCAACTAGAAAAACATGCATCTTGCTCTGAGCCCCTTCTAGGAAAAAGAAATGTTAACATAAGAGTGTTGGATCCATCCAGAGGCTGCAGAGGAGGTGGAGTCAGTCTGTACTAACTGAGAGCAGCTCTCAGTGACTTGAAATAGCCCCAGTAAGACAGTAGTGAATCCTGCATAAGATGGAGTTTCAGGTGCAAATGTCAAGACTGAGCATTAGGACAGAATGGAGGTATCCAAGAACAGCTGTTTTGGGTTCTCTGGTGGGGGGGGGTTGTTTCATTTTTGGTTTTGGGGTTTTTTTTGCTTTTCTTTTCTGTTTCCCTTTTATATATTCAGAATATGAGTCCTCGAGGACAGTGGACTTATTTACCACTGAGAAGCAATATATAACATGCATCTATTGTGATTTTTAATGTTTTCATTTATTGTTTGTTATCCGTTATTTGTTGTGGAAAAACATAATTTTGGACATTAAAAAAAATATTTTAAATCATTATTAGACACTAAGAGGAATTTAATGCCAAGTACCCCACACTAGGTGCTGATGGATCTATCTATCCATCCATCCCAGAGGGGTTGTGCATTAAATATTGTATACTCCTTACAGAAAAAAATGTGTATCTGTATTAAGCATGTTATTTAGTCAGGCTGTGTGAAGTTTTGGTCCATGATTTAATTTGGCAGAGATTCAACCCAATTTGAGCACAAAGGAAAAGGGGGAGAGAGGCCTGCTAGTCCAAAACATATGACAGCATCTCCTGCAGACAGGAGCTCTTTAATCTCTCCAAATTGAATTGGAACCCTCCAAATCAATTTGGGGAGATTTGGAAAGATTCAGAGATTTGGACATAGCTATAAATGTTTTTTCTACATACCTCAAGGTAGCAGGCAGCTCGTGAATACTGAGATGTTGGGGTGGATGGAGCACCCCACACGAGTGGGGGGGGCTCCCCACTGCACTCAGCAGCAAACCTGAAAGTGGACCAGAAGCACTTTCAGTCCACTTCGGGGTCTTTGGGGAGCATACTGGGTGGCTCCCCCATACCTCCCCAGCTCAGCAACTGGTGCCTCCAGGTTTTGGGGGGTACCTGGGATCCCCCATGGCCGATTGCCAAGCTGGGGCAGTGGAGGGGGGGCTGGCACACTCCCCAGTGGGTTTGCCACTGAACATGCAGGAGCCCCCGCCTCCCTCCCGCACCCTTGTGGGATGTTCCATCTGCCCCAGCATCTCAGCATTCACAAGCCATGCCTGGTACCTTGAGTTATGCAGAAAAAACATTTAAAGCTGTGTCCATGGCCGAATCACTGATTCTCCAAATCGGCATCAAATCTTCAGATTTGGATTCAGCCAAATAGAATCGGAGACAGTGATCTGAATCAATGAATCAAATCACTGTCTACAGTTTAGGCTGAATCCAAATCAAATACAGCCCATTTTGCACAACCCTACTTGTGTGTGTGTATGTGTGCTCATGCATGTAATATATATTCATGAAATAGAAATTCAACACATTCTGTCTGGAAATGTTAAAATATTTTGACATGAAAACAAAATGTTTAATTTTGATAATGTCACCTATTTCACTGCAATAAATTAAAACTGTAGATAATGTTGAAACATGCTTTCAGATAGCATATTTAATACAGTGGTGTCCAACCTTTTTGCCTGGCAGACTGAATGGGCAGTACTGAGTCCTTCCGCAGACCAGATCTGGCTGGTGGTCCTCATCTGGTTCCCAGGGTGGTGTGGTGAGGTCCCATCTAGTTGCACAGGGGAAAAGGGTGTGGCCTAGCCCCAACATGGCCCCATGGATTGAGGGGCAAGGCTCAGCCCCAACCCTGACCCAGCTCTGGGGGCAGGGCGGGAGGGGAAAGAGGCATGGCTTGGCCCTGATCCCAACCTTCAAGAAAGCCTGCAGTGGGAGATGGGTGTGGCCTAGCCCCATGAAAGGAGGGAGTGTATCCCAGCCCTGGCCTGGCCCTGGGGCATGACCAAGCCCAGTGGGGCACAAAGGAAGGGGATACAGCTGAGCCCCGAACCTGACACATGTCCATGGTGGGGGGAAGGGGATCATAGCCCGGCCCCAGCCTGATCTGGTTTGGCCCCATGAGGGGAGGGGGCATTGCTCAGCCCTGGAGAGGGTGGCAGGTATGGCCCAGCCTTGAACCGGCCCCACAGGAGGGAATTTGGAATTAGGGAAGGATGTCAGTATTGCCACTGCTCCCCTGCCACTAGATTTCCTGACCTGCGGGAAGTCCCATGGGCTAGATGCCATGGTTCCATGTGCTGCATTTCCTCGGCAAGACAGAGGCTGAGCACAGCTGCTATAATATAAAAGCTGACATGAAATATTAAAGGTGAAACAGAAACTGAGAAAGTCAAGAAACATATGTAAAAGTTTTGCCATAAAAAAATCAAAATTAACATCTTCCCCTGAAACATTTCAATATATATGAAACTGCATTGACAGATAGAACACTGCTATTTTTAAAAAATGGTGTTAGTTTGGGGTTTTTTTGTTAATGAAAATACTGTATGCTCCTAGCATTTTCTTCCTGGGGCAGTTTAAAGATAAATAAATCTATTAATCACTCACACTAGTGCCTGTCAGACAAATTTTAATCGCTTGTCCGTCTGGCAACAACTGAAACAACTAATAATTAGGGATCCCAACTGTTATCCAGTTAGTTTCTTAAACTGCTGTTTAAAATTAAACTAATCACAGGATCAACTAGTCCAATTATGACCCAATATAAAGAAAAATGTCAGTTACAGAATATGTTGTCTGAAAAATAAGCAGATGGCATTAAAAGCCACCACCTTTAGAAGAATGGCTGAAACAAAAGTTCTGTAAACTAGTGGATTATTTAAAGCTTGCCTTCAAAATGCCATAATTTAAAAGAAAATAGCAGCTGTGTTTATTTGACCTTTTACCTCTACTTTTCAAACAGTAAGAACATATGAAATTTTAGAAGGAAAAGTTTTCCAGTCTAATATGTTTTTACTTTTTTCAATAACAATGCATTTATATTTCTAAAGAACATAAACCAAAGACATCTGTGTGCACAAAACTTGCACTAAACCCAGAACATTTCAAAAAGGCAACATGTCTTAATAACCAAATACCAAAATGATGTAGAAAAATGTAAAACACCATTTCCCAGCAATATATAATGTATACAGTAAACAAACTTAAAAGGGAACAAAAAAGTGTTTGATCAAAGTAATGGTCCTCTTGCTGCCCAGTATATCAAATTACCTTTACTTCCTCAAAAAAATATATTTCCCAATCCCATTTATTCCTACAGCTACAGAGCCAGATTCTGATCTCAATTGCACTAGCTGAACTCCACTGAGGTAGTTCTTGTCAAGTGGGACATTTTCCTGGCTTATCTAGAAGCTATCAACCTTGGAATGTAGGTGTTTGCTAGGGGTGTGTGAAATGGGCCCTATTCAATTTGAATTTGGATTTGACATGAATGGGGAACAGTGATTTGATTTGTTGATTCTGATCACTGTCCCTGATTCGATTTGACTGAATCTGAATCTGAAGATTCAATTTTGATTAGGAGAATCAGCGATTTGGACATAGACACAGCTTTAAATATTTTTTCTACATACCTCAAGGTACCAGGCATGGTTTGTGAATCCTGCAATGCTGGGGTAGATGGAGCACAGGGGGACCCCTGTGTACTCAGCGGCAAACCTGGAAATGTACTTCTGGTCCACTTCTGGGTCCACCAGAGAGTGCACTAGGTCCCCCCCACCCACCTGGCTCAGTGATCAGCCACAGGGGGACCCTGGGTGCCCCCCAAGACCCAGGAGGCACCAGTTGCTGAGCCAAAGAGGGTGTGGGGGGGCCCCTCATGCTCTCCCTGGAGGACCCAGAAGTGGACCAGAAGTGCTTCTGGTGTGCTGTTTCCTGCTACAGACCAATCTCACAAGTCAGCCCTATCGATTGCATGGATGGGAACAGGGGATCCCCAGAGGTCTGAAAGTTTGGCAGCTAGGTGAGAGCAGTGGTATTCTTAATGCAATGTGTAATGAGACCTGAAGCTAAAATGTGGTGTGACACTTCCTTGTCACCATTCCAGTCCCATCTCTCCTCTGTTGCAAATCCGGGTACCACCCTGATCTTACCTGCCATGTCTTTGATGAAAAAAAAAAAAAATTTGGGAGGCTGTCCCAAGTCCACCAGAGTGTTGCAGGTCTTTTTCCCTGGCTTGACTCAGTCCACCAGGCTCTCTCACCCTATATAACTGTTTCTGGTTAAGGCTCTGTCATCAGCCTAAACTAACAGTCCTGAGTTAGGGGCTTTCAGTCACTAATTTTGCCTTCAGGTTTCTCTCTCCTTTTCCCAATCTGCAGTCTTTAAGAGCTCCTATACATGTGCAGGGAGGGTGCTCCAACATGCTGTGATTACAGCACATTGGAGCAGACTCAATTAATCAAGCCTGCTGGAGTGCGGTAATTAGTGTGCTCCAGCAGCCTCCAGCATCACGCGTATCAGTGTCTGTGAGCTAAAAAATGAAGGAAAAGTGCTTTAAACTAAAGCTTGTTCACTGAGCTTTAATTCAAAGTGCCCTGCTGCCATTTTTCAGCATGGGGATGGTGATACATATGACGCTCCAGTCCCTTAATTATTGCAGCTCTCAGAGGAGGGAGAGCTTGCTCCCCACCTCATAGAGCACGTCTATAAATGCCTAAAAGTCCTTCATCAACTTCAGTGCTTTCCCCAGGGGCCATCCTTTTAGCCATTCCCAAGCTTCCTGGCTCAAACAGCAGCATAATTCAAAACCCAAACACAATTTATTGCAGCTGGCGTGCCTTTCTCTAGGTTCTACCCACATTATTACTTGATTCCACTGGCTTCTCCCAACTCAGGCCTCCTGCATCTACCCACAATACACCCAGCCTCCAGTATTGCTTCTCCATTCAGTGCAGAGAGCTCCTTCAGCTAGCACATCTTAGGCCAGTCTGAGGCTTCCCTCCCAGGATGTACACTTTTAGGGCCATATGCTGCAACCATCTCTGATCACCTGACCTCTGATTTTCACTTCTGGCCTCAGGGTTTTCCCTTTTTATGAATTAGCAGATTTATTGCTTTTGCCTGCCTCCTCACAACCTGCAAGTGCCACCCCTATTGTTTGTTAACAAGCCCACACCTTTGCAGTTAGCTTCCCTGCAAGCTATATTCCAGTGCACTTGTACACTTAATGATGTTACCATGTATGCATGACAAATTTTTCTTAGTGTGGCTTAATACCTTAACACTCTACTCGCATGCGAGTTTTGGGGGTTTTAAATGAGTTTGTATCATCACAAACTAAATCACATCCTGATGCAGTTGAGTTTGCAATGTTGCAACTTGGAACATTGTAGCCATTAATCTTTTAGCTTGGACTCCAACTGCAGGAGAAGCAGGCAGGCTGTGCCAAAAAAAGGATCAGGCCCCTTGCTGCTTCTGCCTTCAGCAAATGCCTGAGGCCACCAGGATTCCTGTGGCCGCCTGGGAACGGACTGGCTTGCCCCTGGTGTGGCACAGGGAGGCAGCAGGAGTGTGGCTGGGTGTACAGGCAGCTGGAGAAGGTGGCATAGATGGTGCACAGGCTGGTGGAAGCCTGAGCAGGTTTGGAGAAAACTTGGATGGGGTACCTCCAAGCTAGGGCAGCACCTGGCCAACTAGCAAACTCGCCTGGCAGGCCCCAGGAGGGGGCCGCCACTGCAGGGAGAAGGACTGGGACCCCCTGCAGCTCCGGGGCCACTCAACCTGCTGGCAGCTTCCACCCCAGCCATGGGGGAGGTGGGCAGGCTCTGCCAAAAAAAAAAAAAAGGATCAGACCCCCAACCACTTCTGCCTTCAACAGGCACCTGTGGCCACCAGGACAGTGACATGTTTACAGTGATGGAAAAATAAAACCCACTGTTTCAATGAAAAATTCACTATTTCAATTTAAGGGGCACAGAATGCAACCTGAAGGAGACTAACCTCTTGTCACATGTACAAGTGCTCCCACATCCTACTCTGTACTCTTATACTCATTCACCTTCAGTAACAAGGGTTAGGGGCCTCCTGTTACTACATGGCTCCCAGAGCTGCAGCAGTTAATGCAGCCACCACCTGCCTACCTTCCCAACAAATTTGCAGATGCCTGGGGACCCTTTTCTTCACATGTAACATGCATCCCATTTTTTCCAGCTGGTGAGGAAAGGTTATAGGCAAGAAAATATGATAATTTCCATGTTCCCTAATGTGAATAGTATACAACTGAATCAACTACGCAAAAGACTGATACAGTTGAGTCAAGCATGTATCTAGGTCTGTCTGAGCCACTGTAATATGGTTCATGTGCAATATTTGAACAAATGTTTCTTTTACTGGTTTTAAAAATTCTAAATTAAAAAAAAATCAAGATGTGGGAGAAGAAAAAAATCTGTGGAAAATTTAGCTCAGTAAAAACATATTAAGGAGGTCCCTCCCATTCAGACCTGGAATATCTCTGAAATCCAATCATCTTTGTTGATTTTAGTAATTCCCCAAAATTTCTCTCCTACTGTTCTACTACTCAAACCCATAAACATGCCCTGAAATCACCCATTTAGGCAGTCGTCTTCTCTTTGGCCTGTTGTACTGAGCAGTGATCAAACATGCAGGATGATACACGTTACAAAGGTACAAAGGTAGAGACCCTTTGTTCATCGTGGTTTCTGCCTGTATCAGTTAAGGAGCAGAGCTTTCACTAACCCAAAGAGCTGAAGTTCTGAATTGACCTGCAATCTAGTTTTCTTTTGTCTGAGCCAGTATCGCTTTCCAAAGATGGTACTTTACAGAAGACGTAACCTGTCATTGATAGCTTACCTGTTAAAATATTCATTTCCCTCTCTCCTTCCTTGAAGTCTATCTGCATTTAAAACCTGTATTTAATACAAGGAGTAGTACAACTCTGTATTTAATACAAGAAATAGTACAATTCCCATTGGCTATGAAGACCTTATCACACATTACACTTAGACTGCGTTAACTACACTTACAGCACTAGCTTCTGTGTGCTGAAACAGTAAAACACATCCTAAGTGCCATCATAGTGTAACAAAGTTATGAGTTTTCCAGGGAGGATTATCTCCAGATCATATTACCTTACTCAGGTTGTGTTGATATCCAACTGCTCTACTGCAGTAATATGATCAGGAGAATCAGGTGTAGTGCTGAAGCTAGAACTAACAAACAGCTGATTATCAGTCCTAGCCCCCACAGCATGCTAGAGTCTTCAATGGCTCTTGTGCTTAGGACATGTTTTATTTAGATCGTACCAGGCATGTTCTCACATACACTTTAGTGCACAGTGAACTAATTTACTGCACAGCCATTGTCTGCATGGCAATTAGGCCAGCGTAGACTAATTTACTGTGCTATCGGCTAGTCCCATCAGACACAAGTACTATCTGAAAGAACAGTAAATTACTGTGCTTAAACACATGTGTAGATGGTGACGGGGCTGGCTCGGGACTGCCTGCTGGCTTGACCCACACTGAAGCAGTCTCGTGCCCCAGCCATCTGCTCTTCAGCATGTGAAGCCCCAGGGCTATTGGGGCTATTGGCTATCCCTGCACTGAAGCACCTTCATGTCCTAGCTGATGGCTAGAAAATGATATTTAAAAATTTCCTTTTAGGAATTTGCTTGTAGGTAGAGTAGATATTGCATTAGAACAATGGTCCAGGGGAACAGCAGGGGTTAACTGGTTTCTAAAAGTCTGTTGTGGCATCTACACATGTACTTTAACGTGCATTAGTCTATTTTGATTTGCATTAAAGCATCACATAAAAACCATGGCAGGAGTCTACACATGCAGGCATTAAAGTGTATTAACGCATGTGTAGCTATGCCCTGTGACAAAGTTTCACGTTCTCATCCTTCATGTGGGAAGCTAGCAGACAAACAGGCTGGGGAAATTGAAGGCGTATCACAACCTGCAGCACTGGCATTAGGTCACAGTGGCCAACTGCAAAGCCCCTGGGATTTCCAGTTTTGGTGAAATGACCAAATTAGGAGGCTAGGCATGCCCAAATTAAGGCACCAGTAAATGACCAAATTAAGATGTAGGCATGTGATATGTTTGAGAAACAAAGGGTGGAGGCACACCACTGACCCATTTCACCCACCCCGTTGAAGAGAAGGTTGAGAGGGGGAGGACATTGGCTCTTGGCCTCCAGGTATTCAAGCAAAGAACCACAACATGGTACTCATGTACTAGTTTGCTTTGTGAACCCCCTCAGACTGGAACATAATTGGTATTGCATTCTATAATCACCTTGCTTTCTTTGCTTGCATTACTCTTATCTGCTATCACTGTGTATCATAACATCTGCCTGTTGCCAAGTGAAAGAAGTCATGGTCAGTCTGAGGGTTTGGGTCTACCTGGAATAAGGTATAAGGACTGGGTCATAAATCCTGTGGCAACAACAGCCAGCCCCTCCACAGCACATGGAGCCTGGTCAGAGCAGCTCTGGGCTGGCAGACTAATCCCTGGGACCCTGCCAGCCTGGGATGCTCCCACCAGGCTCCAGGCTCTGTGCACGAATAAATGTGCAGCTAATTCCACTGGAGTTTTTTACTCCCAGATGCGTATTCAAATGGCATGCCCAGAGCAAAAAACTCTGCAGTAATAAGCTTCAGAATTTATTCATGCAAATTAATTGCACATGTAGATGTGCCCACCTAGCATTACTGTGCAACTCCTCACAAAATATTCTAAATCATGATGCTTACTGTTATATAAATAATACATGCCCTAAGTGTCATGTGTGACAAGACCCTGTAACAAAACAAGATGGGCCATACCACGTGAAAAGCAAAATTATTAATGGATCTATTTTGATACGGACTTTGATTCTAGCTTAACCTCTGAATGAAATAGATGGCTTTCTCCTCTCTACCGGTGCTGATCATGTAGAATGAACAAATATTTTACACTTGGATCTGATTTTTTAAAGTACCTATGCTGATTATCAAGTTGTGTGTAACAACATATGCATGCCAGGGGAAAGGTATACAGCTGTGTGTGTGTGTGTGTGTGTGTGTGCGCGCGCGCGCGCCTGCGCGCACAGATTAAAAGCCAAAACAAATGCCTAAATCAGGAGCTGGGGGTACTAGGGAAGGCCCCAGGAGGTATATGGCATGCCACTGCCTCCATGCACCACCACACCACGCTGCTTTGCATTCAGATGCCAGGGACATCCCTCCCCCCTGCTTAGCAACTGGCCCCTAGGGAATCCTCCCCCCGCTCCACATCTGGAAATGGGTACCCACCAAGAGGGATACCCACCAGAAGGGGTAGGTACACTCCTCAAAAAAGGTGGAAATCCCTTGGCCTAAATCATTGTACATTGCTGGTACAGTGGGATAAAAACAGCATTCTTGTAAGCAGAAAAGTTTTAAATACTGTACTCTTAAGATAATGCTGTTTTTTGCATTCACCTCACTGAACTTCAGAGAAAATCCCTAAAGAATTATGGGAACTGCTGCAGCTATACAAAATGGGTCTTTTTAGTACATAAAGAGGTAGTTTCTTATTTTTTTATGGATCACCTTAAAAAGAAGTGTTTTGAATACAGAGCTGAAATATGCTTATTTAATTAAAAAATACTAACAGAAGGTGTTATGCTACATGCCAACAACCAGGGAATTCAAAGTTAAAAATAGCACAAGCTTAATAACACTAACAAGAATGAAAATAAAGTTAAATATCATTCCTTCTTTTTACAAATTACTTTCAATTCAAGGGATCCCTACCTGGTCTAGGAGCTGCAGGTACAAGACTTATTTCTCTCTACATCAGCAACATTACTGGTTTTAAGCAGAGATATGAAGAGTAATTTCTACAGTGGAAACTACAGTGGGGAATTTTAAAGCAGGGAGCTTGTAAAACTGAGATGAAACTGAACTTACCAGTCTTATAAAATGTGGGTTCTTTTAGTAACCACAAGTAGTCAGGCTCATATCTTTGTGTCTCATCCACTAGACTAATTTATATTATGTAGTTGTAAACAAAATTAGAAGTGGGGTACCTATTAGCAGGAATTACAAATAAAAAAAAAATCTAAGCAGTCAGCAAAACCCAAACTCTCCTTTACCAAGATAGTATACCCTCATTCAAAGCTCACTTTCTGTGACATCATCCACCATAGAGGTGCAGTATGCCCAGAAAACCAGAAGATCAAGGACCCACTGAGGGAGCCTGTTCTAGAGCTAGAGCAAATTATTATTGTCAGCCTCCTCTTCTTTTAAAGAATAGGGAGTCCAGCTCAGACACTGCCATTGATCCCAACTATAGCAGGGCATAGAAAGAGATCTTGAGTCTCAGATCATTTGAGGCTTTGAACTTTACTGCCAATATCTTGAGTTCAATCTGAAAACCAAAAAACTACCAGTGCAAACCATGGTTTTGGGGTGGCCACTGACAAGTACTGTTTTAAATACATTAATTCTGCAGTCTAACTTATGTGGTAGGCCCAGTCCCAGTAAAGCTAGTTTCAATACACAAGACAAAGGTTAAATGGGTTTCCTGATTAAACTGCCTTATAAGTCCTCTAAAAAATTACATAGATAAGGGCGCATGAAGGAACCATCTTTTCTGTTTCATTTTGTGGTGTACCTTTTCTACAGAAGGCATTGGTTTCTGGAAAATGCACATCTAACAAGCATTGAATTCACATTATAAAAAAGTGAAAGATATGTCAAGATGGAAAATAGGTAAAATTTCAGTTTTAACTTTGAATTAATGAGCTCCTGTCACAACCTTCCATTATAAACAAAATAAAATAAGCTCTTGTACTCTACAGTACTTATTCAAAACACCACTTACATTGTGTGCTGTCACAATGGCAGCAATTTTTATAAGGGTGGGCATTTCTTAAATAGTGTTCTGAACTCATTTTCTGTCCATTTTATGTCTCTTAACATTTTCTAAATACACTTTTAGCAATTTTATTCATTTCTGTGATCAGTTCTACAAGCAATGAAAGGACAGACTAATGAAAGGCTGAGAATGCTGTGTACAGAACAGCACAGCAGAACATCAGGCAAATTTAGTTGGGAGAACTAAGGCTATCTGCAAGTGTCTGTCTACAGTTTTCCTTCTCCTTTTTCCCCCTCTTTCAAAGTCTAATGACTATGAGTTCAGTCATTTATTGTACTCCAACTTCTCATTGTGCTTTGCGTTGCACTTTAGCATTTTGGGAATTTATAGCCATGCTCCGGGAGGTGAGGGGAGAGGTTTTAATTAGCGCAGCTCCAAGAGCTGCGCTAATTAAAAGTGCCTGGAGCATCACGTGTATTAGCGTTCCTGTGCTGAAAAATGGCAATGGGGCACTTTGAATTAAAGCTCTTTAAACAAGCTTAAGTTTAAAGTGCTTTGCCACCATTTTTCAGCATAAGGACACTGATACGCATGACACTGGAGTCTGCTGGAGTGCAGTAATTACCACACTCCACCAGACTCGACTAATTGAGTCTACTCTGACATGCTGTAATTGCAGGGCATCAAAGCAGCTTCCCTGCACATGTATAGGAGCCCATAATGTCTTTTAATCCTTACTACAACATCTATATATATAAAGGGTTTAGTCCATCTGTCTGTGTGTCTGTCTCTGTCTGTAATGTTTTTGTGAGGCAGGGCTCCTGGCAGGGCTTGGCTCCAGCCAGTACTGTGTCAAGAATGCCTGTCAAGAATGACAGTCAGGGCATACTCTAGGAGTGGGGAGAAGGGCCAGATGTGGAGTGGCGGGGGGAAAGAGGGTGGCACACAGCCGGATGCAGAGTGACGGCAGTGCAAAGCGGTGGTGGCCATGTGCAAGTTCCACCCCACCCCCGGCCCTTGGAAGTGGCAGTGGTGCAGGGTGGTGGGTGGTGACACTCCATCCCTGCCCACCCTCCCCCCCATTATTCTTGATGGGAAATTCACTAGTTCAGGTATATCCTCTTAACTGTCTCCTACATTACCTGCTTCCTCAGCTATGTCCCTCTACCAGCCAAAAAATTGTGCCCCAGCATCACCAGAATCTACTCCTTCCTAGAACTGTCATATCTGCATTCAAACATGCAGATCTCAGATCAGCCTCCTCAATCATCTGCAGACTCACCAATGACTTCCATGGGTGCATCTACACAAGATGTTTACTGTGAAGCTGCCTAATTAGCTGTGCAGTAAATATCTTCTCATCTATACTTGCACCCCATTAGGGTTCATGATACCTATTAATTTCACATCAGGGTAGTACTTGTAAATACAAGTACTACCTTGTTCCAGAGTTTTTTATTGTGGATCAGAATGCAAGAGGATTGGGGAGGAAAGGGACTTGGTAGTGGGGGTCTACTACAGGCCGCCACATCAGGAGGATATGTTGGACCTGGAATTCTCCAGACAGCTCTCAGAGGCTGTATGGTCAAGGTACATGGTTGTCATGGGTGACCTAAACTACCCTAACATCAGCTGGGAGGAGCAGTCAGCTAGATCTAACCGTTCACGTAGGTTCTTAACCTGCATACAGGACCTTCACCTAACATAGGAAGTATACGGTCCCAATGCCTTCCTGGACTTGGTCCTGGCTACAGGGGATGACTTGGTGGGGGATCTACTGACACAAGGTAACCTAGGGGACAGTGACCATCATCTGATTGAATTCAGTATCCGGCATAGGGTGAGAAAGATAACCAGTAGGGCAGAAGTGCTAGATTTCAGAAAGACTAACTTCAGTGTGCTCAGGAGATTAGTTACTGAGGCACTGAAGAACAGGAGAATTGGTGAGAGAGCAGTTCAGGAAGGGTGGTCATTCCTAAAGGGAGCTATCCCATGGCAGCAGAAGGAAACAATCCCATTGTGCACAAAAGGGGGCAAAGGAGCCAAGAAGCCCTCTTGGCTGAACAGGGAAATCCAGGAAAGCCTAGGGCCAAAAAAAGAGGCATATAAGCTGTGGAAGCAGAGGTAGCTACCAAGACAGAGTATAACTACTTGGCCTGCACTTGTGGGGAGGCAGTCAAAGGCCAAAGCAGAAATGGAACTTAGGCTGGCAACAAAAATTAAAGACAATAAAAAGTCCTCCTTCAGGTGTATAGGGAGCAAAAATGAAGGTGATAGGTAGGATAGGACCCCTACAGGACAAACTAGGGCAATTAGTGACAGATAGGGGGACAAAGCAGAGCTCTTCATTGAGTTTTTTGCCTGTGTATTCTTGAACTCAGATCAGGACAATCTCCCATCTGGATCACAGATGGGCACAAAAGGGATACCAGCCCATTAGAACTGACTTAGTGAAGAGACACTTGGAGGGGCTAGATGTGTTTAAGTCAGCAGGTCCAGATGATCTTCAATCAAGGGTCCTGAAAGAATTGGCTAGTGTCATAGCAGAGCCACTGTCACAGTTTTTTTGAGCACTCCTGGGGCTCAGGTCAGGTCCTAGAGTACTGGAAAAGGGCCAATGTGGTCCCCATTTTCAAGAAGGGGAGGAAAGAGGATCCACATAATGATAGACCAGTTAATCTCACCTCTATCCTTGGGAAAACCTTTGAAAAATTATTAAGGATCTGATTTGTAGGAGTCCAGCAGTGAAAGCAATGCTAAAGGGCAACCAGCATGGATTCATAGCAAGTAGATCCTGTCTGACTAACCTTGTTTCTTTTGATAACCAGGTCACAAAATGCTTAGACACAGGAACTGAGGTAGATTTCATCTACTTGGATTTTAAGAAGGCTTTTGATACAGTATCTCATACTATTCTCACAGATAAACTGAGAGGCTGTGACATAAATGATAGTCAGGTGGGTGACAAATTGGCTTAGGGGTTGCACCCAGAGAGTGGTAGGGTAAGAGTTGGTATTGACCTGGAAAGATGTGAGCAGTGGAGTCCCACGAGGCTCGGTCCTTGGACTGGTGCTGTTCTATGTCTTCATCACTGACTTGGATGAGGGTATGGAAAGCACTCTGTCCAAATTTGCAAATTATACCAAATTATGGAGTAAAATTAACACACTAAAGGTTAGGGAATGAATCCAGACAGATCTGGACAGGTTGGAAAAGTGGGAGGAACAGAATAGGATGCAGCTCAATAAGGACAAGTGCAAGGTGCTGCACCTAGGGAGAAGGGATCATCAACACGGGCTCCACCTTTCCCCTAAAGGTAAGCGTGTGTTCTCTTCTAGGTTGGCGGACCTCCTCCGGCGTGCTTTAAACTAGGCTCGTCGGGGGAAGGGGAAGATGAGGGCAGAGGAAATATCAGACTGCCAGACCAAACAGCACCCACAACTACAGCCCAGCCCAGACCGACGAGCGAAGCAATCAAACAGGTAAGAGAGAGGGGCCAGG
>NW_017728931.1:91466391-91485116 GCF_001723895.1 Crocodylus porosus | reverse complement strand
CCCCAGTATTCTTTCCTGCCATGGCAGGGGGTCGGACTAGATGATCTGCTCAGGTCCCTTCCAACCCTACAAACTATGAAACTATGAAACACACTTACAGGCTTGGGGAGGACCTTCTCAGCAGCAAAGCGATGGAAAGGGACCTCGGAGTCATTGCTGACACCAAGATGAACATGAGTCATCAATGTGATGAAGTGATTAGTAAAGCTAACTGCACTTTATCATGCGTTAGCAAGTGCGTGACAAACAGGTCCAGGGAGATGATATTTCCCCTTTATGTGGCATTGGTCAGGCTGCAGTCGGAGTACTACATCCAGTTTTGGGCACCACACTTCAGGAAGGATGTGGACAACCTCAAGAGGGTCACTTGTATGGGTAGGAGCCTGCGGACAAAGTCCTACAAGAAGAGCTTGAGGGACCTGGATCTCTTCAGCCTCCACAAGAGAAGGCTCAGAGGTTATCTTGTGGCTGCCTACCTCGATGGATTGCTGAATCTTCGCAACCATGTGCCTCTTCTTACATCCCTGGGGAGCCTCTCGAGTTCCTTCCCATCCAGGATGTCAGCCCCTGAGGACGATTTCCTTACTCCACCCCGGCTATCCAGATTCGGGGTCTCACTCGTGGAACCTGTACTTGCTTAAGGTGCACTCTCACCCTAAGGTTTTGATCCAATAGGAAGCCCTATGGGCCTTCCTCTATCTATTCTATTTCTAAGAGCCGCTCATGACTCTCAACCCCTTCACACCAGGGAAACAAAAGAAAAACATTAAAGAAAAACACACAATGACACATCTGCTATATCGCTAGGACTCAGGGCAACTCCCTCCCTTGGTCCCTTGTGCCAGGGCACCGCGTACTGAGTTCCCTATGGTCTAGCTAAGCATTGACCGCCGTTCGGGGTCACGTACTTGTGGCCTCCTGTTCGAGTCGTCTCTTCCCCCTCTTTCCACTTCCTCAGCAAGCCCAGTGTTGCCCCTCTCTCCCTTCTGAAGCATCCTGATCTGGGTGTTTCACCTTTCCATGGCCCTTCTTGCTGCTCCTGCCAGGATCCTCCTGGTGGGGAGAGTGCCTCCTCCTCCCCACTGTTCCCAATACTCCCACCTGTTGTGGTGAGTGTCTTTGCACGCCCTTCGCTGCTTCCCCTGGTGCTGCTGCTCTCACAGGTTGCAGGGGCTGCTTCTAGCTTGCCTTCAGCTTTGGCAGTTTGCTCCTTGCTGCTGTTGCTGCTGCTGGCATCTGGAGCCTCTTCTGTCTCCTCCTCCACTGCTTCTCCCTCCCTGGGAGAATCCCAGTGTGGGTCCGGCATCCCCACATTCCCCGGGTCTGCATTCTCCTCCTTTTTTCCTCCTCCACCGGCCATTTTTATTGCTGCTGGCTGGCGCCTACTGGTGACATCATCAGCCAGCCTCAGCTGAATAAAGACACGGCTAACAAGCCGTGAGGGTTTCTCTCCCTGATCCCATGGCATTGCAGCTCCGGCTGAGGGTTAGGCGTTTTTCCTTGTTTTAGCTTCTATGTTTGTTTGTTTCTCTTTTCCTGTCCCTCCTGTCTCCTGTAACTTTCTTTTCTTGTCAGGATCCTTCCCCTCATTCTCTCCTGGGCCAGCCTCCTAAGTATTTTTGTTGCACTCACAGTCATGCATCTATCTCTTTAGTCAATCCAGTGGCTCTGAGTAAAGATCTAATTTTCCACTAACAATTAAAGGAGGTAGCATATGAAAATACAGTAGTAATGAATGAACATAAGACAAGCACAAGTTGTTTGCTAGAGTCATAGCACAGCAAAATCATGAAGGAGGGAAATCTACAACTGATAGACGTATGGCATGGATGTCAAGGAGTATGGTTATAATTGCTCTGGAATCACAGAAAATATTCCTATACTTTTGATCAATCCTAGAGGACAAACTTTTGATAATGTTCAGCTTATATTTAGGCATTTGTCTTCAACTTTATTAATTTTAGTTATTCAAACAGCATCTTTTATACTCTGAATACAAGTTGGATGTGAGTAAGTGTGATTGTGCTTCATAGTTGGAAGGGTTGGGAGGGACCTGAGTAGATCATCAAGTCTGACCCCCTGCCATGGGCAGGAAAGGATGCTGGAGTCAAACAACCCCGGCTAGGTGATTATCCAGCCTCCTTCTGAAGACCCCCAGGGTAGAAGCGAGCACCACTTCCCTTGGAAGTTGGTTCCATATCCAAGCCGCCCTGACTGTGAAGTAGTGCTTCCTGATGTCCAGCCTCAACCTTCTCTCAGTCAACTTATGGCTGTTTTTCCTTGTTACTCCTGGTAGTGCTCAGGGGAACAGGGTCTCTCCCATTCCCTGCTGGTCCCCCTTGGTAAATTTATAGACACCCACCAGATCCTCTCTTAGCCTGATATAGTTCTGATCCGATCATATGTCCACCCATTCATCACTGAAATATTTAGCACCTAAATCCTTTTCTCTTTTAACATTAGATTTCTCCTGGAGACCATAGTTTTTATACAACAAGAATCCTTAGAAGGCAGAGACATTTTTGTGTTCTGTGGATGCAACTGACTGTTGATACTACAAAGGATTAAAGAAAGCCTCTTTTAAATTCTGGGAGATGGTTCTCTTGTCTCAGAAAGTTGCCAGTAGAAATACAGGGCCAAATCCCTATTCCATTACACTAGTTTTATGTTAGTGTAATGTAATAGAATGAGTGGAGATGCAGCAACACATAATAAAAGTGGCAGAGTAGAGAATCATGCACAGAATATCCATTAGAGTAGTTTTCTAATCCCCTCTCAGGATACTGAGATCTACTGTTTTGATTAAAGCCTCTCCTCAGAGCTGTTGTTTTCACAATAATGTATTAAGCAAATACAATTTCTGCCCACACTGAAATATACAGAATACTAATATCTGGCACATATGGGCACTCACTGGAATCAATTCATATGTAAAATTGCTACTCCAAATCTTTATCATTTAAAAATTATCCAAGCAAAAACCACAGTTCCATTTATTTGTTCACTAGCCCATTGGAAATAAAAATAGTCAGCATTTAGAAATTCTTCCTTACAAGTCTCTTGTCTAGCCCTGGTTACAGAATATGAAAGACACAACAAGCTTGCTTAGGATAATAAATCACTAAACTGGGAGTGTCAGTTACCTTACAATTTTGATACCAAAATTAATAGAATTAGCAGCTTATCTAACCTAACAGGAGATTCTTGTTTTTTAAAAAAGCAGCAGCAAGAAAATAAATAAATAAATAAAAAGAGCTGGAAAGAAATCTGTTTCTATGACCAGAGCTAGTCGTATTTCTTATGTTTGTCAGTAAGGCAGTTATTGTGATTTCTCTTGGTCTCCTGCAAGGTGATAAAGCCCTGTTTTAAAACAATGAAAGAAACACTATCAATTTTTGTCTGCTTGTTCTGGTTTCATGCATAATTAAAGCAGGACAAAGACAACATCAGATCAGACACTAACAAGCAGCATTGCAAAGAGTCCAGCAGCAGGTACTGATAAATAGAAATTCTAAACAGCTGATAAACAGGGAGTCATTATTTTCAGGGAGAGAATTTACTATCCTCTGTTCAGTTTTATTTCCCAGATTCTAAGTAGAATCATCTTTTGTAAAACTGTTAAATTTAACTTGCTCTTCTCTAGACACAAAATCTAACACCACTTGAAGTCATTGGAATGATTCCTATCAGTTTTCATCAAATCAGAACTAATGCAGACGAAAACCACATTATTTTATCTCCCCCTCCTTATGTACCACTGAAACTTTGCAGGCTCAGAATAATTTGTACTCAGTCCCAAGCCCACTATTCTTTCAATTTTGCACCGAAGTAAGAGAAAAAAATAATTCTTTCTTCTGGGAGAGGGGATAGAATAAGTAACACTTATCTAAATCTTCAAAATCAGGTGTAGGCCTGGATACAATGGAAGCAAAGCTAAAAATCTATATAAATTAAAACTCTTATTCTGAGGCCAGATCTGCCAGCCTACGCGCAATTCATAGCGATATAACGATGAAGGACTGTTCAGTAAGTGCTTTGCTCAAGATTCAAAGTTGCAATGATGCATAAACCTTAAAGTGAAGATGATGATGAGTACAACAAAAGGTTATAAAAAATTTAAAAAATCAAATTTATCTTCTGCAACAAAGCGCGGTTTCACTGGTACAATATAAAGCTTGCTGCAAAGCTAAGTCACTCTGGTGCTGCCTGTTTCCTGGACTTGTAGGAGGCTGGTGAGGAAACAAAGAGTGCCCCACAGAATGTACATCAGCAAAATCACCAAAGCTAATCCCATAGTCTCGCTTGATACTCTATGGATGCAGTAGGTCTCACAGCTGGCATACACCCTCCATGGGTAGATAGCAGGTTCATCTGCATAACTGAGGATATGACTTTCCACTGCCCCCTCTGTGTATTGATTCTGATAATCTATGCCAGAGATTCTCAAATAGGGCTGAGGATCCTTTCAAGGGCTGCCATACAACATTTGCATGGTTAGGTATGCAAACTTGATTCACAAGATAAACCCAGAAATTTCAAAAAGGAATCCATAGCATTAAAAGCATTCTGAGTTCTTTGCAACAGAAGAATAGCTCTAATATTCTTGTGTAATAAGCAAAAAAAAGAGTTAAAACTAAAAGCTGGCATTTTCAGAGGACTGCCTGGAGTCTGAAAAGGTTGAGAACCACTGGTCTATGTGTTAGCTATTTGTGAGGCTGAAGAAAGTGAATAACATATGTTTGTTTATTGTGTTTTTGTGATCCTGGTATCCTACACTCAGTCTGTGAAACCAAACTGTCTTAAATGCATTGCAGTCTTGGCCCTTCTACCGGGAGAGAGGTGGCAATGGAATACAGTGCAGCCCTTATGTTTTTAAATCCTGTTTATCATTATTAATATGACATAGAAACGTGTTTAGAATGTTTTAAATGAGAAATGTTAACATGTACATTTTTGTTTCTCTTCAGAGTTAACTTTGCAGAAAATGAAAGCTAACAGCTGAAAAAACAAGCAAACAAAAAAACTAAAACTATGTGTAGTATTAAAATGCAAAGCAACCTTCAAGAATCTTTGGTCTGGAAGTTGTAAAATGTTCTCTAGGTGTCCACAAACATTTTTAAAAAATCAAATTTGCTGGAATGTCATTTCAGATATTCCTGAGATTTTTGCTTATGGTAAAGCATGAATTCCCCAGTCTATGGGTCAACTCACACTATTTGCCTTGTCATTCAAATAATCTCTTTGACTTCAGTTTGATTCTGAAAATGATAAAGCACAAAGATTTGGTCTTCTTTTTGCTTTGAAGGATGCCTGGTTGAATTATTTAGTACACATAATATTTGTTACTAATCTAGTAAGTCAGTTCAGCTTCTGAAAAAAGTGTCTGCCATTCACTATTACTGAGTGATTGAGTAAGCATTTTTAATAGTGCTCAATCACAATTCAAACCCCACTGTTCTTGGTATAATGTAAATGCACACTAAAAAGACATACAATGCCTGCCCTAGAAGACCTACAGCTAATAAGTATTTCCTGAATGGCTTAAATAATTTTGTGCATATGGTTTATTTGGAAACTGTTAATTTCAGCTATTTACTCTAAGGGTTGATCAGTCATCTAAATTATGATATCAGTTTTGCTCCCTGACTGAACAACTTCAACCTTTTAAGCAAGTAATGTTGAACAGCTAATAGTGCATTTTCTACAAGTCATTTTGGACAACTAGCTGTCCGTGGAAGAACTCTTGTGATTTACAGATATTTATCCAAATTTTGACCAGTGATCAAATACTTGCAAAATAATAACCTGATCCATAAATAGTAATGATCTGAACTCTGGGTCTTTACTCATGAAAATATACATGAATAAATGTATATTTTCATTACCGGTCCTGTTTCTGAGTATATGGCAAAGGTGCTTTTGTTTACCCCGGCCCCTTCCTATTAAATGATTTTTTATCTCCTCCTTTTTCACATCAGGACATATTCTCAGAGATGCTGCTATCATCAGCTTTCTAAAATATAATAGCAGAGCTGTCTAGAGGTGAAGTTCTGCAGTGACCCTACACATTTCAAAAAAGGTACAGAGAAGAAACTACGTGGATGGGAAAGCATCTTCATGGAGAAATCCCACAGAGATGGTCTGGAATGGAAATACTTCTTAGGGGGACAATAATTCCAGGAATACTACCACAAAGCTGGTGACATCAACTGCAGTTAGAGATGAGTAGTGAATTCCTGCCCCATCTAGAGACATTTGTAGATGGATACCCACCATTTTTTCCTGAACTTGTCCAGCTAGCAACAGCATCGAACACAGACCCTTGTGTATCCAAGCAATTAAATCCACTGCAATTAGACACAGGCCATTTGAGATAATAGCATTTTCCAAGGATGAAGAAAAGCCACAGGTGGTAAATAGTATATGGAAAAGACTAAAACACACCATAAGACCCACAATTTGTGACTGCAGACTTTGTTGTCTAAACAATGGAGCTGCTAAATATATCTCCTTCTAGAGGACTCAACAACAAAAAGGCAAAGAGTAAGTTGTGATGTCAGTGTAACACAAGGCTGACAGTGAATAGAGATATTTCACTAAAGTCATGAACTGCAAAAAGAAATCTATTTTCATTTTTGGACAATATATGGCTAATTATAACAAGATAGAATTAGTTCTGTTAAAGATATCTTCAAAAATTATTTTAAAGAATAAGAAAACATTGCGAAGCAAAACATAGGTCCTTGCTACTTTTACTTCCAGGTCAAAAATGCAGAATGATTGTTTATTATTTCTCTAGTGCCACCTATGACAACATTGAGAGAAATATAAAGCAAGGTTTGTGTCTGAAAGTCATAATATAAGCACCAGACCCTGCAAATGCTTATTGCACTTATTACACTGACTGCTCCTATTGTCTTCAGATTAAATGATTTGCTATTAGCTTACCTATTCCTTTTGTTCAATTAGCGAAGATCAGCTCAGATCAACCGATGTCATGATTTTACAATGGTCTTGTGCTAGAAATTAAATAGTCGATATCATTCTCAGAGATGCATTGGGAATACTTACAAATGCACCATACCTGAAAGACCCTGAAATAAACCATGCTCAATATATAGTAAAATACTTGGGGCTAGTTAGTTTTGTTTTGTTTTTTAACAGAGTAGTCATTAAATAAACTAAAAAATGTTGTTTGTCCTTACACATTATGTTAAGAACCCAAAAGGACTTTAATTCTAAAATCATCAGTCTACAAAATTAGTTTATTTCTGAAACAAATCATTGATATAGACTGGTTATGGACAGGCAGATTTACATTTCTGGCTCTACACAAAATGAAACCAGGATTTTTCAGCAAGCAGACTGATGTGGAAGATCAAAGTTTAGGTTCTGAACCCAAATTGGCAGGGCTCAGAGCACTCTGGGGGGGAGTCTCTAGCTTACAGAAAGAATTGTGTTGACAAAGACTGGAGGGAGTGAATAGTCAGTTCCATTCATCAGGATGGTCGTCGGATGGCAGGTAAAAAGGAAAATGAGTAAGACTCCAAATGAAAGATGAATGCAGCTTAATTCTCCATCATTTTGACCAGAATATTATTTTAATGTAATAAATGGAGATAATATTGGCTACCACATTACCATATTTAGGATGGCAAAAACGTATGTGAAAGCTTTTACAGCAACTGCTTATCTATGTCTGTCTCCTTCATGTGCTAGTCAGAAGCTTTTCCAAATCCATTCATTCCCCCTTTTTATTAGCTTCAAATGAAAACTCCACCTAATTTGTAATTTGCAACAGCCTTTTAATCAGTCTTGGGAAAGGGACCTCCGGTTCTGTCATAATGTAGTGACATGTGGACAATTGTACCCACACAAAGGAAGGGAGACTACTATAAACCCAAAGGTGATTTGAGCCAGGATCTGAATTCAAATCACCTGTGAAGAAATGCAAATAGTAACTAGTCCTTGAAAGAAGCTCTCTGTCCAGACCAATAAACTGGAAGAAAATAAGAAGCCAGCTGACTACTAAATGTTCTTCATTTATTGGAATTTGTGTGATACTCTGGCAAAGATGAATTTGTAAAGCCAATGGCTCTCTGTAGTTGCTAGGAAACAGTGTTCTACACTAGGGTATGAACACCAGAGGCTAATCCGAGCTATGGCTGATTATGTGATTCTTCTGACTTCATTTCTGTCTAGGGAGGTTTCAGTATGTCAAGTTTTTTTGAAAAAGCATAGAGAAGACACAATCTTGTTTGCATATAGTATTTTCAAAGATAAGATGAACTGAATTTACAGTATAACAGTTGTTATTTTTTTAATTACTTCTACATTCAATAACCATACTCTAATCATAACGTTTATGCGTTGTAGAAACGTGGTCGATGGGACTGAAAGGAACCTACAGGGCTTCCCGATCCTGTCCTATTGCAGGCCACAATGTCATATAACCCCTGTAATAAAATTATCAAGCCGCATCTTAAAATTAATTCTTTTATTTACTCCACTATTCCTGTTGGAAAGTTGTTCCTTACTTTTCTTTTCTTTCTTTCTTTAGCTTAAATAGTTCTTTCCTCTCCCTGGTGCTTTCTGCCATGATTTATGTATAGATGGAAATCATGTCCCTGTTCAGCCTTTTTTTTTTAAGACTAACAAGCCCAACAGCAACCATTTAGAATCCTCTTGTATGATGAGCCTTCAGGTTACCAAATAAATATAGCAGCCTTGTTTCATCTCTGTACCTGTTCCATTTTGAATTAATTTTTCTTGAATACACAACAAAAATTGTGCACAGTACTCTAGATCAGGGGTTCCCAAACTGTACTACGTGAGAAAAATGATGTAATGGTGGATTTAATTCTCATTATAATAATAATTGGCATTTAAGGGCTTAAAATATAAAATGTATGCTGGTAGAGGCATACAAGCAGATGGAAGGGGGTAGGCAATAAGAAAAAGGGAATACACAATAAGAACTTCTGGTCTACATTCACTCTGGTGTTTCACAGAGTGCCATTCAATGCTTCCTAGTTTCTATTGGAAGTCCCTCATATGATGCATCTTAGAATCACATTTTCCTTTCCCACCACTGAATCACAATAATGGCTAATAGTCATCCTGTAACTGACTAATACACAGAGGCCTTTCTCCTCCCCTGTCATTTCCAGTTCATAATTCCCTAGTCTGTAGCAATTTAGTTCCAAACTGTATGATCTTACACTTAGCACTATTAAATATCATCCCATTTCTATTACTCAGGTCACCAAGGTCATCCAGTTCTTCATGTACTATAACCCAAACCTCCTAGGTACTGGTGACACCTTCTATGTTATGTTAAAAAATGTCATTAGGAGCCCTACATTGTGTGCCATGGTTATTGAAAATACTATATATTTGTAGAGTTCATATCCAATAATTCCTTCTTTATCCAAACCCATTGTTGTTAGTTAGTCAGTCTTTGCTCAGACTACGGCTCTTGTACTAAGCCCTATCTTCTGCAGTTTAACCAGTACTTTTCTGTATGGCACCATATCAAATATTTTACTTAAAATTTTAAAAAAAATTAGATTTCCCTTCTCTAAAAATCAGTTTTTCAAAGAAAGATATTGGGGTAGTTCAAGTCCAGCTATGTTCTGTGAATACATGCTACTTTTTTATTCCATTTCCTATTTTCCTCCATGTTTTTCATTGCTTTTTTTCTTTCATAATTTATTCATAAAAGCCTTTTGCCTTATCGGGTGTCAGACTAACTGGACTATAGGTGGTTAGGTTTACCCCCTACCCCCTTTGTTTTTAATTATAGAGACTACTTTTGCTGTTTTCTAGTCATACAGTATTACCTTTGACTTGATAGATTTATTATAAATTTTTCCTAGTGGACATGTGAAATCATGTGTTCTTTCAGAATCCTGGATGGAGACTAGCCATTTCCCCTGACTTGGACACATTAAGCTGTTGAGTTTTGCTTCAAACTTGGCTGTAGCAATATCTGTTTCCCGTCAGGCTACAGCCTCAAACCTGGGTCCTTAGACTGGTTAAGGACAGCTGCTAGTCCAGGGGTGAGTAAAATGAGGCCCACAGGCCAGATGGGCCTGCCAGGCCATTCTATTTGGCCCACGGAGTCCTTAAAACAATTAGAAAATTAATATTAATCTGCCCTGGGCTGCCTGTCGTGCAGCCCTCCGGCCCTCAACGGCTTGCCAAACTCAGTAAGCAGCCCTCTGCCCAAAATAATTGCCCTCCCCGTGCTAGTCCCAGCCTGCTGCCATAAAACTGGCTACACAAACTGATGCAGGATGGCCTGTAGCATCCAACAGGGCCTAACCCTTTGCCCACTCCCTGTCACCAGAGTGGCTGGTCAGGGTCAGCTGACCAATCACTTCCTCCATATAAACCCCTGCACAGGAACAGAAAGTATCTGAGCAACAGAGTTCAACTTGATTTCAACCTGATATATTCTACAACACTGTTCCCTATATCTTTACCCCTATTTCTTTCTATATTTCCTGAACACCTATACTTTTAATACCTATATTCCAGCTACAATTGCTATTTTACCACATTCCTGCTATGCATTTATTTTTATGGTGTCAGATACCAGTTATTCTGTTCCTCCATTTAGGTGCCAAAGCTGTTACCATTAGTGTATAGACATCTCAACTGTTCTTCTCTGACTTTACCCAATTTCTTAACTAGATTAGGAATAATGCTTTCATTAGCTGTATTGTCTACTACTACTGACTACTGTATTGACTGCTATTCTATCAACATTCATGCTTCCTTTTGCCTATCCTCTGTTGTTCCTTTATCTCTTACTATACACCTTTATTTACTTGATTTTCCTTTCCTTCCATATTAAATCCAGATGTGGTGATTACACTTTCCTCTCTCAAACTTGGCACCATTACCCAATTTAAGTGCTTTTTTTCAGCTGTGCCAGCCTGAATGGTATACCAAGTATTCAGGTGGAGTCCATCCATTGAGAAGACTCCTCTGTCTGTGAATGCCTCTTTTGAAAGATTAATCTCTTTCAATCTCTGTAACTGTCTCTTTTTGAAAGATTAATCTTTTTGAAAGATGAATCTCTGTCTCTTGGAAATGGACTGCTGTGATCTAGAGAGTATATTTTGTAACAGGAGAAACTGCCATTCAGTAGCTTTTTTAAGCTACTATTTCTTAAAACTTTATTAAAGACCCGTTTGCCTCTTTCTTGTCTAGGGTCCTATACCACATTCCTCATTTTGATATCCTGGCTCATTTATATCAATGGGAGTTTGATTTACAGAAACAAAAGCAGCCCTTCCCTCCCAAAACCAACATTATAAAGTTACTAGCAAAGTGTTATTGCCTTTATATGTTGTTCTCATCTCAAATAAGGACACAGTAATTTGCTAGGACAGGAGAGTCCTTTGTCCATGTCTCTGTTCTCTTATATTAGACAGTAATTGGAGAGATGTAGAAATACCTGCTAAAGCAAGGACCACAACCTGCTACTCTTCTCACTGAGGGCTCCTATAGATGTGCAGCAAGGCTGCTTTGGAGTGCTGTTAATCCAGTGTATCATATCAGTGCACTCCAGCAGCCTATCAGCGTTGCCACACTGAAAAATGGTGCTGGGGTGCTTTAAACTAAAGCTTGCTCAATGAGCTTCAGTTCAAAGCACTCTGCCACCATTTTTCAGCATGGGAACACTGATACATGTGATGCTTGGGCACTTTTATTTAGCACAGCTTGCTAATTAAAGCTCCTCCCTTCCCACCTCCTGGAGCACTCCTATAAACACCCTGAGTACTACTCATTGCTGGGGGGCAGGGAAGGGTTTGTTTGGTAACATCTTTTATTAAACCAACTGCATAATTGGGAGAGCTGTCTGGCAAGCTTTTGGCTTCCTCAATAGTCTGAGGAAGGACATTTTATGCCTGAAAGCTTTTCTAACACCTCTCAGCTATATAGCTGGTCCTGTAAAAATACAAACAAACAAATTTTGCTCAGACTATGATGCTTCTGCAGGTTTGGAAATCCAAAGTTTGGCACCACATAATCTTTTCAAGCCAAAATTTAGGCACCTAAGGGATTTTATGGATAGAAGAATTGGTTATTCTGGATCTCTTTGTGCAACATGTATATCTCAGCTCATCATTTAATGTACTAACCTGGATCTTGTCATAAGTAACCTGGTCAAAGTCATACAGGAAGTGTGTGGCAGAGCCAGGAATGGAACACGAATCTCCTGTACCTTTCCTGCACCATTTATAACCTTCTAAAGGGGACAGTCTACATCCTCAATATGACATCGTCATGGAATATAGAGCAACAGAAAGTCCCATGGTCTTATTTTTTTTTTTACAGTTTTAATCTTGAAGTGAACACTGAGATTTGCAGGCGTACCCATAGGAGCACTTATAGGCAAAGTACCTGACAACATAAACCAAAATAGTCTTCAAGAATATTTGTCATCTACAGGTGATTTTCAAGGAGTGCCCCAAATAAAGAGGATTGCAGTAATCTAATGATGAGATCATTCACTCAATTGCACCTTAACCAAATATTACAAATCAACATATTAGGATAAGATACACCTACAACATAGCTGGAATTTTAAAAGCAAACTTCCAATTGACAGTATTTTGATAGAAAACATTTACACATTCTATTTTGAAGATCAATTGCAAATATTTTTATTGAATGCTTAAAAATCTTTTAAAATATATTATAATGCCTGAATATGAATTTTAAAAGGATGCATAGTGCTAATTTTTTGAAACAGTAGCACTTTATAGCCTCACTGGAGATCAGGGACCCCTTTATTCTGATGTGGTACAAGCAAACAGACATACCTAATGCTTACCCTAGAGAGTTTATAACCTAAACACAAGAAAGGGATATTATTATTAGTCTCCATCTCACAGATGGGAAAATGAGGCCTGCCATGATTAATGCCCTAATCATGCAAAGAGAGCCATGTAGGCAGGCTCTTGTGTCCATATGAGTCTTTTTTGCTGGATCAGGGCCTAAATTACACAGGAAATTTGTGACCAAGCCAGGAATTGAACTCTGATAAATCACCTATGCTCCAGCCAGTGCCTTAGCCACAAGACCATCCTTCTTCTTGGGCCAGCACTGTATTTTATTAACAAAGATAGAAAGTGACAAGAATTCAGATCTTCAAGCACTTTAGAAATTAGGATTCATACAGGCTGGCACAGAAGGATGGCCTCAGTAGGAAGGACAAACGAGAAATGATGATGTGAACATGTACACCTTGAACCCTCAGCAAACCAGCAGTTCAGATTTGATGGGTACAAGGGTTTTTACAGTGTCTCTTTGAACAGAGCACAGATTATTTTAAATAATATTTTGGGGGAAAATTATAACTGCCAATACAGTAGTAAGGGTGATATAACCCATATCATAGAACATGGCCAGTTAGATGGGGCAAAAGAGTACATTTAGATCACAGACAGCATAAAGGTTTTACTGATTGTTTAGGTCAAAATATTCTTGCCCTTTATCTATTTATGAAATGGGAAATATTTTTTAATAATGTTATGTCTTGTAGCTCCAGAACAGTGGGGAGATTCGACTAGAAGAGAGAGCACCACACAGTTTACATGGCTGGTAACTTTATTGTTCTGAATAAGAGCCAAAACTGAAAGTAAAACATGGTGCATATGGGCATGTGTAGATGAAATTGTGGGAGTGACACAAAAGGTATCAACTGAGAGTTGTTCTTGTTTAATACTTTACCTTGTAGAATGACGCATTTCACAAGAGAAAGAACAATGAATGCCCTTAGCAGTTTTCTTCTTGTGCTTGTCCATGACAGGTAAACAATCCATCAAATTCAAAAAGAATACTTCCATGGTGTCTTCCTTTTGGTGATCACTTGGACAAGGCATTGCTATGCTGAGTCCCTTTTTGATACCAAATAGAATAAGATAAGCAGAAAGTAACAATGCCCAGTCTCGCATATGAGCTGCTGCTAGGGAAGGAATACCTTGTGTTGGTCCAAAATTAGAAAGTAATGGTCAACAGTCAGTCAATAAAGTAAAATGTGTGCCATACAGATAAGTATGAAATATCAGTATTCTAAAGATAATACTAAAAGCCTCCCTCTCTGTCCATAATCCCTCACAATCACGGACGATTGTCTTCCATGACTGCTTTATCTGTTGGGCTGAAGATGGCTGATGAGGCTTATCCAGGATCAACAGACTCTGATGCAATTTGAGCACATGTCTCCATGTGGGGTGGGTGTCTCTGAATTCTTTATTTAGTCTGCGACATGCTGTTTCAGCCACTCCTGCTTTTCCAGCTGTTGTCATAAAGTTTAAAAGTACTGAGATCCTTGCAGCAGGCTCTTCCTCCATTTGAAATGCCCCAGAGCAATAGTCTCCATGAGTTGATGTTGATGTTACATTTTTTTAAGTTGAACTTGAGGACATCCTTAAAGAGCTTTCTCTGCCCTCTTCTTGACCATATGCCTTGACTGACCTTGGAGAATAAAACTTGCTTTAGGAGTCTGAAGTCAGACATCTGGATGACATGCTTGGCCCCAGCAGTGTTAATGTTAGATGATTATCGCCTTAATGCTGAATTACCAGAGTTGGGGACTGCTCATTAAGAGCTTGTTTATCGAGGACCTTAGTCTTCTGAATGTTAAGTGTCAGTCTCATTTTCTTATATGCCTTGGTAAAAATGATAATGATTGCCTGAACGTCTGCTTCCAAGCAAGCACACACTACAACATCTTCAGCATATTAGAGCTTGATGATTGACAACAGGGGGTCCTCGTTTTAGCTCAGTCAGCTGAAATTAAACAGCTTACCATCCATTCAGTAATTTAGCTCCAATCCAACTGAAAGCTTTTTGGTAGTCAGATGTAGCATCACAGTAAGGAATATGAAGAGGAGTGTTGGAGCAATGATGTAGCCCCTTGTTAATTCCTGTCTTAACCTCAAGGAGATCTGTGATAGATTCATTACTGAGAACCACTGCTCGTATATCACATGAAGCAGGCAAAGAATGGTGATGAATTTCAGTGGGCCTCCATACTTCAGAAGGATCCTCCACAACACTTCTCAGTTGACAGAGTTGAAGGCTTTAATGAGGTCAAAGAAGGCCATGTAGAGAGGTTTATGTTGTTCTTGACATTTTCCTGCAGCTGGCTAGCAGTAAAGATAGTATCAGTTGTGCCTCTTGATACCTAAACCTACACTGATATTTCAGGAGGAGCTCTTCAGCAAGTGGAAGTAGATGGTTCAGGAGGGTTCTTGCAATGATCCTTCCTGTGGTGGACAACAAGGTGATCCCACTGTAATTTCCACAGTCAGACTGTCTCCCTTCTTGCAGACTGTCATAATCATGGCATCCTTAAGGTTATCTGTGATTTCCTCATCATTCCAGGTCCTTAAGATGAGTACAGTGTGTAAAAAGTCAATGTTAACAATGTTTTTTGATTCCTTAAATACACATTCATATTCTCGAGTTCACTCCCATTTCTTTTTTGTTTGTAGCAGTTCATGTAGCAGTGCCAATACTTTTGCCAAATTAGGCAAAAAATTACAATACTAGTTACATAATCCTAAGAAGGAACATAATTGTGAAACATTCCCTGGTGGTGGTGCTTAAAGGATTGTGTTCTCTTTCTCTGGTGATTTCTTTAACTCTGTGGCATTAATGATATGCCCAAGATACTCAACAAAGGATCTGAAAAATTCACATTTGTCCTGTGCACTTGCAATCCATGGTCTTTTTGACATTGCTGGACTAACACCAAGCTTCTGATGATGATCTTTCTAATTTTTTCATTACCAGTAGTCATCCAAATAGCACTGTACTCCTTTCAGGCCTTTTAAGATTTCATCCATGGCTTTCTGGAAGAGGGGAGGAACAGATGTAATGCCAAAAGGCAATTGATTATAACAGTATAATCCCTTCAGTATTTATCTGGAGGTATTTGTGCAGGATCCACTTCTATTTGAAGGTAGGCATTGCTCAAAACAAATTTACTCAAATGTTGTCCTCCATTAAGAGCAGCAGACAAAATTTTCAATGAGAGCATTTACACATGTGATTAATGCACATGAATAAAGACTGGAGTTTATTGCTCTGGACTTTCTGGTTCCTGGGTATGCCATTTGAATGTGCACTCAGGAACAAAAAACTCTGAAGCATATTGCTCTGGAGTTTATTCATGCACAGCATATGGAGCCCAGTCAGAGCAGCTCAGGCTGGCAAGGGACCCAGGGGGTTAACTTTCCAGGCTAGGGCTGCTCCAACAGGGCTTCATGTGCTGCGGAGGGGCTGGCTGAGGCATGAGGGTACTTCCGTATTAGGGCTACTTGCTGGCTAGCCCCACGTGGAAGTACCCTGTGCCCCACCAGCCAGGAAAACATCTACACATGCTCTGTTTTCCATGTATTTACAAGTCCTAACCTGCTTCAGAGTTTATTAATTTTATACACCCTAATAGGGGTTCGCATGTAGAATTGCACACTTAATTAGGCAACTGCACAGTAAACAGGTTAGCGTAGACATGCTTAATGTGAGGCAAAGGATACTGGACAGCACATAAAACCAGATTCAGTGACCCCCCTCAGTGTCACTTCCAAGTCATCACAAACTTGAACTTCTTGATCACTGCAACAAAGGGTGCAGCTCATTCACTATGTGCACCCCACTGCTTACTAAACAGTCCAAATCAGCTTCCATCATGGGTCACAGAGCATAAGGTACAACTCCAGGCTTACACTATTTTGGCTGGCTTTCAGGCTTAATTTTGAGCTGCACTAGGATGTTGCTTCTCAGCCCAGGGTCTGTTTCAAAAATCTTTGAATGCTTCTCCAGTATTTCTTGAAGATCTTGAGGTGCCTTTCTGATTGATTTGATTTCATTCCAATTCATTCCTGGTTTCTCTAGCCAAGATCTGCCAAACAACGGTAGATAATTTCCTTCAGTCACGTACAAAGGTAAATGGATTGACTGCCTATCTAGTTGAACAGCCCCCCTAAGTACTTTGGGGGGGGTGGGGGCTAGCTTTCCTCTAGTGTAAGCCTTCAGAAAAATGGAGGTTTTCTCCACAGGTACCTATGACAAACATTGGTTATGTAGAAGTTAGGGAAACAGCAGCCCCTCCATTCTTATAAGGACACCTGCTAGTAAGAGTGTGACCCAGATACCACTTGTTACAGTTGCTTCTGATAGAACATACAAGTCCAGGTTTTGGTCAGCAGCACTAGGACTCTGGTCTTCTTCCATATTACGTATTGTGGACTTCTGTCCCCTTATGGGTCCCTCCCTGATAGACGCTTCCCCGGGTGGATGGATCCAAGATGTTACTTGTTGCTGAATTGTGCAACAGAGCACAGCAATGTGTCCTTTTGTCTGGCACTTTCTGCAGCTGACACGATGTGCCCAGCAACCCTTTTCAGTGTATGTGGCTTGTGTACAACAGCCACAGGAAAAGTTTCCCAATTTCTGTGCCCCTCAATCTCATTGATTCAAGCAATGTATCTTTAGGCCCATATTAAATTTCTTGGAGTCCCTCTCAGCAGTTTCCATGGCAACTGCTTTTTCCACAGCTTTTACGAATGTAGGAGTGGACACTGTCAATAATTTCTTCTGTGTTTTCTCATTGTGCACTCCTGCAATAAATTGATCTCTTAGGGCATCGTTCAACACTTGTCCAAACTGATAGTGCTCTAACAATTTCTTTAAAGCAGCCACAAATTGTGCCAATGACGCCCCACTTTCCTGGGTCCACTGGTGGAATTTGTACCATTCTACAATCATTGATGGGGTAGGTGAAAAAATGTTCCTTAACTGCTGCAGTGATTTCTGAAGAGGTGACCTGTCCTGGCAAAGTTGGAGTCAAAAGAGCCTGTAGGAGATTATATACCCTGGAACATAATCACAGTCAGCAATGTTGCTACTTGTTGTTCTTCGGGAATTGAATTATAGATTATAAACTGTTCAAAATGTTTGATATACACTACCCAGGTCTCTTGTTTTTCATCAGATTCATCAATATTTCCGATATGGGTAGACATTTTCATTTTTTATTTATTAGGGAGGGTTCTGGGTTTTTTTTAATCAGTCTGCACTTGAGCTCTCCCTGCTGACAGTGGGCCTTCTCTGAAGACGGTTACTCCAGCCTGGGATACAAAAGGACTGTTTAGCATCAGTTTGCTACTCTCATTTTTGTGCCAATCCTTCTGTTGTGACTACAGTAGCCATTGCAGGTCTAACTGGGTGCTCAAATGAAGTCTCTTCAGTACAAATATAGTAATAAAAAAAGTTCTTTCCTACTGTTGTGGATCATTTAGGCTGTGGCTTCAAGCACTAGCATAAATGAAAATCATAGAATCATAGAAGTAGGGTCAGAAGGGACCGTGTAGATCTTCAAATCCAACCCCCTGCCAGAGCAGGAGAAAAAAAAAAAACTGGGCTCAAATGATCCCAGCCAGGTAGGTATCAAGCCTCTTCTTAAAGACCTCAGGGTAGGAGCCAGCACCACTTCCCTTGGAAATTTGTTCTAGCTCCTAGCTGCCCTGACCGTGAAGTAGTTCTTATGGATGTCTAATCTAAACCTGCTCTCCAACAATTTATGGCCATTATTCCTTGTTATGCCAGGGGGTGCTAGGGGAAACAAGGTCTCTCCCAAACCCTTCTGGTCCCCCCTAGTGAGTTTATAGACGGTCACCAGGTCCCCCCTCAGCCTT
>NW_017728931.1:91462180-91466380 GCF_001723895.1 Crocodylus porosus | reverse complement strand
CCTGTAAAGCCTATAGCCCCTAATGCTAACTGCCAGTCATGGGATGAATCCCACCATGTTTCTTTAAGCCCTATTATGTCTGGGTCTGAACTGGCTATTCTGAGGGCAAGTTCCTCCTATTTGTTCCCCATACTATGAGCATTAGTGTATAGGCATTTAAGGCCTTGCCTAGCTGTGTGCGCCACCCCCCGATTTGGAAGACTGTCTGGACCCCTGTTTCTTACCTGGGTGCTCCTTGCTTTTGTCACCCATCTTGCTCGGCTGGTGTCTCCTCATCTTCCTGCAGCCCCCTCCCCCAGCAAGGCTAGTTTAAAGCTCACTGTACAAAAATCAGCCAACCTGGAAGAGAAGACACACTTGCCTTTAGGAGAGAGGTGAAGCCCATCCCACCCCACCATGGGTCATTATCTAGGAACCCAAAGCCTGCCTGGTGGCACCAACTGCATAAGCGCCGGTTGACCTCATCAATGCAGGCCTCATGTCGCCATCCCCACCTACTCACAGGAAGAAGAGAGAAGAATCCCATCCTTGTCACCAAAATTGTTGTGTCTCCCCACTGTGGTGGGGAGATTAGACTAGCAGAAAGCACCATGAAGTTTACATGGCTAGTAACTTTACATTTTGGCTCCTATTCAGAACAATAAAGTAAAACATAGTGCCTAAGGCGGTACACAGCATAGCCACACTTAAGGAACCAGTACCACATATAATGACTAATGCATGTGAGGGAGTGGGGCCAAGGAGTGGCCGTGAACTCCCTAGCGCCCCCTACTGTCACGTTAGGGTGGACTCAGCACCCTCAGAATCTTGCCCGCCATGACTTTGATGACAAATAAGGTGTATGGGAGGTTGCCTCTGTTCCCCTAGTTGACGATACCCCATTTCAGAGCAGGGGCAGGAACATCAGCATCTCTATGCGCCCCGCCTTAAGGGCTATGCGTGCCTCCAAACCTCCCCTTCAGCACACCCCAAGCCTCGCAGCTGTTCCGGGGGACGTTGTACAGTCCCTCGCCCCTCTGGTGCCCTCTCTCTCTCTCTCGGGCACCCTGGGCTCCTCGCCCGCCTGGCACCCTTTTGGGCCGCCCTACTACCGGCGCCCCCTGGGCCGGGCTCACAGCCACCGCCCTGTACTGGGCCTTGCCCCCTCTGGGGCCGATACCACACTCCTCGCGCTCTCTCTCCGCCCCACTCTGGGGCCTGATACTGCCGCCTTCTCTGGGGCCATTACTGCGCTCTCTCTGCCCCGCTCTGGGGCCCTGCCCTCTCAGGGGCCGCTACCGCGCTCCGCACGCTAGGGGCACAGGCAACCGCTGCCGTGCCTGTCCCCTTTACTCTTCTCTGGGTCCGGTCGCCCCCACTGGGCAAACCACCGCCCTTATGGGCTGGGGTCTGCAACCCCGCACACCACGCCTCCCTGGCGCAATACGGTGCCTCTTCAGCACAGACAATAGTGCTCCACTGGCACTGTGCCCCTACTGGGCACTGGGAACCCCCAAACAGCTGGGGAGCCCCCATGAGGCCTCCTCAGTCCCCTACAGCCTCACCTCGTCCTCCGGTGCAAACTATAACATAAGCTCAAGCCACCCGGCTGTAACAAACCACAGAGTCTCTGTGCTCCAAACAAACACAAGCCCCCACCAAGGCTCTCAAGCCTACCTCCCTTTAGGGCGTTCTTGTCCCCCGCATCATCGCGGCCGGTTAGCGTGGTAAGGCTGCGACTACTAACTCGGGCCACTCAGCTCAGCTGCAGAGCTCCTGCTCCTGCAGCAGCCAGAAGGGAACTGCTAGGCAGGCTCCGGCCTAAGCTGTTTATAAAGGCCCGGCCCTGCCCCCTTCTGGCCATGTGACCTGCCTGGTCACCCTGGTAACCGGCACCTGAGCTGCCCGGGTGATTGGCAGCTCTGCCAATCACACTCAGTCACAGGGTACTTACACGACTCCATGACATACCACCCCCCCCTTAAGCTCCCAACTCATCAGGGAGGGGCTCTTCAGCCTCTCTGCAAGATGTTCCATTGTTGGGGACATTCCCGTGGGGCTTCCTCCTCTAAGGCTCCCAGCAGCATCTAATTTGGGTGGCGGAGGTTTTAAGGCACCCCCAACTTGCCTTTTACCCAGGGGTACATCACATGGGATTTATTGGGGTTTACCCACCACAGGTAGCCCCCCTACATTAGCAGCCCTCGGTAAATCCCCTACCTCGTCCGCTGCTCTTCGGCCCGCTCTTTTCCCCTTCCTGGTTCCTTCTGGCCCGATGTTTCGTCGGGCCACTTGGCTCTCCTGTTGTGCCTGGGCATCCTGGAGTTTTCCCCAAATCTCCCACTGGCACCGCTGTGCCTTTTGGGCTTCCCCTCCTCTCCAGAACTCGACCCTACCATGGCCTGTGCGTCTCCCTCCAGGCCCCTTATAAATTTGCACCCAGGCGACTTTACCCACTTTCCTCTCTATGTGGTACCCAAGTGTCCTCCACAAGACCTGTTGGGGTATCCCGGCCATGTACAAATACGGCTTTGTCTCTAGCGCTGGGTACCGCCTCCCTGGGTGCGCTGCAGTGCTCTTCGCGCGGCCCTGGGTTCCCTGTTCCTGCTGGGGTGACGTGGCTCCTTTGGCCCCAACTCTGGCCTGGCGCTCGCCTAGTTTACTAAGCGAGTCCCCCTGTGCACAGCGCCTGTCTTGCCACCTGACCATTTTTCCTAACTCCTGCTCCAGTTGAGCTAGGCCCTGCAGGTGGAGTTCTTGCCACTGGGCCCACCTTAGCTCCCAACCTTCGAAGAGTTCCGCCTGGATCCCCTTATGCGCTACGCCTGACTCCCTCTCTGTGGGATCCCCTTGCTGGACAGGCCTCCTGACTGTCCTGGTTCTCTGTCATCCCTAGGATACTCCAGGTTCTCCATCCTGGGCGATTTCCCATCACTGACCCCTGGGTTAGTGCTGACTGAAGCTTCTCAACTTGAGCTCTACTCCCTCTCAGGGCCTCAATAAAGGTTCCCCTTTCCTGCACTCCTATCTGGTCACCTACCAGGTCATCCAGTAGCCACCTTTCCACAGCCTCAAGCTTTTCCTCGAGGCTGTCCAAGCTCTTTAGGGTCTGTACCCCCCCAACTCACCAGCTCTATCTGTTGGAACTGCATAGGTGCCCCGGTAGTTTGGTTGCCTGCCTCAGAGGACTGCCATTGGTCGTCCTGGAGCTTCTGTAGCCCTTCCCTTAGAGTCTGCACTAGCTGTTGCAACTGCTCCTGTTCTGCAACAAGGGCTCTTACCTTCCCCTGGCCCTCCATGAGGAGGGTCTCTAGTGCTTTTGTCTGCTCCCTGAGATGGTCCTTTTCTGTCCACGGACCCTGTACCTGCTCCTCTAGCTCTTCCACCTCCCGGGCCCTCTGTACTTCTAGCGCTAGCTGGTCTTTAGCCTCCATCAGCCCCTGTACTCGTTGGAACTGAAGGTTCTCTAGTTGAGGCCCGGTTTGCCTCAGAGTCTTGATAAGAGCTTCCCTCTCCTGGAGTTCCTCCCGGACACCCCCTAGGTAACCCTGTAGCAGCTCCCCCACAGCCTCCAACTCTTTTTCCAGGCTGCCTGAGCTCTCCCAGGTTTGCACTCCCTGTTCTACAAGGCCCTTCTCCTTTTTGCCCCCAATCCCTGGGAACCGGGGCAGTTCCTCGGCCGTCCGACTACCCCTCTCAGACACCCTAGGCCTGCCACCTCTGAGCCTCTGCAGCCCCTCCATTAGAGACCGCAACTCCTCCCATGACTGCCTTTGCTCTACCCTAAGGCTCGCCTCTTTTGCCTGGCTCTCAAGCAGGAGTGTGCTGAGGCTCTGAGCCTGCTCTTCAGCGCAGGCCTGGCCAGCCTCTACAACCTGTATCCAGGCTCGTAGCCCCTCATTCTCTTGCCGGCAACCGGCCAACTCCCTTTCTGAGGTGAGCTGGGACGTCTCGCCCTCCTCCACAACAGCTTTCACCTTTTCATACTGTTGCTCCCAGAACTGACTCAACTCCTCAAGTTGCATGCGGTTTTTGGTCATCTCGTCCTGGAACTGATCTACCATATGTTCGGCCCTCAGGCCTCTCTCCCGCCAACTCTCCAGATCCTCATAAGGGACTCGGATCTGCTCGCTACCGCCGCCCTACTACCGGCACCCTTTGGGCCGGGCTCGCTACCGCCGCCCTACTACCGGCACCCTTTGGGCCGGGCTCGCTACCGCC
>NW_017728931.1:91457566-91461535 GCF_001723895.1 Crocodylus porosus | reverse complement strand
AGGCAGGCTCCGGCCTAAGCTGTTTATAAAGGCCCGGCCCTGCCCCCTTCTGGCCATGTGACCCACCTAGTCACCCTGGTAACCGGCACCTGAGCTGCCCGGGTGATTGGCAGCTCTGCCAATCACCCTCACAGTCACGGGGCACTTACGTGACTCCGTGACAATGCACAATGCATCACAAATAAGGGAGAAAAAAAAAGTTTTGACCTATTGACTCCATAGTGACAAAATCATAGAACCAGGCTGGTAAATGTATAACATATTGTAGTAATAGTTGTATTTCTGTCTTTTTTATAATGTATATATAGGTATTAAGCCTGGTGTTGGCTAAGAAAGTGTGAATAACTGTGGCTCCTGGAAGGGGCAGAAGTGCCACTAAATAAATTAACTCATTCTATAGTTATTAGGCCTGAGAAAGTCCACATGGAAAATTTCTACCCAGTTCAGTAGAAAATTATACTTTTCCATAGGATTTCTGAACTATGCTTTAGAATTTAATAGAGAAGTGCATATGTGCTATAGAAATCTATAGGTATTGCTATTTAATTGTCAAGTACTTTAGAATTTCTATAGAGGTCCCTTAAATGTTTTTGGAAAGCTATTGGATATATCCTTATCCATATGACTTTCAAAGGCAAAGTACAACATAAGAAAATTAAGGTGGTCTGGTCTGTCTGTCTACACAGGCTCTTGTCAATCACCCTGATATCTGGACTAATACATTTGCTTTTTTACTTTAGAGTCCCATGTCCATTTTTTTGGCTACATTACCGGCTCAGTTAAAAACAAGAACACACAGAACCCTTGCCCCCTGTCAAAGTTGTGACTTTATCCTTATTTATACACCACAAAACCCAGAGCCAGTTTCTGCCCTCCGTTACACCAAAGCACCTTCCTTGCATTGAAGTCAGCAGGTCACATTCTCTGCAAATCCCAACTCCAAAGACATTCATAGAGATAAAATTATAAGGTACTTGGTGTAGAAGAAGCAATAGCTGTATAAACCAAGAACTAAATTTGGCCTTAAGTTCCCCATAATTTGGCACAAATAGCAACCACTGACAAGAAATCCCTAGGAAAAGGACAATAAGATACAGGTGTTACAAGTCAAGCATGAAGTGCATTGCAGAGCTGTGTAAGAAAACTTGCACTTTCTAAACTTCAGTAAGACACTGTAGTAGTAGTTCTAGTTCTGTCTTTTTTATAATGTACATTTCACTGTGTGTTCATTCCAGGATATCTATCTATCTATCTAGCAACAGAGACACACATATCTATATACAGGTCTTAAGCCTGGTGCATGTGTGTGTGTGTGTGTGTGTGATTATTAAGCCTTCAGTTTAGAAAGTCCACCTGAGTCCTGAACTTTCATTCCTTCCCCAGTGTCTCTGTCCTTGGGATGGTCCTTTCTTCCTCCAAAATCTCTCTGTGCTATTTTTTTATCCTGTTTGTTCTAATCCCAACTTTGGTCACGATTCAGAAAAGTATCCTATCCATAAGAGCACTTAGATGCCAACTGTAAACCTCTGTATACAAACCATGGAAGTTAATTGGTCTTTGTCTGTGATTTAAAGAAAGCATATGCCTCAGTACTGAAGAAGAATGGATAGGAGTAGGTGTTGAGATTTTTTGACTCAGACCTTAGAATGTAAGTTTCTCAGGGAACTTGTCTTTGTGTACATGGTATTATATAAAGCATCAAGTGTATCTGCGCTTTTATGTAAATAAACCTGACCAGCAAATCCTTTGATCACCTGAAGTATTTGATTCCTCAGCTGCAGAAATGATCATACTCCAGATTTTTTTTTAATAGTAGGTTAGCTGGAAATACTGTGCATAGAATCTGTTTGTTGCACATTCCACAGGGATGTGACTATTCACAGATATCTGAGTGTTGCTTAAGCAAGAGCCAGAAAGGTCCTCAGTATTTCCTATAGATTAATGGTGGTCTGAAACTGCTAATAGCCTGAGGTGAAACCTTGGGCCATTAAACCCAGTTGGTCATTAGACCTCAGGAAATGACCAGGGCTCAGGTCATTATAGCAATTATGACTTGAGTTTTATATTTAAAGAAAAATTAATGCTTTACCATTGGCACTGTTGTTCCTTCAGCCTGTGATAGGGCCGTTAGGGATGGTGACATTATTGCCAGCTCAATGGATCTCTGACTAGTAGGGAAGATCTGTTATAACTTTATGTTTTATAAAAAAGAGATCTGGAGCTTTATAGAAGATTCTGAAATGTGAAGATTTCAGAATTTTCCTGACCGACTGGGAACATTTTCACCCTGGGGAGATAGAAGAATTAGATAAGGTACAGAGAAGGACAATAAGGATATTTAGTGGTATGGAGGGGCTTCCATATAAGGATCTCCCCTTATATGGTAGCCCTTCCATACCACTGATTATCCTTATTGTCCTTCTCTGTACCTTATCTAATTCTCCTAACTACCAAAGACAGAGAAGAAAGACTAAAGAGGCCAGGCCTATTCAGTTTAGAAAAGAGATGCTTGAGAGGGGACCCGATAAGGGTTTTCAAAATACTTAAATGGCAAAGACAAAGTAAATAGGGATAATTATTTACTATCTCTAACAATACAAGAACTAGGGGTCATAAAATGAAACCAGTAGGTTGTAAGTTTAAAACTAATAAAAGTACATTCTTTCTCACACAGCATATAATTAAGTGCAGAACTCATTGCCACAAGACTTTGTGTAAGTTGACAATCAGATTCAAAGAGGATTTTTTTGGAGGAAACATGCATTAGTAGCTATTGAACATGGGAGTTAGGGATACAGCCTCTGAATCAGAATTTCCTGGGACCTTAAATGCTGGAGGCTGCAAGTGAGATAGGAACAGGGGAAAAACTCAAGTTGTGTCCTGTTTCACTGTTCCTCTCAGCATCCATTCATTACTGCTATGTAACAAAATACTGGGAAAGATGGATTTATGGTCTAAGCCAGAAAATGGCAATTCTTATGTTCCTAAATATAGGGAGATATTTTCATACATTACAGGCATAAATCCCAAATAGTCAATTCCAGGCCACTTCACTGTGGGAATCAGGGGCCTCTTGACAGCAGACCCAGTACAGTCCCACCTCACAAGGAAGAGTTTGTAGTTGAGAGCAGCAGGGGTGTAAAACTTCCCTGTACAAGGCCCAAACACTAAGTCTCACTTAACCCTAAGGGCCTTAAATGCCAAGACCTTATTCTCTCCTCTACACATCCAAGCTACACCCAAGATTATGCACCCCTTGCATAGTGCAGAATTGTGCCCCACATGACTATTTACACAGTGGTACATCAGGAATGGGACAGGGACAGGGACAGGTAGGTGGAGTCCTGTGCAAATTGGAGGATTCTAGGCTATATGGGCCTTTCCAACTTCCACCCCTTCGTAGCAGCACCTTAGGAAATAAACTTAGAAGAAAGATGGACTACTTCACCCTGATGGCTGCAGATCTATCCTGCAGACTTGGAACCTTCCCCCCCAGCCACTATGCATTGCAGTCGTATAGCTCCTGCTAACTGCTGAGTTTAGCACATGCCTCTATAAGACATAATGTATGCAATACAGTTGCTTAAAAAATAGAATCTCTCTTTTGTTAAAGTAGTTCTCCATTTTAAATGTATATTAATATTTATAAATTTACATCTCTAGAGAGGTCGAAAACCCTTGATTTTTTTGGAAGTAGTTAACTGATGTCTATATGTGATTAACGCTGCCCTACATTTAAGAAAGAAGCAGCTGTTAAATTACAATAATTTATAGAGTTTACAGAACACATGCACACGCACACCCCTAGACTGAACTGCCAGTTCATGCAATTTGCTCTCCAGCATGGAGGACAAATTTACTATAAAAGTAAAAATAACCTAAATAAATATGTATCAATCCCTTCCTTAGTACAATTCAGTTACAAAAACAAATGAGACAGCATCTCTCTCTCTCTCTCTCTCTCTCTCT
>NW_017728931.1:91455305-91457466 GCF_001723895.1 Crocodylus porosus | reverse complement strand
TATCATATATCCAATTACTTAGCAGCTATTTCCACAGAAACATTAGGTACAAAACAAAGTAGTTTTCTGGCAAGAAGCCAGAACTTTACTGGCTAGAACATATGATAGATATGGGTGGCATTTATTATAACTGAAGCAGCACCTCTATAGTCCGGGGTCAGCAAGCATTTCCAGCAAAGAAGGTGAGGCTCTGAAAACTTGGTTATTTCAAAAGTATTAGTAAGAAATTAAAGCTTGTTACCCAATAAAATGCAGGCAAAAACTCTGTGGTCTTATTTTTGTTCTAGAGATAATTAAGCAGCAGATTTTGCCAGTCAAGAAGTCAAAATAGCTTGTAGTATTTATTTAATCTTTGTTTTACAGACAATCCTGAAACTTCTTTTCTATAATTCTGATTTATATAGTATGTATTCATTGTTATGACCTTTGCTTCAAGGGCTTTCTTTATATCAAGGCATTACAAGTTAGAGCAACCCATTCAGAATTTATAAGAGGAAAACAGCAGCATTTATTTGGACTGGCAGATTGTTGTTGAAAATGCTTCCACTGGACTAGCTGTCAAAGGCTAATAGTCCTGCCAGAGACAATGTGTACAGGTCATACATCTTTTTTTTTGCCTCCTTTGGTCAGCAAATTTCCCATCAACAAGTTCACATCAACTGCATATTAAGTTAAGACTGAACACTGTCAAGGCACACCCACTCATCTACAAACAAATGAGTATTAGTTTATTCACTGCTTCTGATGAAATGGACATGCCCTGCTGTCCCAAATTAGCATCTCCTTAGATGTCATAATCTGAACTCTGGTCGTTAGCTAAACAGGAGACCTCTTGCAAACATGAAGGTGCTGCAAGAAATGTTGTGAGTTATTCAGTAGATATGTGTCAGTAGATACGTGTCAGTATTGAAGCTAGGGCTAACACAGTAGTTATGTACTCCTGAAGGTGTCATTTAATTCTGGTAACTGAATAATTCTGCCTACTTAAAATTCTACCTACACCTGTTTTAGTGAGTTTAGTTTCTACACCTTCCCAACTAAAATGTGTGTTGTGCTGCAGTGCTTCTGAAGTGGCTATGGAGAAACCTGTCTCTGGGTTCTTTCTGGCTGGAAGGTTCTATAATCACTTAGGATACAGCCACACATACAGGCATATGCGCTTGCAGCAGCTCAAATAGAAGCGGTGCAAATTTGAGCCAGAGCATGTTGCCTCAGCACACGTGCCCAGACATGCACTTTGGTGTGGGGCAAATTGTGCCACTAGGGGCAGCCAGAGGGACCTAGTACCCAAGGCCAGAACCTGTGCTGTCCCCACCAGTATAAAAAGATGTCCTGGCAAGTAGCTCAGAGCTACTCACCCTCAGAAGCTTCTGGGGCCTGGCCAATTGGTTCCTGGGCACACTACCCCTTGTGCCAGCTGGACTGGTGAAGCAGCCTTGAGAGTTCCCTGTACCCTCTACCCACTGCAGCAGTCTGGCTGTGACCTGCTATGCACCTGCCAGACCCAGATGGGGACTGTACAGCCAGTAGAGATATCTGCCTCTCTGGACCAGCTGCCAGTGGGGCTGCAAGGTTGGCTACTGTGTGGCACTACTGCCTTATGTGCCCCCTGCCCAGCCATCCAGGCAGCTATCACCCAGAAGATGTTCCAGGTGTGGTGGCCCGCTTTGAACTGTCAAAGCCTGTCCTCCTGGCAACATTTGGTCAGGAGGTCAGCCACCTCCAGCTGGGTCCAAGGTGCCAGCTCTCACCAGGCAGGATCCTGCCACTGGCCTCCCTAGCAGGAATGTTCCCTATTGGAAAACTGAAAAATCCCTGAAAAATAATCCCAAAGTCACTCTGTAAAATACTCTCAAATCCATGCTCCTTCACAACTAAAACAAAAGACCACTATATATACATAGAGAGAGAGACAGTAAGAAAGAGACAGTGATCACTTGGGCAATGTTTTATTGATATATCTACAGTGTTAAAGCAATTTGGAAGCCCTCCCACAAGGGCCACAGCCCTTCCCACAGGAGCCACAGCCCCCCAACAGGGGTTACAGCCCCTCCCACAGGGACCACAGCCCCCCCAACAGAGGACAAATGACCCCCACAGGGGCTACCATCCCCCCCTGCAGAGCCCACATGCCCCACTCTTGCCTCACCCCCAGCTCCCC
>NW_017728931.1:91437946-91454657 GCF_001723895.1 Crocodylus porosus | reverse complement strand
GGGCAGGCAGCATGCTACAGCATCAGGGTGATGGCCAGCCATAGACCTTGCCTCTGGTTGCCTCAGGGCATGGTCTGGGACCGTGGCCTGCCTTGCTTTTTTCACTGCATTTTTTTTTGACCCCTGGATATCCAGGGGTCTAATTTTGCCCCCACACTGCAAACTTATAGCGCTGCAAACTTATAGCGTTCCCACACGTGCCTCTTGCAGCATCTCAAAGAGGATTGAGATGCTCAAGAGGCACATGTGGGCTCATCTGGAAGCACCCTTACTGTTTTATTGTATCCCAGATACTATATTCCAATATACCACTATCAGGAGATGCAAAAAGGATCTTTGACTCACTTATTTTTGAATATTTGTTGGCAATGTTTGTAAAACTCACTGTTCTATTGTTAGAGCAACATTATTGGGGATTAAGAGCTCTGCTAAAACCACTCTTGTACCATTCAAAATCAAGCCAATAATAAATCAAGCTTTCCATTCTATATATGTTGCATACACAGCTATGAAGAGTCAGCTGCTTGCATCACCCTTATCTAGCCTAAGCCACATAAACAATGTTCCCCACCTATATAACTTCGCTGAAGCTGCATGCCAAACAGATGGAGAAAGAAATAGTGAGCAGACAGATTCCTAGAAGGTCCACACTTTAGCTTCTTGTTTGCTGAACAGAGACCTTCTAGGGATCAGTTTGCATACTGCTTCTCTCTCTTTGTGTGCCTGGCTCTGTTTACTGGTAGGAAATAAGATACAAAGGGGTCAGAAGTCAGTTTTCTTGTTTGCAGCCTTCAGTCTGGCTGAGTTCTGAACATGCTGCAAAGAAAGATGGGCTGGAGAAAGTTTCCCCTTAGGCTGAGACACTGGGGTTCATTTCCAGGACCCTTAGGCTAGGTACAGACATTGTACTTTTACCAGTATAAGTGACTGGAAAATGGTCTATACCCGTAACAGAACAGAAGTTCAGCGCACATAGACTGGTTTAAAAATGGTGGAACCTGGTCTGAGATTTGCCACCCCCACCTCACCAAAGGGTGAATTCATGCTCTGTTTGCTGTTTGCAATCTAAAATATGCCATTTACAGAAAACTGCATAACTTAGATCAAATACGTCCTAGGCTTTTTGAATATCTGTATTTAGCTTTAATGTAGATAGTCTGTGGGATTGGGCTAGGGGGTTTTATCTGAGGGGCAGAACTGAACAGCTGTGTAAAAGTAAACAGCACAATAGGCATACCCATAAAATCACTGTTAGAAGACACACACATACATGTGCTCTGGGAATGGTTTGGGGGGATGCTTTAATTAGAGCAGCTCCAAGAGCCTCTCTAATTAAAGCCCTGCAGCATCTCATGTATCAGCACCCCCACGCTTCAAAATAGTAGTGGGGGCACTTCATCTAAAACTTGTTGGATAAGCTCTAGGTAAAGCACCCCCACTGCCATTTTTCTGATACATGAAATGCAGAGGCTGGCTGGAGTGCAGTAATTACCACACTCCAGCAGACTTGGTTAATCAAATCTGCTCCAATGCACTGTAACTATAGCACACTGGAGCAACCTCTGCATTCGTGTATGAGCACCCATTGGCATAGCCAGCTTGAACTGTGGGAATTCAAATGTTAAAAAAAAGTAAAACTCTATAACATATCCTTCTTCAGAAGATAAGCACAATAGCCAGATATATAGGCCCTATCATGCTTTTTCCAGTAGTCATCAGGACTATGCTATACCAGTGGTGCTCAACTTCTTGGACCCAGGGACAAGAGGAGTGGTGTGGAGCTGTTCAGGGAGCCAGTCTGAATCAAACTTCATGCCAGGACTGGGCCTGCACACCTGGATCAGGCCCCATGTATCCTCTTCTGGGTCCTGCATGGTAGGATTGGGCCCTGAAGTCCTGCACCACAGGCAAGATGACAGAGTGCTAGGGATCACATCTGGCCCATGGGCAGGATTTTGAACACCCCTGCTCTACACAAAAGGTTAGCATGCGTTACAGTTTACACCGCTTTATCAAAAAGAAAGCTTCTGAACATTTGTTAGAGACTGTTAGCTATTATGCTGTAACAACACACCTTTAAATCTTAGTCAAGAGAGAGTAAATGAATGTTCTCCTGCAAACAGTCACAGCCAAAATAGGAGAATGGGTTTTCAAGGCCCCATTTGCCGAACAGAGTCTAACCAAAGAAATTAACTATGGATAATGGCCTGTGGTTTGTACTGATCTACTTCTAGTTTTTTAAATTAGGGAAACTTAGCATATACCACAAGCTGAGTGCAAGATGAAGCAATTAAACCAGATGCTTAAAAGCAGTCTGGGTATACTTTGCTTGGAGCCTTCCATTACAACAAATAATATATCAAGCTATTCAAACCTGTCGGGAGTCTAAGCACACAGGTACTAGATATTCCCCAGCTTTTGTTATGTTAGGCCAGGAGCTGAATTTTTTCCCTATGGCCCCATATAGAGGCTCTTGCATCAGCTGAGCCTCTTCAGTGAAGATCATAAGCAAATATTGAGACTATGGCCTGAACCTTGAATAAGATTCACTAATAGGCTCAGGCACTCCAACTAAGCATTGCACTGAATGATCTCATGGGAATAATTTACTATAGTCTTATATCAAATTACCCATGTACATTAACCAATGCCATCTTCTGGCCACCTTCCAACTCAAAGACAACCCTAATGGCATGCCTTCTGACCCCACATAGTGTTAACCACTATCGTGGCCAAAAGCATCCTATCTCATTTTTTCTTTATTGGCAAACTGGTTCTCTACAGTGCATTGACCTCACGATGAAGTCTCCAGATTTAGACAACTGGGAGTTATAGACTGGTGACAGTGTTTTCTAGTATTTCTGGAAAAATCATTTGTTTCTTTTCTCCATGGAAATTCTATGTTATAGCAAAGAGTTAGAATTTAAGATAAGATCAGCAAGAAATGCTATTCTATCAGGAACAAAACTAGGAAGACAGGTGCCTATATGTGAAGAGCTGCAATTCTTCAAATCTGTGATAGATTTCTCAAGAACGTTTGCAAGGGAAAATTCCACTCTTTAATACTACCGTTTGTGACATGGAATATAGTCTCTTTTTATTGATGAATAAATGGTTGTATTCCTTGACTGTTATAGGTTTCTTCATTTTTCTTCTGTGACTTTCCTTGTTTCCTCTTTACTAATTTATCTATGCACTACTGATATAATACAGGAAGAAATTCATGTGATGGCACAAAAAGAGTCTTTTCTCAATGTATTTATGGGGCTTTTTGCTGAAGGAATGAATGTTTCTTTAGTCCTGTCTGTCATAGTTTTCATAATTATCTATCCCTGTCAGTTCCCATCCTTAGATCAGGATTACCCTGGTTCTTTGGGTACAGCTCTAACCCTTAATGTCCTTTCCACATGTTTGAGAGCATCTAATTAGAGCTGGCTTTTTCATAACCTGCGTCTCAAAGCTGAAACATACACATACACATACACACACAAAAGGAGGGATGCCTACTGTCATTTCTTTGCCCTCTGTCAGTGCAGGGGCACATCCTTCAAGGAACAGCTTTAGTGATGTAGGGAACAGAGTTGCTATGCTTTAGAGATGAAAGTGAAATTACATATGTGGGATCCTGCACTGAAATAGCAACACACAGGATTCACATCACTAATTGTTACTTAGCAATAAAATGTGCAACGCTTGGTAGTAGTGAAAAGACACAAAAAGAGATTTTTCTCTAGAAAGAAACCCACACAGATAATAATTCAATAAAGAAATTAGAAAATCATTAGTAGTGCTAGATGGAGAGGAGATTATATCTGCAAACTGACTAGAAAACCCTTCTTCTTCACTTATGAACAAACTTCAGGGGAAAAAAGAGGGAGTAAAAGTCAAGGAATTCTCTCTTTCTGCTGCCCAAGTTATTGTTAGCAGTTCTACACAGTTTCAAGGCACTGTAATGTGACTGCACTTAAACAAAAGTAGGCCTCCATCTATTTGGTTGCGAGGGGGAAGCAAAGAATGAATAACATTACCATGAAATAAAGGATTTATAAAGTAAAACATAGATTGATTAGAATAAATGAAAATGCAAACATTATTTTCAGGCTGAAACAAGGCCTTCCATTAATAATGATTTAGCAGGGATCCTAGAGGCAGCTAAACAAAACACAAAGCCTAAGCTGTTGTAGGCAGGTGGTTTATGATTACAGCCACACTCAAGTTACAGGATTAAAAAACACACTAAGAAAGAGGGACTGACATCACACACAAAACAAAGTACAGAAGAAACGTGACTTGTGGCCTTTTGTTAATACAGTATCAACTTTAATTGAACCTCCAGGCTTTGTTTCAAGTCAATATATCTTGGGCTTCCTGGAACAATAAATCTTAATGTTAACCACAGTAGAGGTCAATCTCTGTCTAATATATGCTTTGTAATGCATTTAAAGTAGAGATATAGTATGTAGATGGTGAATTATTCATAAAAACAAACTATTAATGAATAAGTCAATATGCTGGCTTCTCAGACAGATGCTATTAGCTCAGACAAGATTTGGGCTACACTAACACTGAAAGAGGAGTTAGCCCTTCAGGAAGGCAGGTACCCAGAGATATTCCAATAGCGCAAGTACTAAATTATTTGCCCTGTCCCATTTGTGCCTCCTGGCCTGGCCACCATTTAAACGCATTTCTAGGCATACAAAGTACACTTTTATTTGGTCAAGGTGATGCCTTCCCCAACATCAAACACATCCATAGTATGGTATTCAGTGGGGATAAGACTGTTGTGTTAGGTACAGCTTCAAGCAAGCCATGCTACATAAACTGTATGACTCAAGACTCTCAGCATATCTGTTACTCCCTTGCTCCGTCTCATCTATATTAACTACACTAGCCAGATAGTATGTCAGGGGAGACAAAGTTATCCCCATTCCCTACCTATCTTTAACCACCTGCTCTGGGAAGAGACAGAAGGCCTGGGCCGGCCACCTACCTTATGGGACCAGGACAAAGGGCCAGGCAGCCTCTGGATGGGTCAGAAGTTCTAGCTTACTTGTATGGCCCTGTAGTCCAACTCCCCCTCTAGCTCCTAATATTTTTCACATCAGGAGCTGAAAATGTTCACAATTCAATTTTTCCCTCTATTCAACCAGCTCTAATGAAGGTCAGACAAGATTTGTCAAAATAATTTATTCACAATTTTTTTCATCAGTGGATAAATGCACTTTTTTTTTCTCCTCGCTCTTTTAACCAGTTCCTTCTACTCATTCACTTCAGGTTTTCCTAATGTCCTTGTCACGGTAGTATGGAACTGCAATACAAATCAATTAGTTTAGCATTCAGCTTCTTCTTATGTGCTCTCTCTTTATAGCCATAGTGTGATCTCTCCAGCCCTGCCTGACATTAGTGGGACTACACAGGTACTTAAATACAAGCACACGCTTAAGTACTTTACTGGGGTCTCTCTGGATTTCCCTGTTACTCTTCTTCCATCTTCTCTTCTCCTCCCAAAGCTTGTTTATTTTGACACAAATAAGACCCCAGTTCCCATGATCAAATGTTGCTGTAATTCAAACAAAGAAATACATGGGAGCAGAATACTTAAAATCTGTCTAATATTTCTTTTCCAGAGGTATCCTTGTCAGTGCCAGGGGTGTTTAGGAGCCACTCACTGTTAGAAAAGGATTCAAGGGATTACAGTATTTTCTCATACTTCTGTAAAACATATATATCTAATTAGATATGTTGTATTTTAGCAAGTGGAAATGTCTATGGTGTAGTATGGTGCCTGGTCAGAGCAAGCCATTAGGTGCATAGCAGTGATTAATGTAAAGGAGAGTTCTTTTGTCATCCCAGATGGCTGGAATTAAACATCCATGCAAATGAGCCATAGCTCTTTGAATTTTCTTCCCAATCCTGTGTAGCACACTGCTAGTTCAGATGGTCACAGTTCATATGTCACTGGGAAATATTACTGAGAATTTCTGACCTTCAATCATATTGCTTGTATGAAAAAAAGACATTAGAACCATTTTACAGAAATAAATAGAGTGACTTAAGCCTCTGATGTAATTATAGCAGGGAAATATGACAATTTCCCAGAATCAGGAGAAAGAAGCTTTAAGCAAGAAGCTGAAGCAACAATTTATGTGTACAGAGGATGAGACCTGGATTTAACATATGGATCTTAACAGTTATAAAAGATGAGCTGTATCACAACATATGCAGGTCTTCCTGATCTGTTTTGAATAGGCTATGTAATTTGCTTGTTCCTCAATGGGCATATATAACTCCCATTAACATTAAAGGAAGCAAGTGAGCACATCAATAAGAGCATATAGCTGTGTCTGCCAAATGCTGACCAGACATTAGAGCAGATTTATCCAATTAGCAGAGTCCCCCATCCAGTCGTTGGACTTGCTTGTCTGTTACAGCTGCCAGGACTTGAACAAGTCCCCTTGTGGTTTGAAGGAAGCAGCTATAGCGGTACTTCTCTTCAGTCAGCTAGAAGGGCTTTCTTCATATCTTTCCTGGTCCAGGAAACAAGTAACCAGGAATGTAAACTTCAGCACTACCACTGGGACACATTGTCAGCATAAAATGTACCTTTTATTTCCCCAGTACTCAAATCAGCTAAACTGAACGTACTTTTAAACAGTTCATTTTAAGCAGGAGAATTCAGCTGAGTTTGAATTCTACATACAGATTAACACAGCCTGGCTTTCCATCGTACACCCAGGACCTCTGAGTTTGACCCAGCATGCATGCATATAACTTGAGGGCAATAAGCGTTAGTAAATACTGTCAGTCAGAGGCACTTCTGTTTATGCTCTGGTCTCAGAGGTGCTAGGACCTGATTTTCTTACCTCTCTCTGGGTCTTCAGTGGGCTGGCTTACTGAACCAGAAAAGAGGGATTGTTATGACTTTTTTCAGTGTAACTCCTAGATCTTCTGAAGGAATTTTCAAATATGACAGCATTTCCTCCTCTCTCCTTTCTCTTCTCCCCTAAGGGCTAAATGGACTCCCCTTACCCTCCAGATCTAGGAGCAAGAGATTAAACTTTCTTCCCCGAAGCATACCCTATAAATAGCACCACAGCATGCCACCACTCACCTGACACGTCATACTTGCTTGTATGTGAAACCAAAAGAACATAAGATGGTCAGCTGAGGAACTGAAATATACAGAAGGTTAAGAAAAGGTCTAGAAAATGTAAAGCCTGGGTATCTTTTCCAGCCTGCTATATTACATATAACTTCATTTCAGATACTATAATTTTAATCTGTGATGATTTTCTGTGTTGGCTTTTTCTTCCAAGAGGCTCACCAGTCAAAATTTCCCATTTGGATTCCTCTAACAGGCCTACTCATGTCTCAGGAATTCTCCAAGCATGCATCTTTTGTACAGGTAAAAACGTCAAAAGAAAACTCTGACCTTTAAGCAGCTCAGCAGCATTCAACATTTGGGCTTCTGGTTCCAGGCATTTGTTAGAAGTTTCTTCTACTAGAAAAAAAAAAAAGAGAGACAGAAAATGAAATCTGTACACCTGTTACCTCTGACATATAATAAGGATCGGTTTTCAGAACTGACTAAACAACTGACCAACCTTGTCAAATTTTCTAAAAATCACACTCTCCATGACTCATTCCCATTACCAGCTCCTCCCACAATTTTTACTATCAAATCCAATTCAAAGAAAAAAAGTTTTTTTCCTTGTAACAATAGTCCTTTCATTCCTTGACAATTTATTTGCTATTGCTCTTTACAGGTCAGTCATTAACAGCAGTTAAGTATATTTTATCAAGGTCTTTACAGAAAGTAAGATTTGCCGGTCTGTTAATGCTCTCATTAACCCACAGTGAACCAGACCAGTGACCAGTAGCAGATCTACATGAGGGCAAGGGGGAAGTGTTCCTACCACTGGCTGTGCTACACGTGTATAGTGAGCTCTGTGGTCACTGCTTGATTAGCATGGGCTCCTGTTGGAGCTCCATATGAACAGTGAGCTCTGAGCTCACTAGTTGACTGAGGTGGGGACTGACCAGAACCCCTGATTTCATGTGGCTCTGGAGCCTGGGGGTGAATGCTGCTGCCATAAGCCCTTTCCCCTGCTGAATTCAGCAGCAAGGGAAGGAGGGGATGAGTAGTAACAGCAGCTAGCTTGGCCCACAGATTCTCTTTAACCCCATTTTCATCTGGAATAGCTATTCTGCCCCATCATTCACAAAACTATTCAGGTGCCTGCCAACGACAGTCCCTGACTTCATTGCTCTAACTACCATTTGCACTTCCCAAGAGCTCATGTAAAGGAAAGATGTAATCCTGCCTGGCTAAATAACAGCTGAGGAAACAGAATAAGCCATGCCACTCCTGAGCTTCTAAGAAAGAAAGGAGGGGGCCCATCAAGTCAAAGATATAACAGTGTTCACATAAGGAAGGAAGAGAAGACCAGGGTGAACCCTTTTTCTTCTGAAGATATGTGCCCAAGACCCATTCCCAGTCGCTTCTCCTAACCCTATAAAAACTACAAAGGAGTCACTGAAATTATTACCACAGGGTAAGCAAGGAGAAGGATCAATCAAGAGTAGTGGGAATAAGCAAATCCAGGCTTCAGACCAGCATGTAGAATCTCTTTCAACCATCATTAAAAACAGATATGGGCTTTGATGGCTAGAAAACGGCACCAATCAATGATGCCCAGGAATGAAGAGTCATCAGAGGGAAGAAAGGAGGGCTTTCAGAGCAGCAAAGGGTCCCAGAGAAGGGAGGCCGAGGCCACCATGGACAGAGGGCATACTGCCAGCCAATCTCACCCACTCCATGGGGGGGCCTCAGCTCTCGACCTCCAGGCTGCTGACATCTGACATTTAAGAGAGAACCTCAGGGTGAAGCTTGCATACTAGTCAGATGTACCTTCCCTCTGTGACAGCTCGAAGACTAGTAGATATAGAATTGTTTGCATTATTCTTATCTGCTATCACTGTGTATCAATAAAATTGCCCTGTTATAGAATGAAGAGGTCATGCCCAGTCTGAGGGTTTGGGTCCACCCAAAACAAGGTATCCAAGTCATAAATCCAGTGCTAACAGGCCTGAACGAGAACTGTCTGTATCTGTTGAGGAAAAAGACAAGAGAATATTTGCATATAGTCCTGATGTGGGCGTCTTGATGCATGATCGTCTCAAAATCCATTAATCTACCTCCTTATCCGCCAGATACACTCCAGTCTCTCCAGCCATACACCTTCAATCTTCTCATAATTTTTTCAAGTTTTCTCCCCACCCAAAACATTGTCACCCCCTTGTCTACAAGAGCCTCCCCCAACAAGACTCTTTTTCAGACAAGTTATGGTTAGACTCAGTTTATCTCATGCTTCATCCCTTTCAGAAGGAAGTTGTGGCTGGGGTAGGAATCTTAACTGAGTGCTTCTTGACTTTATTATATTACATTTGCAGGGTGGGACTTTCAAAAGCACCTACATGAGCACAAGTCCCACCAGCACAAGTCACTTAGGTGCTTTTGAAAATTCTACCCTCAGCCTTAACTTTGCTATAATGTGATTTTATTCCATGGGAATGTTTATAATGTTCTTTTATCATCTGTTCTGTGATGCCCTGCATATTCCTGCACTTAGGTTTTGCAACCTGTAGTGATACAACATTTCAAAAGAAAATCATTTTTTTAAGAGAATGATTTTTCATTTCAATTTATCAAGCCCCACAAGAAAATATCTTTCTTTTCTGTAGCAATAGCAGGTTTCTTGCTGAGCTCCACAGAGTATGTTAGCAGCTTGAAACCTACTACTAGCTTTGTCTCAAGTGTTGATAGGTTGCTTGGGTCACCCTTTTACTTCTAGCTGAAGTAGATAACTAGTCTCTGCTATCTGCTGACCTTTTACTTTTGGCTTTTGATTTATTTGTGCATGTTTATCCATGTGAGAATGCTGTTATGTACAAACTTGCCATTGTAAGGACAAAAGTCCTCTTGGGAAATTTGAAGCCCTTTCACATCCAGGTCACTTCTTAGAATGTAATCCAAACTGGTAGTTACTGAAAATTGTTACTGTCTAATGGATCCACAGTTGTTTGATATGAAATAAGTTGGAGGTCTCTCAGACTGGTTCCCAGTGATAAGGCATACAGAGCACTAAAAGCATCAGTACAGCTGGCTTGCTTGTGGGCAGTCTCAGCAGGTATGCTGAGGGAGGAAAAGGCATAAAGACTGAATTACTTTCTCCTCCCTAGCACATCTCTCTAATTCAATCTGGAAGGGTAGCCAGCTTTGCTGGTTGCCGCATGAGTCTGGGAGAGAATTGCCATCCCCCCACCCCTGCAGCTACCTGTGTCAGGGAGTTTTTAAGCCCTCCTCAGTGGCATTGTGTGTTGACTGCAGCCAAGGCTGGGGATTTTGACTGGGGTGTACTAGTGCTCCAATGAAGTCAGATTGTTTGCTATATTTGGGGCCAGGAAGGAATTTTACCCTATGGTCAAATTAGTCTGGCCAGTGGGGGTTTTACCTTATTCTGGAGTGGGGGACATGGCCCTCTTCCTGGGATCTCTTGAGCGCATTTTAACAAACTGTACAGCAGCAGAACATTGATCACTGTGGCTCCCCTGCTTCACCTGTGGCAGGTTAGGGTGTTATGTCTTGTGTTGGATCAGGGTGACTGTAGTTTTGCTAAGAGGCTAGGCAATGGATTTGGATAGGATGATTTGGATAGGGATGATCCTGCCTCAGGAAGAGGGTTGGACTAGACAATCTATGGGGGTCCCTCCCAGGCCTACTTCTCTATGATTCTATGATTGGGAGGATGTTACAGGAAGGTATGCATTGCAGTCACCTGGAGTCAGCCTTAGCACTTTTTAGGTGCAAAATAACTTTGCAACACTCCCAAATGTCAGAGTCCTGTCCAATACGACCATATAATGACAATCTTGAGATACAGAAATGAAGTATATTCCACAGCCATTTTTGAGGACCTTGGGTCCTGCTAATATTTTCCACTCAACTCTTCCTCCTCTTCAGCTGCATATGATTACTGATCAGTGTCTCTTGTTTCAATTGACACAGAGTTCAGGCTGCTTGGTTTCACTAGCAGAGCAGACAGAGTAAAGGAAACACAGAAGTTCCTCTGGGCATCTTGGGTAGGCATGTGTCTCTGTTCTCACATTTTGTCACATATTTTCACTGCAGAGTAAGATTAGTTTTCCAGCTGCCTGTGCTGAATAGCCTGCTGACAGACACAGGTCAGTGGGCAAGATAACTAGCTATCTCTTGCTGAGATGGAGTAAAAAGAAAAGATCTTAGGAGGAGTTATACATATGTATACACATGAAGGTCATATTATGCTGCTCAATAGGTTTCCTATTCTAGCTTCTGAGCTGCTACTTTTGGTTTCATAGGCATCCCCCATTTCCTCTTATGCACCTTTTGCCATGTGCACCACTGGTGGCCTGCTATATGCAGCATAAATGTTTCTCCCCTGCAGGTCATTTTTTACAAATGAATGGCTAGTATTGAACCTAAGTATGGCTGACTTGTCCAAGAGTGTCTGCAGACACTCCTACAGTGTGCACAACACACTTTGATTTAGAGACATGCTGGTTGTCTTTTAAGAATTATGAACAATAATGTACCCTCCTTCCTCCTCCGCCTTCTGAATGCTTCCCTTTTCATCTGAATTCTCTGAATGGCCATCACTTCTACTTCTCAAAACTTTTCTGTTACCTTGAACTTTTTCTTTTTGGACCCCCAACTAGATGAGACTCATAGCATCATAAAACATTAGGGTTGGAAGGGACCTCACGCAGTCATCTAGTCCAACCCCCTGCTCAAAGCAGGACCATCCCCAGCTAGATCATCCCAGCCAAAGTATATTCTAGGTGGATCTTAAAACCCTCAGAGGACAGAGATTCCACTACCTCTCTGGGTAACCTATACCAGTGTTTAAGTACCCTCCTAATGAGAATTTTTTTCCCAATATCTAACCTAAACATCACTTGCTGCAATGTGAGACGGTTGCTCCTTGTTCTGTCATCTGCCATAACTGAGAACAGTCTAGCTAAATCTTCTTTTGAACCCCGCTTCAGGTAGTTGAAGGCTGCTATTAAGTCCCCTCAGTCTCCTCTTTTCTGGACTAAATACGACCAGTTCCTTCAGCCTCTCCTCTTAAGTCATGTCCCTCCACCTCCTCACCGTTTTTTGTGGTCCTGCACTTAGGTTGGAACAATCCTTTGTATCAGCACAGTCTGTGGGCTGACTGACTGGGCAGCACCTGTGCAGAAAAGGTCCTTCAGACCTGGGTTACAGTGGACAATAAATTGAATGAGAGCCAGCAGTGTGCCCTTGATGCAAAGAAGGCTAATGGCATACTGGGCTGCATTGGTAGGCGATTGCCAGCAGATCAAGGGAAGTGATTCTTCCCCCCTATTCAGCACTGGTGAGGCCACATCTGAAGTACTGTGTTCAGTTTTGGGCCCTCCACTACAGAAAAGATATGGACAAATCAGAGAGGGTCCAGCAGAGGGCAACAAAAATGGTTCGGGGGCTGGGGACACGACTTCTGAGGAGAGGCTGAGGGAACTGGGCATATTTAGTCTAGAGAAGAGGAGATAGAGGGGATTTAATAGCAGCCTTCAACTACCTAAAGTGGGGTTCAAAAGATTGTTCTCGGGGGTGGCAGATGACAGAACAAGGAGCAACAGTCTCACATTACAGCAAGGGAAGTTTAGGTTAGGTATTAGGAAGAATTTTCTTACTAGAAGAGTAGTAAAACACTGGGACAGGTTACCCAGAGAAGTACTGGAATCTCCCCCCTTGGAAGTTTTTAAGACCCACCTAGACTAAGCTTTGTCTGGGATAGTCTAGTTGGGGATAGTCCTGCCTTGAGCAGGTGGTTGGACTAGATGACCTCCAGAGGACCCTTCCAACCCTAATTTTCTATGATTCCATGATAATAGTTTTTAGTTAAGTACAACTTTGGGGGCTTATACAGCATTTCTCTGCTGAGTTAAATTGTGGGGCTGAATCACACTGAATATATAAATGGACTTAAATGTGTGCTGGGCAGGACTGAATCACTTTTGAGCATGCTCCGTATGTTCCAACTCAGTTATGTAGGGCAATGCTGTAGCTATGTAAGGCATGTAACCATGTACATGTGATTCAAGGCCATTACTTGATGTGAAATAGAATGTCTTTGGGTGAGTTAGATGCCTAAAAATTGAATCTTAGCAAGGACACAGAATTCTTCCCCTAGCTTCTGCCCCAACAAATGTACATTATAAGGTAACAAGCACAAAAGGAAGAGCCAAGGGAGTCTGCCATCCTAAACCCCATAAAGTCAGGACTAAAAAATGCAACACTCAATGTGAGAGACCTCATAAAATACCAATGCCCTTTCTAAGCAAGAAGCTAACAGAAAATCTCCTATGTCACCTCTTAAGCAGTTTCCCATTATCCTGGCTCTCACTCAGTCAGAGTTTAAGCCAAGATGTAGTGCTAAGACTATTTTTGTTGTTCAGGTTAATAATCCTGAAATTTACACACAAGGGAAATACATCTATCCTCATCCTTCAGGACTTCTGTAGCTTTTGGTATCATTTATTAACAAATACTATTTCCAAGAGGCTGCAAGGGTGAATGGGAATGACCTAAAATGACTCAAGTCCTTCCTCTCAAATCAAAGGACTCTATGGAGTCATAATATACAGTTTTACTTCCAAACTGTTTTTGACAGGTTCACTCCCCACCTCTATGATTCAGTACATTCAACATTGATATAACGTTTCCATGACCTGCTTCTTCCTGGGTGCAACCCCTGTTCAATATCAAAGTATCTTGGTTGCTAATAAAACCATCTTTTCTTGTTGTGACCTTCTTCCCAGGACACTCACGAGTACATACCAGTTGATTTAGGCTAATGTTCCTATTCTGTATCAGCACTCTTGAAACAATTCACTTGACATGTCTTCATGAGACACTGACTGTGCAGTAACTCAATACTACTGCACGGTAGTGTTGCTTGGCAAAAACTGTGATATGACACTATTGCACAGTAGTATTAGGCTACTGTACAGCAGTGTCACAAAAAGACATTCACCGGTGCTACTGCACAGTAACTCAGGTTACTGTGCATTTATTTAGTACTTGTTTATATAGTACTAAATAAATAAGAAGTAATGACTTCACAGTAACATCTTGTGTAGACACGCCCACTGAGTTATTATGCCTCCAACTGTGGGATTTGGAAAAAAACCCACTAACCTTTTATATTAAATCAGATAAGGATAATATAAGCATAGGTTTAGCTCTAAATAACCATTTTGCTTCCCTGTTTAGCTTGTGGATAAAGGGATGGAGCTTGTCTGCACTACAATAGGTATGTGTCCTGGCATGGAGCAGCTCAAGCACATCTAACTCATGTCTTGCCCACCCACATCCAAAGATGTGCTCCAAACCAGGAAGTTCACTTATGAAACTGCTCTGGGCTTGTATCCAGTGGCCATTCTGAGGCATACTAGAAGAATGATGGCTCAAGAGAAGGTGCAGAGGGACAGGCCTGGAGTGATCTCACTGATGTCATTTGGAGCATGCCTGCAGATGTGGGTGGACAGAGTTTGCTTGGATCCACCAGTGCACAGACTCGCTGCTACCAGCAAGATGCAGACAAATCCTGTGTCTCTGCTCACAGTGGCACAAGTTCTGTTGGTCCTCACTGAACAATATATTCCATCGTACAATTTGCAAAATAACTCTTTTCTTCTAGCATATAATTTCAAAATAGCATAGTAGTTTTTTCATTAAAAACCACTGGGAGTCTGGGGAAAAAAAGCAGATGCCTGACCAAAACCCTGCATTCTGTGCTATCAGACACATGGCAGTCAACATATATACAACCTCCATATATACAACCTCCTTGATTATATGTACATAAATAAATCGGAATCCCCTGAAAACATTTGAACTGTACTAATGCAGAAGGTCATTTGCTTAGTAAAAAAATAGATTGTGTCTGACTAACCTGATCTCTTTGACTGATAACTGATTTTCTGAAATAGAGAGCTGTAGTAGGTATAATTTATCTGAGCTTCAGTAAAGCATTAGATAGTGTGCTACATGGTAAATTATTCATTAAACTGGAGATGATGGGAATTAGTGCAAGAGTTATAAGACAGATAAGGAACTTTCTAAAGGGGAGATAACAATGGGTAATTCTGAAAGGAGAACCTCTAGCCTGGAAGAAAGTTAGTGGTAGAGTTCAAGGATAGGTGCTGAGCCTGATTTTACTTAATTTTTCCATTGATGACCTTTGCACAAGATGTAGGTGTGTGCTAATGAAATTTACTAATGATACAAAGTTGGGAGACATCAACAGGAAGAAGTAGATGAGCCTAGGGACTTGTGTAATAGAAAAAGTAATAAATGTAATAGTGCAAAGTACAAGGGATATGGATTTACAGATTAACTACAAGAATTTCTGCTGAAAACTGGGAATTTATTAATTGGAAATGACAGAACAAGTGAAATATCTGGATCTACTTAGTCACAAGGTGGCTATGAGCTACAAATGAGATGCAGCCATGAAAAAGGCAGATGTGATCCTAGCACATGTGTCTAGATTACATATTTCCAATAGAGATAGGGAAATATTAGTGCCATAGTACAAAGAGATACACCATGGAAAAAAGTATCGTGGGTATCCATCTTTCATCCTTCCCTGCCCTCCTCCCCACCACCCACCTTCTCAATCAGAAACAGTACAGGAAGCTGAGCAGTGTGTCATGGAGTGCAAGGCATTCTGGGAATCATAGCTCTTCAAGGTGGCAGTGCAATTTGCTGCTGCTGCTGCCAGCAGGAAAACTTTTGCCCCCCCCCCATTTTTTTTTGCCACTGAAGCCCATGTCCAGAGGGCAAAAAAAGACTGGAACAGCTGCAGACAAGAGCTACTAAGTTAATCAGGGGAACAGAAAGCTTTCTTACCATAAGAGACTAAGACAATATCTATACTGTAGTCAAAGATGTGATTCCAGCTCATGTCGATACACACTAGGTTGCTTGGATTCTGTTAATGGCATAGTTATGGCAGCACGTAGTTTAGAATGAGCTGTAGAATTCACCCAAGTAGCTGGGCAAATGCTCATGAGCCAACTATTTTCCTAAAAATCACCATACCCACAATGCTCTCACATCCCTGGATATTAATTCCCACTGACTTCAAAACCCAGTTGTAAGTTTTTGGCCTAACATTCAAACACTCCTGTGAAACTGGCTATTCCTACCTAAGAGACTGTTTGTTCCACCACAGTCTTGATATCCTGCCTCAGTTATATTCCCCTGGAGCTATTAGCAAATAGAATAGTTAGGAATGCAGGCTATAGGCTTTCATAGGAGCTGAATAAAGATCCTGGAAGTCAACAGCTTCTTAAGAACCAAAAATGACAATAAACCTCACACCATTTATAATGAAATATAAAGTTTATCTTTTTGCCTTTCACTTTGTAGTTCTTCACATACACTAGTATAGCTCTATCAGCCCACAAAGCATGAGTCATGTAAGTTATTACTACAACTTGTTCTCATGGATTTCATTCTTTGGGAACAGCTTAGATAAGGCTGCCTTCATAGATTTCATAGACATCAGGGCTGGAAGGGACCTCGGGAGATCATCGAGCCCAGCCTCCCTGCCCAAAGGGCAGGAAGTCAGCTGGGGTC
>NW_017728931.1:91426664-91437935 GCF_001723895.1 Crocodylus porosus | reverse complement strand
TGGGCCGGAGGAGCTCTGGGATCCTCTCCGCAATGTCTCGGATGCAGGCCCCCCAGGAAGCAGCAGACTTGCCGGGCTAAGGGGTCGGAGCGGCAGATTGCCCCCTCAGTCCGCCGCACCATTTAAATGGGATCTCAGTGGGCATGTCTACATGAGATGCTACTGCACAGTGGCTACTGCACCTTTATTTAGTACTTGTATAAGCAAGTACTGCATAGTAGCACCAGCAAATGCCTTTTAAGTGACACTACTACACAGTAGCCTAATAATACTGCGCAGTAGCATATTAGCAGTGGCAATATGTAGGCGGTGCATGTACACCCCTGAGAGCTTAAGCAGTGGGCAAGGGAGCAGGTGAGAGTGCTGGTGCCTCCCCTGAGAGCACTGGCCAGGGAGTGGGGGTGTCAGGAGAAGGGCCACTGGCACTTCCAGGTGCGCTCCTGACAATTCCAGGCACACCATTGGCACTTCTGGGTCAGCATGATCGGCTGCAGAGGGATCTGACTCCCCCCAATTGGTGTGATTAGCCACGGGGGCACTCCCCACCCCACCAGTTGCTCACTGGCCGGTGGAGGGGCAAGTGCCCCCCCGACTCAGGAGGCACCAGTCGCCCATGCATATTAGCATTGTTAGTTCTGTGACATGCTACTGCACAGTATTATTCAGCTACTGTGCAGTCTGCATCTTGTGTAGATGTGCCCAGTGAAAACAGAATTAAGCAAGCTCACAATGCTTAACAAAATCCTGCCATGTAAAACTAGAAGTACTTGTAAAATTCAGTGTGTGGGTTTGGCTTCTGGCTTTGTTCCAGGCCAGTCTTTATCAAATGATATTGCTTTCTAGGCTCTTACAATATGAAACAGGGAAAAGATAGTTTTGTCTTATAAAATTTGGTTTTGGAAGTTCACAGATATCCCCCAAAGAATTATAGACTGCAATTCTGATCTTCCAATTGATGTCATAACAAAAAGTAGTTGTGACTATACCCTACCTTGTGTCATTCTTTACAACTTGCTGGTGCTGTGGAATCTAACATGTGCCATTGAATTACATTGCTGCCAGATGAATTCTAGGGTGGTGGTTGCCTTAACTGAAGCATTTCTTATTATGGGTTTAATATAACAACTGTTTTGATACATTTTTGTCCCTTAATTTGCTTATTTTAAAAACAGCAGTATTTGTTTGCAATAGCATTGTAACACCCTCATAATCTTAAACCACAATGTCAATAAACTACCACTGACATTGTAATGGCTCATATTACCATATCATTATAGATGTAAAAGTCAGCCCCATATACTTCCACCAACATCACTAGTGGTGATGCAGCCATTAAGATGTCAGTGGCAGTGCAGAGAATCACCATTATAAGCTTAGTCAAGATAATAAAATGTTGCAAATAGTAGCTACTGGGCCTTGCTCAGCAGCTGTTTCCAAATATAAACCTCTCAGCAGTTTAAAAATAAATTTCCGATTAGCCAAATGCTCCAATCAACACTGAAGTAGATATAAATGTCAGCAAATTTTATTTTTATTTTTTACATTTAAGGGTCTTTTTAAAGGTAGAGCTGAAACTATGTAAACGGAATATTTTCACTGATATTGCACCTGAAAAAAGTTTAATTTTAAACCACGGGTAAATTAAAGGACCAAATTTTGTCACATCTCTGTAAGTCCATTGTTTGATGGCATTGAAAATGCCTGATTAAAATTAAAAGATACCTAGGTTGAACCCAGCACAATTTTCCCTATTGAAGCTGAATACAGCCAAAATTAAATACTCTGAACACAGGAATTTTTATTCTAGCACTGACACAATTAATTGTATTCAGGCCTTCATTACCATTAATATAATTCAAAGTGATCTCAGATTAATCTTTTGCATCAGAATTTCTAAAGCAACACTGTACCAGGGAGGCTAATAAAAAGCAGTTTATCAAGTTGCTGGCAAGGGGAAGATTCACTTTAATATGAAAAGTACAAGGGATTGAGACTGCCTGGCACAAATGGGAGAAACAGAGGATAGTATAATACACACAGCACCCTAAGTACACTAAAATAAAAGCACTGACTGCAATAACAGCATATATTTATGGGCATTACATTCATGGAAGTAAAGAGATTATGTCGTACAAGTGTAATTATACTGCACATTCCGATTGGATTTCTTGACCCTTATATCCTGCATATAAGAATTAAAGGCGACTCTTACAGCCAATTTTAACCATAGTAAAATTCAGATAGCATTTAAGATATGGCTGAAGGATTTGCTTTTTGGCCCCTTGTAACATAACCTTTCAAGGCAAATTTCAGTTCCATTATGTGTATTTGGGATCACCTACTCATGGAAGGAGTCCCTTTAATTGCAGTGAGATTGGATGCAATGACATGAGATATTTATTGTACAGTTGACTAATTAACTGTATAGTAAATGTTTCAGTGTCTACACATGTGCCTCTATCAGGGGGCATGAGACTAATAAACGCCACATGTGTAAATACAAGTCCCACCCTGCTGCAGAGATTTCTCATGCACAGCAACGCACGTGTAGACACTGACCACTTGGCTGGGGTAAGAGGGTGCTTCAGTGCCAGGACTGCCTGCTGTCTCGCCCCAAACTGAAGCTCCCTCATGCCCCACCCAGCCTCTCTGCATCACATTGAGCCCAGTTGGAGCAGCCCGGGGATGGCAGGATGACCACTCAGGCTTTCTGCCAGCCAGGGCTGCTCTGACTGGACTCCACATGCTGGAAATGCTCTGGAGTTATTTGCACCCGGGAGCAAAACAACTCTTGAGCAATAAACACCAACTGCAAGTGTACTTAAGGACTCCATAATCTGATCCATCACCTGAAAGCATTCACTAACTTGGGTAGATCCAGGATAATGGTGACAGGGATGCAGCTTCATGAAGGCAGGGACATAAGCCTTGCTGCCAGTGTCACTTGTCCCCTGCTTTCACCTGCAGCTGAATTCATAAAGGTTGGGGGCAGAGAAGAGTGAACAGCAGTGAGTTCCAGAGCTGTATGCAAGCAGGGACTGGTCAGATTCTGCACTGGTGAGCTCACAGCACAAGCACTGAGCAACAAAGCCACTGTCACACCAGTGAGCTCTTAAGTTACCATTTTCACATCTGAGTTAATGTTTCTATGTAAAGATAAAAGCAATCTGCAGAGCTATGAAATAAGAGGTACATTGCCAGAAGCAGCTGACAGCAGAATTGCAGAAGAAAGCATAGCTTGATTAGTGGTACCATTAAAAAGGAGAAAGGGTCATTAACACCCGTTCAATGAACATGTGGCACACAACCAATAGGATGGTGGGATGTGATCACACCACCGCCCCCTTCTGGATCTGCCATTGTATATTGACATACGATCATAGTGTCAGAAATATATAGCATTCCACACAGTGGTCTGTAGAGTTGTTTCAATAACAAATTTGTCAATTAGTGACGTTTGAATCCTGGAAAAATCTACAAAAAATAGGTAATTTACCAGAAACGCAGGGGCATAACCAGCCAATATTGCACTTTGGGCAGTACTGAGCCCTTCACTGCCAGACCAGGAAAGGTGCAGGGTATGGGAGGGGAGGGGCACCCCTGCAGCTCAATTTCAACACCTCCCCACTTAAGCTAATGCCCTGCTAACCTATGCATGACTACTGCAGAAATATTTTACTTTCCAAGGAACTTTTTTTGGTTAGGATTACTGCAAGTCTTGTGGACTAATTTTCAAATTTTCACATTACTATTTTCAAATTTCTTTTTTGGGTAATCAGCTGTGATTATTTTAAAAGTAATTACTTCCCCTTCCTCAATTAGATGAGAAAACTTCATGTAATCTGAAGAGTTTGCAGAAGCCATTTTGAATCTTTTCTGTTGGGGTAATAATTGCATTTTGTTTACCCTTTCACAAATTACTATAACTGATGTTTTTAGTTTTTTATTCTATACAGATACATTGGAATTCCACATCATGAATCTCCCTCTCCAAAAATATAGAGATTGACACAAAGGCCCAGAGCACAAGTATGGAAAGCATCTTATGTAAAAGTATATATTATCTGTAATTACACTGGTATTATAATACCCACATACATGGGCAATCTAGGATTTTGAAAAGGGGGTGAAGATGGTGTGCTACATCATTATATAACACAAAACCCATTATTCTGCTACATTATTCAGTTTAAGATTGAAGTAAAAAAAAACCCAACTTTACTGGAATGTGAAGTTATTTGCTATATCATATATTATAAAATATAATTAACTAGGTAACATAATCAAAAGATGTTGTTCCATTAATTTTATTGTCATTAGAATTAAATGTACAGCTCTTTCAAATGCATAAAACAGTCTAGCCTTCTTAAGCATCTTGACCAATGCTTCACTGAATGTTATTTCCACATCTGAGTTAATGTTTACCTGAGTTACCATTTTCACACCTGAGTTAATGTTTTTACCTAGAGATAAAAAAAATCTGCAGGGCTGTGAAACAAGAGCCACAACAGACAGCAGGATTGCAGAAGAAAGGAAAGGTTGATTAGTGGTACCATTTAAGAGGAGAGAGAGTCATTAACACCTCTGCAATGAAGAGTTTAGAAGGAATCAGGTAAATATAATGAGCCATGAAGTCAATTGATTTCCTCACTAATGCTGCTGACATTCCCAGGCAGTTGATTTTAAACTTTTGGGTAAACTAGGAATGGGTGGACTGCACCAGTGCACCGGCTTGGATCCATCCTGTCCATGTGGGGGGGTGGTGTTTGTGCACAGCACTAAACACTCATCTTCTGTTGTGCGTTTACATATATATGCCACTATACACACATATATGGAAGAAGAAAAGACGCAGTTTATATCCAATTCATGTGTGTGTGTGTATATATACACACACACACACACACACACATATACATATATCTATACATACATACATATTTATTATACATATATACACACACATACACACACACACACACACACACATATATATAAAGAAATAAAAGTGGTGTGTATATATAAAAAAGAAATAAAAGTGGTGTGTTGCTTTTCAATATTAAAATACATATTCAATATGTTGCTTTTCAATATTGAAAAACATTCAAATGCATTTAAATAAAAATGTTATCAACATAAAAGCTGAAATTAATAACTACAATATAGCTTGTCCCTCAGGCCTATTCAGAAGCCAAGGTTTTATGAAAATAGAATTAGCAGTATTTCTGGTTCTACGAAGATATTTTCATGCACACCACCTGGTGACCTCCAATAAAAAGATTTATTCTATAGACAGAGGGCTTAATATACTATTTTGAAAGGGAAAATTATCAGTGTAATTCTCTATACACTCCAGATACAATGCCTAACTCAATGTAAATATATATTTTTCCCAGCAGGGCAAATGTTCTTAACATCATTTATCCATGTTTATACAATAAATGGTGTAGGACTTAGCAATTCAATGCCCAACTCTCAATACAGCTGTAGACATAAAAACTGTCTTTTTGTTTACCACATATCAAATATACAAAGTCAAAAGAATATAGGATTGTCTTGGGCATTCCATCACAGATAATTTTAGACATACAAGCATATATTTCACTGAAGAATTTATTTAATTCCAGGCAATCCCAGAAAATACGAAGAAAAGTGATTTCATTTTTCTTACACCTTTGACACATGGAAGAGGTATATTTTGACATGCAGCTAGCCTTTGGCATATTAGATAAATTCCATGCCTTAATGAAGTAAATTACACAGGGCATATCTACACATACCCCTATGGCACCGTTGTTAATACGCCATCGTTTAGTACTTCCAAAAGGAAATACTATACGACAGCGCAGTAAGAACCCATACTGTGTCATGCTGGCATTTTTAGCCACTACCTCACTATAGCAATGTGCTATAATGAGGGACCGTGTTGCTACGGCAGATTAGCTGAGGCATCACAGTTTGTGGCCACCAATGCTACATCGCTGTAGTGTGTTGCTCTAGTGACCAGTGTCATGTGTAGACGCACTCACAGTGTCGTACACCAGAATGATTTTGTTTTTGACACAACTTGCTGACTAGGTCTCATTTGACTGGTAAATATTTAGGCCTCATGCTACTGATCTCTAAATATAAACAATTCTGTTCTTGCCCAAAACTGGTTAAGAAATGTTTAGATTATTTGAGAGACCCAGAAATGTAAAAGCATTTACAAAACTGTGCTGTATAGTACAATATGCCCTTCAATGGATTCTTCTAACTTAGAAGGTTTCCTTCTAACTGTGACACCACTGATAGATGGCTTCTGGGACATGGCACTGGAAATGAAGCCGTATGAAATAAAGTAAGATAATGTTAAAAGAAAGTCTATATAAGATTCTAATAATAATATAAAAGTGCTGAATACCCCTCCTTTTTTCCTAACATTAAACTTATTTTAGGTTTTGCCCATTTTCTAGATATCTCTTTAAGGGTGGATTTTTATCATTTTTTCATGGCTCTTTCTAAACTGTGGATTACTGCTATAGAAACTTAGCAGATAATTGTATTCCAATCTGCCCATGTAATCTCCAGTTCCTCCACAGCTTTGTGTATATGCTTATTTTAAAGTTAGCACAAATGTAACTCTTCAAAACCATAACTTTCTTTGTTTTTAATGAAGGAAATAAAACAGATGTTTCTCTTCCTTTAAGTCCCTCCCTGAGAGGCATGGCTCTCTTTTAGCCTTTCATCATTAATCTCATCTCTAGTACATAACACTGTCACATCCATGCCCAATTACTAAAAATAATCAAACAAAGCAAAACACAAATCCTAGATAAAAAACAAAGGGAGTCAGATTACCTGACCAGCATTCTTTGTAAATAATGGCTCTTTCATGCAGATCATTCCTTTTTTGTTGTTTCCTTTTATTTCTTTTCCTTCCACATTCCCTCCCCACCCTCCCTTCTTGACCTTTCTTGGTCTATGTCATTATTCATTATGTTATCTGTCTTGTAAGCTTCTTAGGACAGGGACCTTGTCATCTGATTTGTCTGCACAGCACCATGCACCTTCAATAGTACTACATAAATATTAATGAACATATATTCCAAGTCAATGGAATCAAAAGCTTTTTTGCTGAATCAACTGTATTCCTTCTCTGAATAGAAAACAGTAAAGGCATATGTAGCCCTTGGCTTTTTCCTTTTGAAAGGTGCTCTCGAATAGGATTTTCGTGAATGGTTTGAAGAATACAAAACTTAAAAAAAAAAATACAGGAGAGCTAGTAAAATAAGAATTTATTGTTCTGAATAATGCTCAATAACTTTGTTATCTGGAAAAAGTACTGTCTCCCACAGCAGTACATACACTTTTCTGGAGAGGGGTATCCCAGGACTGAAGATGAGTTTTTACAAAATATTAACTTACTAGTCCCCCATTCTCCCATACTCTCTGATCCCTATTTGTTGTTGTAAGTGATATAATAAAAAACAACATTCAATGCACATTAAGGTTATAAAATCAAGCATTCAAAAGTTAGGAGCTGATATATTTATCACTGTGCAATCTTAACTTGGCCCTCCTGGGTATGTACTGGGGAAGTTAGATCAAGTTAAAAATGGCCACCTGATCTTATGTAAGTTGAGATGGGGAGGCTGGTGGGAAGGAGCTCGGGGGAAATTGAGGGGGGGGAAGCAGACTCCAGAAGGAGAATCAGGGGACAAGTGAGCTTCATGAGGTATCAGGAGGATCAGGGGGCTAGCCAGATCTGTATGGGGGTTGCAGAAGGATTGGAGGGCTAGCAGGATCCATGGTGGGGGTTGTATATCTAGGGGTGGGCAAGAAGGTGGGGGCTAAAAGTAATCCTGTGCTGGGGGCAGGGAGGGTAGAAAAAGCACTGCCCTGGGGCTGGGGCTGGGGCTGGAGCCAGCTATTGGCTCTGCTGGGAACTGTACAGAAGTTCAGTTAGACTGGTCTTACTGGACCTGATCTAAGTTAGAAGACCTCCAAACTACAGTTAACTTAGATCAGTTCAGCTATTTTTAGGCTGATCTAACCATCCTGAACATCTGTACAGTCTGCACTTACATGGATCTAACTAGGGATCTAAGTATAAGACCAACCTGGGTGAACTAACTTAAATTGGGGGGGAGACACTTTTAACACAATCTAACCTGTCCCTAACCTCCCAGACCATCTATATCTACCCCTTCTGCATACGTTTTATGTTACAATCATAGAATCATAGAAAGTTAGGGTTGGAAGGGACCTCAGAAGGTCATCTAGTCCAACCCTCTGCTCAAAGCAGGACCACCCCCAATTAGGTCATCCCAGCCAAAGCCTTATCTAGCCAGGTTTTGAAAACATCCAAGGATGGAGCTTCTTCCACCTCTCTGGGAAACCTGTTCCAGTATTTTACTACCCTTCTAGTGAGAAAATTCTTCCTAATATCTAACCCAAACTTCCCTTGCTGCAACTTGTGACCATTGCTCCTTGTTCTGTCATCTGCCACCACTGAGAACAGTCTAGCTCCATCCTCTTTCCAACCCCACTTCAGACAGTTGAAGGCTGTTATTAAATCTCCCCTCAGTCATCACTTCTCTAGACTAAATGAGCCCAGTTCCCTCAGTCTTCCCTCAGAAGCCATGTCCCCCAGCCCAGTCACCATTTTTGTTGCCCTCTGATGGACTCTCCCCAATTTGTCCACATCCTTTCTGTAGTGGGGTACCCAAAACTGAATACAGTACACTCCAGCTGTGGCCTCACCAGTACTGAATAGAGGAGAAGAATCATTTCCGTTGACCTACTGACAACACTCCTACTAATGCAGCCCAGTATGCCATTATCCTTCTTGGCAACAAGGGCACACTGCTGGCTTATATTCAGCTTATTGTCCACTGTAACCCCCAGGTCCTTTTCTGCAGAGTTGCTACCCAGCCAGTCAGCCCCCAGCCTGTAGTGGTGCCTGGGATTGTTCCATCCTAAGTGCAGGACTTTGCATCTACTACTCTCCCCAGCTTGATGTCATCTGTACAGTTGCTGAGGGTGCACACTCTATGCCATCTTCCAGGTCATTTATGAATCTTACAAAACCACCTATTTCTTCCACAGGATCCTTGCAACATCCATTGCATGCCTTCCACCTTCTGCAACAAATGAGATAGGATTCCTACAGACAATATCATCCTTTACTACATAACGTTGATTCATTCCGACTATTTTTGCAGTGAATTCAATAGATAGTTATACACACCAGCTTCCACAAGGTTTCAACCACCTCCAGTATAGCATAATTAAATACTGTCTCATAAGAATACATATACAAAAAGGGATGAGAAGTTGCAGTATTTACTAAAGTTTAAGTGCTTGATTTTGTAACCTATACACTCTAATGTAATTTCCTATCATTTTCAGTTTATTAAATTGTCATTATATAAATTAACATTCCAGATAATTAAGAAAATAAACTGAAAAAGTCAAAAATTCCTTCAGTAGGTACAATATTGAACTCTACGTGGTATACTAGGTTTAATACTTGAGCACAGATCTCTACCACATTAGCTGATAGACTAACTGATATATCGACCAGCTACTAGTGGTAATATTTTGCCAGGGGGGAGTTTACTCTATTTGTTGACAGGAAAGGAATGCTGACGTTCAAGGATTCTGAATTGCAGTTCAGATGTTGAGGAGAATGTGCTTTCCTGGCTACCCATGATTCCCACAAGCCTATCCTTTTGTCAGTGCCAAAGTTTTCACCCTGACTTCCCCATTCCTCATGACAGACCCCACCTTTACCCTTCAGTTCAATATCCTATGCCCCTCCTCTTGTATCTTGATCCCAGTCTTGCCCACCCCACCAAGTTTCTTGTACTAGTCTTTTTCCTCGTTACTTCTGTAGGCCCACCTCCTCACCCGCCTTCTCAAATTTGAAGGATGTAACAAGTGTGATTTGGAAGGGGTCTATCAAAATGTTAATTAATGACTTGAATGATAGAATAGAGGGTAAATTTGCTAACTCCAGTCTTGGTGGGGATAAAAAGACTGTAGAAGGCAGAGTTAGAATTGAAAAGGATCTTGACAAATTTGAAAACTTGTCTGAGATAGGATGTCATTTAATATGAACAAGTGCTAAGAACTGTATTTAGGTAGCAAGAGTGTATTGTAAACATACAAAATAGGGCGTGACTAGTTTAGCAGAAGTTCAGAAGAGATATAATGTATCAAATACTGAACACATCAAAAATGTCATCCTATAGGGAAAAAAAGGCAATACCGTATTAGGATATATAGACAGGAATACTAGATGCAAGATATGTTATGTAATCCTACTCTACTTAAAAATGATAAGGCTTTAGCTGGAGTGTTATATCTAGCTTTAGATTCAAGACATATGTGGAACAACTGGAGAGAGCCTTAGAGAGCAATAAAAATGATCAAAGAACAAGAAAATATGACCTATGAGGAAGAATTGAACAACCTGGTTTGTTAAGTCTAGAGATGAGAAGCCTAAAAGGAGCCATGATAATAGTCTTAAAGTGTGTAAACATTTGCTGCAAAGAAAAATGTTATAAACTGTTTTCCATGTCTACTCTGGGCAAGACAAGAACAGATGGACTTAAATTGTAACAAGGAGATTTAAATTGGACATAAGGGGCATTTATACACATACCGGGGGGGGGGCGGCTTTAATTAAAGCACCTGGAGCATCACATGTATCAGTGTATCCACCCTGAAAAATGGTGGTGGGGATGCTTTTAACTAAGGGTCACCAAATGAGCCTTAATTAAAATGCCCCTCCTGCCATTTTTGAGCACGGGGATGCTGATACATGTGACACTAGATTTTTATGGAATACGGTAATTACCACCCTGCAGCAGACTAAATTAATCAAGTCTTTTAAAATGCACTGTAATTACAGCACATTGGAGCAGCCTCACTGCACATCTATAAGCGCGCTACAAGAAACTTTCTAATTCTAAGGGTAGATAATCACTAAAATAGAATCCTTAGTGAGGTTGTGAAATAACCATCACTCGAACAAATTGAACAAATTGTTCTTAACCTATGTGCAGGACCTTCACCTAATGCAGGAGGTATATGGTCTCACTAAGGGGAATGCCTTACTGGACTTGGTACTGGCTATGGGGGAGGACTTAGTTTCATAGCTGGTAGGGTCAGAAGGGACCAGAGCAGATCATCAAGTCTGACCCCCTGCCACGGCAGGAAAGAGTACTGGGGTCAAATGACTCTGGTGAGGTATTTATCCAGCCTCCTCTTAAAGACCCCCAG
>NW_017728931.1:91410538-91426214 GCF_001723895.1 Crocodylus porosus | reverse complement strand
AACTGCGGCCTGACCAGTGTTGCATAGAGGGGGAGGATCACCTCCTTGGACCTGGTTGAGATGCATCTGTGGATGCATGACAAGGTACAGCTGGCCTTCCTGACCATTTCCCCATACTGTCAGCCCATGTTCATTTTGGCGTCAATAATGACTCCAAGATCCTTTTCTGCCTCTGCACTGATGAGAAGGGAGTTCCCCAGCCTGTAGGTAGGGGAGATGCAGATTCACAGTCACCTTGTGGACAGTGACCACCAATCAATTGAATTTACCATATGGCATATGGTGGGTAAGATAACTAGTAGGGTGGAAGTGCTTGACTTTAGGAAGGCTAACTTCAGTGTGCTTAGGAACCTACTCAATGACACACTGAAGGATAAGAGTATAGGTGAGATAGGAGTCCAGGAAGGGTGGTTGCTTCTAAAGGAAGTGATACTTTGGGCACAGAGGGAGACTATCCCAGTATGAGGAAAAGGGGGAAAGGAACCAAAAAACTTCTTTCACTAAACAGGGAAATACAGGGGAGCTTAAGGGCAAAAAAGAAAGCATATAGGCAGTGGAAGCGGGGGAAAGCTACCAAGGAGGAATATACCTACTTGGCCCGTACTTGCAGGGAGGCAGTTAGAAAAGCCAAAGCAACTACACAGCTGAGGCTGGCAACACAAATTAAAGACAAGAAAAAATCTTTTTTTTAGGTATGTAGGGAGTAAAAGGAAGGCACAGGGCAGCACAGGACCCCTACTGAACAAGAAGGAGCAATTAATGACTGAGATGGGGGACAAGGCTGAGCTATTCAATGAGTTTTTTTGCCTCAGTGTTCCTGAACAGAGCTCAAGATAAGTCTCCTAATGGATTTTTAGATAAGCATCAGAGGGACAGCAGCCTACCAACTGTCGACACTGACTTGGTGCAGAGTCACTTGGGTGGACTGGATGTGTTCAAGTCAACAGACCTGGATGAGCTGCATCTGAAAGTACTGAAGGAATTGGCTGGTGTCATAGCACAACCACTGACACGGCTGTTTGAGCACTTGTGGTGCTCGGGTCAGGTCCCGGTGTCCTGGAAAAGGACTAATGTGGTCCCTATTTTCAAGAAGGGGAGGAAGGAGGATCCGAGTAATTATAGGCCAGTCAGTCTCACCTCCATCCTTGGAAAGGTCTTTGAAAAGATTATGAAGGATCATATTTGTGGGAGTCCAGCAGGAAAAATAATGCAGCAGGGAAACAAGAATGGAATCATAGCAGGTAGATCATGACTGACCAATTTGGTTTCATTTTATGACGGGGTCACAAAATGCTTAGACGCAGAAGTAGAGGTGGATGTCATATTCTTGGATTTTAGCAAGGCCTTCAATATGGTATCTCATCCCATTCTCATAAATAAATTAAGAGGCTGTGACATAGATATTTACATGGTCTGGTGGGTGGCAAATTGGCTTAGTGGTCACACCCACAGAATGGTAGTAGATGGGTCAGTATCAACCTGGAAGGATGTGGGTAGTGGGGTAGTATGTGCAGGGTTCAGTCCTTGGACCTGTACTCTTCAATATCTTCATCAGTGACTTGGATGTGGGTGTGAAGTGTACTCTGTCCAAGTTTTCAGATGATACTAAACTGTGGGGTGAAGTGCACACTCTGGAGGGTAGGGGACGATTGCAGACAGACCTGGACAGGTTGGAAAATTGGGCAGTACTCAATAGAATGCAGTACAAAGAGAAGTGCAAAGTGCTGCACCTAGGGTGCAAAAATATCCAGCACATCTACTGGCTGGGAAGTGACCCTCTCAGCAGCACAGAAGCGGAAAGGGATCTCAGAGTTATAGTGGACTCCAAGATGAATATGAGTCATCAGTGTGATGAAATCATCAGCAAAGCTAACCAGACTTTATCATGCATCAGCAGATGCATGACAAATAGAACCAAGGAGGTAATACTTCCCCAGAGGTATGGGGCACTGGTCAGACTGCAGTTGGAGTACTGTGACCAGTTTTGGGTGCTGTACTTCAAGAAGGATGCTGCTAGACTAGAGAGGGTCCAGAGGAGAGCCACTCATATGGTTAGGGGCTTGCAGGACAAGCCCTATGAGGAGAGACTGAGGGACCTAGACCTCTTCTGCCTTTGCAAGAGAAGACTGAGCGGTGATCTTGTGGCCACCTACAAATTCATTAGGGGGACACAGCAAGGGATCAGAGATGCTCTGTTCACCAGGGCACCTCTTGCAGTAACAAGGAACAATGGTCACAAACTGACAGAGAGCAGATTTAGGCTAGATATCAGGAAATACTTCTTCACGATAAGGTTGGCCAAAATTTGGAATGGGCTTCCAAGGGAAGTAGTGCTCTCCCCTACCTTGGGGGTCTTTAAGAGAAGGCTGGATAGGCATCTGGCTGTGTCATCTGACCCCAGCACTCTTTCCTGCCCAGGCAGGGGGTCAGACTTGATGATCTGTTGAGGTCCCTTCCAACCTTAGCATCTAGGAATCTATGAAATACCTGTCAGAAATGGTTTATTTACAGTTGATCCCCTGCCTTGGGGAAGGAGTTTGGGCTAGACGACTTATTGCAATCCCTTCCAGACGTACTTTCTACCATTCTAGGTACAGACAGAAGTTACATTTGTTGCATGATTGGTCCCCCAAAAGCACTCTACATCTGTGCCACAACATGTGTATGGCTGCAGAGTACTTTTAAAGTGGCTGATTGTGCAACAAAACCCACATTAAATAAGGGATCAGATAAAGATGCTCCACTTTGGAGAGCCTTAAGGAACTTGTGTACCCTAGGGTTAATTTGTAGCATGATCAGGTCTGGGCTGATGCAACCCAGCCCCGCCCCTTAAGCTGTTAGCAGGATAGGAGTGGGGAAGAGGGGAGAGGGAAGAGGGAGCAGGAACAAGCTGTCATCTGAGGCTTGCCCAGCCTAAGCTGGAGGTGTTGGGGGGGAATCAGAGCACCGCCCTTGCAGCCTCCTTCCAGCCCCAGCCAGCAGCTTACTCCCCCTCCTCCCTTCCCCTTCCCATCCTGCACAGATCCACAAAGATGAGGGCTAGAGGTGGCTTCTTGGCTGCAAGGGTGGCTCCTTGGGCACCTGAAGGCAGGCTCAGTCCCCTCTCCCTCCTAACCCTCAATCCAACAGGCAAATGTCTGTTAGGTTGGGAGGGTGCACTAACTCATGGAATTTTATCTAAAGTACCATGAGTTAAAGTGGGGCCTGCACATCTGTCAGTGCCCTATCTGTCTCAGGGTCAGAAATGGGAACCCTGAGAATACAAGGAAGACAGTTTCCTTTGCAGTTCTTATGTCCATAGTTTTTTTTGATTCTAGGGTTGGAAGGGACCTCAGTGGGCCATCTAGTCTGACCCCCTGCCCCTGGCAGGCAAGAAAAGGGTCACCAAACCTGGGGTCATGTGACCCCAGTCAGGTGCTGTCCAGTCTCCTCTTGAAGTCCCCCAAGGATGGTGTGAACACCACCTCCCTTGGAAGCCCATGCCAGATCCTGGCAACCCTAACCATGAAAAACTTTTTTCTAATGTCCAGTCTGAACCTTCTCTCCAGTAGCTTATGGCCATTGTTCCTTGTTGTTCCAGGGGTGCCCTGGTAAACAGATCATCGCCTACTTCATATAGCTCTCCCCTTATGAATTTGTACACCACCACAAGGTCCCCTCTCAGCCTTCTTTTGAAGAGGCTGAAGAGGTTAAGGTCCCTTAGCCTTTCCTCATAGGGCCTTCCCTGCAGGCCTCTAATCAGATGAGTGGCTCTTCTTTGGACCCTCTCCAGGTTGTCTGCATCCCACTTGAACTGCAGCATCCAGAACTGGACACAGTACTCCACCTGTGGCCTGACCAGTGCTGCATAGAGAGGGAGAATCACCTCCCTGGACCTGTTTGTGAATCACCTACAGATGCATGACAAGGTGAGATGGGCTCTTCCGACTACTTCATCACATTGACAACTCATGTTCATCCTGGAGTCAACAGTGACTCCACAATCTCTTTCTGCCTCAGTGGAGCTGAGAAGGTTGCCTCCCAGCCTATCAGTATTATGGCAGTTCTTTCTCTCTAGATGCAGTACCTTGCACTTGTCCTTATTGAATTGTATCCTGTTGCTCTCTGCCCATTTCCTTAACCTGTCTAGGTCAGCCTGGATCTGGTTCCTCCTCTCCAGGGTGTTAGCTTCGCCCCATATTTTTGTGTCATCTACAAATTTGGACAGGGTGCTTCCCACCCCCTCATCCAGATCACTGATGAAGTTTTTGAACAGGTCTCCAGAACTGAGCCCTGAGGGACTCCACTACACACATCTTTCCAGGTTGACACTGACTTATCCACCACCACTCTCTGAGTGTGACCCTTGAGCCAGTTTGTTACTCAGTCTACCGTATAATCATTCAAGGCAAATCTCAGTTTATTTATAAGGATGGTATGGGATACCATGTCAAAGGCCTTCTTGAAGTCCATATAGAAAACATCCACCTCAACTCCTGAACCTAAATATTTGGTGGCCTTGTCGTGAAAAGAAACTAGGTTAGTCAGGCAGGACCTGCCTGATATAAACCCATGTTGGTTACCCCTCCACATCACATTAGTCAGGGGGCTCCCACAGATGTGTTCCTTGATACTTTTTTCAAGGATCTTCCCAGGGATAAAGGTAAGGCTGCCTGGTCTATAGTCCCCCAGATCCTCCTTCCTCCCCTTCTTAAACATTGGCCCTCTTCCAATCCTCCAGGACCTGACCTGAGCACAATGACCACTCCACCGGCTGCCCTGCCTGCCCCAACTCTTGGCCTTTTAAGGAAAAAAAAACCTGGGCTCACCAGCTGCGGCAGTGGCCTTGGGGCTTCAGAGGGCTCATGGCAGAGTCCAGGCTTTTTTTGGTTTTTTTTCTTAAAGTGCTAGGAGCTGGGTTGGGCTGGGCAGCCGGAGGGGGTTGGGAGACTTATGGCAGAGCCCCCCATGCAGCGTGGGGCAGCGGGGATCACCTCCCCCACCAGGCAGCAGCCAGTGAGTGGGGGCTTTTTTTTCCAGAGGCAGGAGCTGGGGCTAGGCAGGGCAGCCATTGCTGAGGCTGGGAGAGCGGGCAGGGGATGGGGCCAGTTTAATTCAGAGATTCGGCTGATTCAGGGCAGCCACCAGCATTGTGGAGAGTGGGGTGGGGGTCCCCACTTGAGCCCCTCCACAAACCCACCCACAGATCACACATCCCCCCTGCCACTCCCCATACCCCCGATACCCACCCCCTACCAGTCCCCATGCCCACATCCCTACTTACCTGTGACAGCTCCTGGGATCCTTGCCACACTTCTGCTTTGTGCTTTGTGCCCCACATGCTGGAGCAGCAGGAGAACCATAGATACTCTGGCCAGAAACCAAACCGTCTCTCTTGGAGGACCAACTCCCAGGTTGCCTCAGGGCACAATCCAGAACTGTGCCCTGCCTCACTATTTTTTGGTTCCTGGATACCCAGGGGTCTAATTTTGCCCCTGTACTGCAAATTTGCAGCATGGGGAACATTTTTTCATTCTTGCACATGCCTCTTGCAGGATCTCAAAGGAGTTTGAGACTTGCAAGACACACATGCACACCAGGTCTTTATAACAGCTGTTTTATAAAATCTGTTGATTTCAGCAGCATTAAACAATAGCACCGTTTCAGGGAGAAATCTTGTCTTTAAAGCCAGTGAGGCCAGGATCTCATCCTGAAAACATAAAGAAGAAGACAGATATTCAAGTGTTTCTTTTTTCACGGAGGCCAGCTAATGTCAAAATTCCTAGTGCAAACCCCAAGGCACTGAAATTTACTATAAGCCCAGAAATCAGAGTGGATTCCAATGAGCCCCAAATACAGGATAAACTGGGCAAGTCACAGCCTTGAGAGACAAGAATAGATTATTCCTCTCATTTCCTTTATGTAGAAACATTTATCTCACTGCAAGGCCTGTCCCTTTCCCACTGAAAGTCTATAGGAAAACTCCCATTGACTTTAATGGGAGCAGGTTTAGGCATTATTACTCATTCTTAATCCATGTGAATTTTAACAGGTGAACTAAGTCTCGAAGAGCTTTTTAAAGTAGTCACAAGTACTTTCTTTCATGGGGTGTTTTATTGTGGTCTGCCAGGGTTCACTGGTCCTTTCACTCTGTGACTGTTGCTCTGTCTGCTGCTGTTCAGCAGAGGACAGAACAGCTTTATAAGGACCTCACAAGTTGCAGTTCTAAGGAGCATCGTTTTGTTCCAAGGTTTCCTATGAATGTTGACTTCAATGGGGTTTGCACTTCTATAGCCAAGGGCCAAATTGGATGCTGCAAAACCCATCCCCCAAAAATCAACAAAAATGTATTGCTAATTTTAGCTCTTGCATGTAAGTGAAGCTAACTCTTACAAGCCAAGGACACATTTTCAGCCTCCAAGGTTTTCTGCAATTTGTATTACTCAGTAAGGCTGGTTGGGAAAATTCCAACAACACATTTTTTTCCTGTCAGAATTTGCCGATTTGTCAAATTCAAAACATCTTGTGAAAACAGTTTGAATTCAAAAGATTTGAATGAACCCATGGCGGGTTGTCATGGAACTCTGCCTGGCTTCTTGCCATTTTTCCCACCTGGCTTCTTGGCCATCTGCAGCTCTGGGAGTCTTGAAACTCAGGAGCCAGTGCTCCAACAGCTTCTATGCTCTCAGCTATCCTGTGGCCCACCAGGCTAATGCAAATGGAAAAAGAATGCTGTTCCTCGGGCATCCAAAAGTAACTTAAAGCCTATGAAATTCCCACATTATGAACTGCTGTTGCAAATAGCGGGTGCAGGATTACAAACCATTTCCATCAAAACTTCTCTGCTGTTATCCCCCAACCTACATTACTATTAATCCTCTCCATCCTCCTTTCTCTCTTCACAATTTGCTGGGTTCTCAGTTTTACAAATTCAATTACACTCTGTTTCCACATTTGCTTACACAGATGTCTCTATTAAACAGAAGCCTCCTTGCTTTATAATAAAGTTCTCTATTTCTTAAGCTAAGCACACACACGACTTCTCTCTCTGAATAAGTGGCTTCATGTGTGACTAAGAGGTTAGAAATTTTATTACTCAACCATCTAACTTTTGCATTGCATAAAAGGGAAGGTCAGTAATCTTCTTGACAGTAGATTAAAAAATAAGAAGCTTAGCAAAAAGGGCCTGGTACATAACCTTCAATGCCCCATTAATATGCTTTGAAATGGAACTAGATGTAAGTTTTCAGCAAGCGTTTAAAAAGAAGAGGATACAAACAGAGTGGTCATTTCCTCTCTTGTACTAACAACTTTACCTGCTGCTCATAAGATTAATGAGGTTTTTTTATGGAATGGAAGACTGCAGTTTTCTGCCAACTTCTTTTCTTTTGGATCTTTCAAATCATAATGATTTTCAGCTGTATTATTATAGCTTACAATTTTAGCATGCTGTCAAAGGGAGTATAAATTGAATTTCCACATTATTCTATACTTTTGCTTCTGGAAGTATAATGAACCTTCTTTCAGTTAAAGCCAAATATTTTACTGTGGATGCAGAATTTTGCTAATGAATGAATAACAGACATACATTTTTCGTTTGATAAAGACACACACTTAATGTTGTCATTTTTAAAAATGTATATTCATATAGTCATTTAAAAATAACTGGCACCATTGTCATAATTATCTCTTCATATGTTCAGCGGTGTCAGGAATTAACTATGAATGTAAATGCAATCAAGCATACTCCGTACTTTTAATAAGGAGCCTGGAAAGAGTTTCTATTTTTCTCTATTGTGCTGAAGCTGGTTTTTAAAGGAGCCTCAACAGGAACTTAATGTATCACCTGATAAATTTTTGGTTCACTAGTACAGCATACTGCATCGAGTTTGCTAAAACTCTCTTGAAGTTGACTCAAAACGGTGAGAATTTGGAATAGTCCATGCATCTTGATAAAAATCCTCAAAAGCCTTGGGTTATCAAGCACTGGGTGATAAAAAAATATACACTTAATCACCACCTTGGCAACTTTGCTTCTATTTTGTCTTCTCTATCCATTCCCTCTGCCCCTGGCCCCCTTTTCCTTCATCTCTCTTTTTGGATATTTGGCTTCTTTTAGGCTGTGACCACTCTGGAGCAGACAACAAGTAGCTCTAAATTTTATATGAATGGATAAATAAAATTGCAGAGAAAATCTCTGTGCCATTTTAAAATTGTTTAAAATCAAAATAAGGCTAAGAAATAAAAGAGAATTAGAGAATAATATATTACCATTGTATTCTTACTGTGCACTATATATATAGAAATTTTCTTTCAAAATATATTTCATTCTTTTGCAGAATAGTACACTGGGAATCTTATTATCTTTTGTTTAGTTATAGAACATACATAACTCCAGTCATGGAAACTTCTGCAAACTCTTTTCCCAAAGAAAATAAAAAAAGTGCTCTGAAAAAAAAAGTGCCTTTCAATTGAGAAGTTTTCTTTCCAGGGCCAATTAAATAATTTGTATTTCTGCTGAAAACCTACCAACTGGGATATCAGTTAGTACCAATGTAAATACCTTCCGATCAAGCTGACTGACACAACTGACTCATTAAACACCAAAAACATTTGTCATTTAGTCAGTTCTGGAGCTTAATATTACTGGACATTGTGCTGGATTTAAACTAGTGGCCTGAGGGTAAAAGGAACTATGTATCCCAGTATTAAGTATTATTTCACACAATTTGACAGGTAGGCTGTTCTCTGTCTTCGCATACTGAAAAAAAAAAGAGAGAGAGAAGGCCAAAATGAAAGTTTAACCCTTCAATAACTCATTATATGGTGTAAAATCTGTGACACCTTATTAAGATTACCTCCTAGGCATGTTCAAAACACAGAAACCAATGAAAGGAAAAGTTCATCCATAATAATATTGGCTTAGAATTGCTCGTTTTAAATCTGCTGAATATACAAAGGGTTTCAGATCAGTGCTGGACACATTATTTTCTGACAGCAGTTTATTCTTCTTTAGGCAGCTTAAGTGCTTCTCCCATAGTTCACAGCAGTGACTGTAACCCTGATCTTAGCGGGAAGATGAAAACATTTCCCCTCCTCAATTTAGGGTGGAAGGCGATTGTTACAGATCATATGTAAAGTTTTTTTCCTTAGAAACCAAAGGAATCTTTTTTCTCATGGAGAAAATGTCAGACAGGCCCAAAACTGTAAGGTGAGCAAATGTAGCTGGTAAAATACAGACAGGTTACCCGGAGTTATCAGATGGCAAGTAGGTTATAAATGTGCCTGTAACAAGTGGGCCATCCCAAGGTCAGTCCAAACAGGACTCCTCCAGGGCAGTCCTCCCACCTGCCTCACCTGTCACGTCTTGATGTAACTTATGTTGTTCCCAGACAGGAGGCTGCCTATTGAGTTGTCCTGATGCCAAGGCTCTGAACCTCTCCTTATACCCTGTCCCATGACTAGCAGATGACATCCATATTCACAAACTTGGCCCCAGGTGTCCTCAGACCTGCCTTGGCCTCATGCCCCCTCACTAGGGCTTCGTCCCATGCCCCTACACTGGGGCCTCAACACCCAGCTCCCTCACTGGGCTTCAACCCTGCCCTTCAGTGGGCTGCTGGGCCTAATGCCCCTTGGGCTTCAGACCTCCGTGGGCCTAGGCCCTGTCTCAGGCCCCCTTCTCATGGCCTGGACCCACCTAAGGCCCACTCAGTGGGCCTTACCCCTTTGCTTTTTTCTTGGGGTGTGCTCCTCTAGCTATTCCCCTCCACAGGGTCACCTGCAAGGCAGCAGGGACTGAGGCTTTCCAGCGCCTGATACTCACCTTTCACTGGGGAGGCACAGGTGTGTCATTTCCTGGAAACTGCCCTGCCACAGGTAGCCCCACCACACCATCCAACCCCAGCAGGGTGCAGTTTTCCATCTTACCCAGGACCTCCGTGTTGGGATATCACCAGGTACAGACGTGGGCCTTTGCATCCTGGTGACATTCACTGGCCTTCTTCTTCCCCAAAGCCAGCACCAGTCAGCACAATTGGGTCAGTCTTCCTCGCTCTTATCTCTCCTGCCACGACTTTGATGACTTAATTAATGGGGGAGGAGTGATGACTCCCTCACCCTGCATTGACTGACACTTGCCCCAGTGCCAGACCAGGTACACAACAAAACTTCTTTGAAAACAAAAATAAAATTAAAGAAAAACTTGCTCTCTGCACAGTGCTTCTTTCCCAGCTACAGGGAACTCGGAGGCCATCTCTCTCTTCTCCTGCCTTCAGTAGACAAGCACTTGCTCACCGGAGCTGTGAGCAAGCATTTTTTTTGGTTTATTTTTCTTTCACTTGTAGTAACTGACTCTGCACCAACTTAATTGACTGCCCGCAGGAACCAATTAACATGGAAATATCTCTTTTCTGTAGGTGTGAGCTCCTCTGAGCTCTAAAGACCCTGCAGGTCTCTTGCCCCATTCCTGGGGACTTCAGTTCTGGGCAGCAGATGGGTATTCACCCTATCTTCCTGCCCCGTCTTCTCCCTCTATTCTCCTCTCCCTGTCCCATCTTCCGGGACCGGAAATAGCCCCAGCTGCTTAATTAGGCCAATCTGCCTCACACAGTGAGATGATAAAGCGGTACCAGGGTGGATTGGGATGTCCTGTTGAAGTGTGGCCATGCCGCTACAGCTAAGCAACCTCCCCTGGCTAGGGGTCTGTTCCATAGTTTCATAGTTAGTAGGGTCGGAAGGGACCTGAGCAGATCATCAAGTCCGACTCCCTGCCATGGCAGGAAAGGGTACTGGGGTCAAACGACCCCAGCAAGGTGATTGTCAAGTACCAGTAAGCACTCTTGGTCTCTTCACACTCCTCCTTCCCCGTAGTTCCTACCCTGAACCTACACACTGTTCTGGGAGCAGCAGATCTCCAGCTGGGTGATGTTGTTCCTTTGGCCCTCCACAGCAACTGCAAGCTCTTCTCTTGCAGCCTAGCCTTATACCCAGGCTCCCACCTCATCACAGAAGGCAATCAGGTTGGTCAGGCATGATTTGCCCTTGGTGAATCCATGCTGACTGCTCTTAATCACCTTTTTCTCCTCCAAGTGCTTAGAAATTGATTCCTTGAGGATCTACTCCATGATTTTTCTAGGGACTGAGGTGAGGCTCACTGGTCTATAGTTCCTTGTATCCTCCTCCTTTCCTTTCTTAAATATGGGTGCTACTTTTGACCTGTTCCAACCATCCAGGATGTCTTCTGATTGCCATAATTTTTCAAAAATGATGGCCAATGGCTCTGCAATCACATCAGCCAACTCCCTCAGCACACTTGGGTGCATCCCATCCGGCCCCATGGACTTGTACACATCCATCTTTTTTAAGTAGTCCCTAGCCTGTTCTTTCACCATTGAGGGCTTCTCATCTCCTCCCCAAACCATGCTGCCTGATGCAGTAGTCTGGGAGCTGACCTTGCCTGTGAAGAGTGAGGCAAAAAAAGGGCATGAAGCACTTCAGGCTTTTCTGCATTTTCCATCACTAGGTTGCCTCCCCCCCATTCAGTAAGGGGCCCACACTGTCCCTGATCCTCCTTTTGCTACTGACATGCTTGTAGAAACCCTTCTTGTTATCCCTCATATCTCTTGTTAGCTGCAACTCCAGTTGTGCTTTGGCCTTCCTGACTTCACCCCTGCAGGCCTGAGCAATACTCTCATACTCTTCCCTTGTTCTTAGTCCAAGTTCCCACTTCTTATAAGCTTCCTTTTTGCAATTTAGTTTACTGAAGAGTTCCCTATTAAGCCAAGCTGGTCTTCTGCCATACTCACTAGTCTTTCTGTACATTGGGATGGTTTGTTCCTGCACTCTCAGTAAGGCTACTTTGAAGTACAGCCAGCTGTCCTAGACTCCCCTTCCCCTCAGTATGGCTTCCTGCCCATGAGTTCCCTAAGCAAGTCCAAGTCTGCTTTTCTGAAATCCAGGGTCCTTACTCTGGTCCTTACTCTCCATCCTTCCTTTCCTCAGAATCCTGAACTCAATCATCTCATGGTCACTGCTGCCCACGTTGCCATCCACTATTACATTCCCCACCAATTCTTCCCTGTTTGTGAGCAGCAGGTCAAGAAGACCATAGCCTGAAGTTGGCCACTCCAACACTTGCACCATGAAACTGTCCCCAGCACTCTCCAAAAACTTCCTGGATTGCCTGCACATTGCTGTATTGCCCTCCCAGCAGATGTCAGGGTGATTGAAGTCCCCCATGAGAACCAGGGCCTGTGACTGGGAAACTTCTGCTAGCTGTTTAAAGAAAGCCTCATCCACCACTTCCTCCTGGGGTGGTGGTCTATAGCAGACCCCCACCACAACATTGCCCTTGTCTGTCTCCCCTCTGACCCTAACCCAGAGATTCTCAACAGTCCTATCTCCAACTTCATGCTGGAGATCTGAGGAATCATATGGCTCTTTTACATAAAGTGCAACTCCTCCTCCTCTTCTTCCCTGTCTGTTCTTCCTGAACATTTTGTACCCATCCATCACAATGCTGCAATAGTTCAAGCTATCTTACCAAGTTTCTGTTATTCTGATCACCTCATAGTTCCATGACAGTGCACGGACTTGCATTTTTTCCTGCTTGTTTCCCAGGCTCTGTCCATTTGTGTCCATGCACCTAAGTTAACTAGTTGATTGCTGCAATTTCTCAGGAAGTATGAGAGTACTTTCCCTGTTGCCTGTTCCTGCTTGCTCTTCCTCCAGATCTCCCACTTCCCCACATACCTCAGGGCTTTGGTCTCCATCCCCTGGTGAACCTAGTTTAAAGCCCTCTTTGCTAGGTTAATGAGCCTGTCTGCAAAGATGCTATTCCCTTTCTTCTTTAGGTGGATCCCATCTCTTCCCAGCAATCATTCTTCTTGAAAGAATATCTCATGATCAAAGAAGCCAAATCCCTGCTGGAGATACCACCTACACAGCCAGGTGTTGATCTGCAGGATGCACCTGCTCCTGCCCGGTCCCTTACCCTTGACCAGAAAGATCAACAAAAACATGACCTGAGCCCCAGACCTCCTCGCCCTTGCACCCAGAGCCCTGTAGTCACTTTTGATATTCTCAGGGTCTCCCCTAGCAGTATTATTGGTGCCCATACAGATGAGCAGCATAGGGTAGTAGTTAGAGGGCTGGATGAGCCTCATAGTCCTTCCATGACATCTCAGATCCAGGCTCCAGGTAAGCAGAAGACCTCCCAAGACAACAGGTCAGGTCAGCAGATGGCTTCCTATCCCCCACAGAAGAAAGTATCTAGTAATCACCACCCGTCACTTCTTGGTGGCAGTCATCTCAATCCTTCCCACCTTTGTGAGGCCTAGCCTGTTTTCCTCTACCTATGGAACATTCTCCTCCCTCTCTGTTGATAGGGCTGAATATATGTTTTTCAAATGAATGACTTCAGATGGAGGTAAAGCTCTCTGCTTGCTACCAGAAGTCACAAGCCTCCAGCTTCCACCCTCTTTGGTGTCCATGTCCTCTCTCTTCTCTAGCTCTGCATCCAGAATTTTTTCCTGCATAGTCCTGGAGGACTTCTCCAGCATCAAATCGATGAACACATCAAGGCAGAGGATGATTGAGAGCCTCATCACCTCATCTTGTAGTTCTCTTACTTGTTCCCTGAGAGACACCACCAGGAGGCACCACTCACACCTAAGGCACTCCCTGATCTGGCTGTCACTGGAAGGAAACTGCAAGCTGCAGTCCCCACAGTGCCAAGCCTGGACCTGGGTGGAAGCCTGGACCTGGGTGGAAGCATTGATGGTGAATGGTCTTGACTGGACAGAAGGCTCGCAGGTGCAGGCAGAGCCACTTCCCTGGGTCTCTTAATTCACCATCTCTTTCTTACTGCTCTTCTTCCAAGCAGACCTCCCCTAGCAAACCCACCTGGAATTGGCCTGTTTATTTCTTGTTGGCTGCAAAGAGTTCCTTTCTTTTTCCTGCTTCCTCATACCAAGCTGAAAGACCTGCATCTCAAGAAAGTGGGGGAAGGGCCCATGAACTGGCTTGCAAACTGCTTACCCTGTTTGCAGCCCCTGTTCACTGGCTACGTGGTCACCTAGGGAGTCTCCTTTTATACCCTGCTGGGCCTGAACTGGCTCTGCCCCTTTGTTAGGGCTTCTGTCAGGCTCAGGCAGCAATCACTCAGCAGTCACCAATCACTCCAAGCTTCTCAGAGCACACACCCCACCAAACAAACACTCAGCAAACCAAAGGCACAATCAGGTGGATCACTTACCTTCCCAAGGCAGAATCTGGTGCCTGGCTTCTCTCCCCCTTCCTCCTCTTCCCCCAGCAACTGCCAACAAACTGCTTACCCTGTTTGCAGCCCCAGTTCGCTGGTTCCCAATTCATAGGCTCATCCCAATGTGGGGCTGGACTGGGCTGCACTCCGGGCAGGCAGCAGTGGCACTGGGAGGGGGCTACAGTGAATTTTGGGGTGGCTGCAGCCCCCCCAGAGCTTCCTCCCAGTACTGCCACCACCTACCCTGAGCACAGCATGGCCCAGCCCCCTGATGGAAAGAGTTCAGTACCACCCTGGGCCCAGCCAAGAGGCAGCCCACCCTTGCCCCATGCACAGATCTGAGGCACACACACCCCCATGCCCTCCCAGGGTGCACATGGTGGCAGGAGCCACCCCTCCTCTGTGCGCCCCCCCCCAAATAAGCCATGGCACCACCCTACACCCCACCCCAACTATACAGCGCTCTTCCGATCTCTTCCCTCACTGTTGGGACCTTGATCTGTGCCTCCCCACCCCCCGCCCCTTCCCTCACAGACTTACGAGCTGGATCTGGCTACTCTCCATGCTGCTGGGCTGTGCTCCTGGATGCTTGTGTGTTGTGCTTCAGCTGCATGCATGCATGAGGCATTTATCAGCCACATTCTCAGCCACATCAGCTAAAAAAAGGCAACTGCTGATACAGTCAATTTTCCTTATATTGGTGCTGATCCAAAATGGAACCAATGTATCTGTGAACCTCTATTAGGTATAGCATGGGTTTGATGGTGCAGCTTTTGAGGAATTCTTCTTCCAGGTGAGCCATCCAGTGCACTAAATGCCCTGATGGACTCTATGTAGGAGAAACAAAAAAAACTGCACACCAGAATGAATGAACAACGAAAAATCTATCAAAGACAAAAATATCCAATTAACTGAGAGTGCACACTTCTCACAAGACAACCACTCTCCCTCCAATCTCTCAGTTCTAATCCTCAAAGGGAATTTACAAAATACCTTTGTAGATGAGCCTATGACCTTCACTTCATAAATCTACTGGATACAAAAAATCATGGACTAAATATAGACATTGGATTTATGGCATATTATAACCTTCTTTCCATCTGATAACTCCAGGTAACCTGTCTGCATTTTACGCTTTTTCACACCTATTGTTTCCCATTCCCTTTGAACCTCACTGGTGGGAATTTGCATTTTCACAGACCTGCATTTTGCATTCTACCCAGGAAAGCACACAAACACCAAAAACTTTTCCCTATTCCTGAAGAAGGGTGTTTGTACCTGAAAGCTCCCAAAGAACAATTTTTCCAACCTTTTAGTTGGTTTAATAAAAGATATCACATCTATTCAAAGAATCTCGGACTAACACTGCTACAGCCAACAACTCAGCCTCAATCTTTTAGAAAGAGACAGATCAGCTGATATCCAAAACAGGGT
>NW_017728931.1:91380114-91410438 GCF_001723895.1 Crocodylus porosus | reverse complement strand
CGCTCTTCCGATCTCTTCCCTCACTGTTGGGACCTTGATCTGTGCCTCCCCACCCCCCGCCCCTTCCCTCACAGACTTACGAGCTGGATCTGGCTACTCTCCATGCTGCTGGGCTGTGCTCCTGGATGCTTGTGTGTTGTGCTTCAGCTGCATGCATGCATGAGGCATTTATCAGCCACATTCTCAGCCACATCAGCTAAAAAAAGGCAACTGCTGATACAGTCAATTTTCCTTATATTGGTGCTGATCCAAAATGGAACCAATGTATCTGTGAACCTCTATTAGGTATAGCATGGGTTTGATGGTGCAGCTTTTGAGGAATTCTTCTTCCAGGTGAGCCATCCAGTGCACTAAATGCCCTGATGGACTCTATGTAGGAGAAACAAAAAAAACTGCACACCAGAATGAATGAACAACGAAAAATCTATCAAAGACAAAAATATCCAATTAACTGAGAGTGCACACTTCTCACAAGACAACCACTCTCCCTCCAATCTCTCAGTTCTAATCCTCAAAGGGAATTTACAAAATACCTTTGTAGATGAGCCTATGACCTTCACTTCATAAATCTACTGGATACAAAAAATCATGGACTAAATATAGACATTGGATTTATGGCATATTATAACCTTCTTTCCATCTGATAACTCCAGGTAACCTGTCTGCATTTTACGCTTTTTCACACCTATTGTTTCCCATTCCCTTTGAACCTCACTGGTGGGAATTTGCATTTTCACAGACCTGCATTTTGCATTCTACCCAGGAAAGCACACAAACACCAAAAACTTTTCCCTATTCCTGAAGAAGGGTGTTTGTACCTGAAAGCTCCCAAAGAACAATTTTTCCAACCTTTTAGTTGGTTTAATAAAAGATATCACATCTATTCAAAGAATCTCGGACTAACACTGCTACAGCCAACAACTCAGCCTCAATCTTTTAGAAAGAGACAGATCAGCTGATATCCAAAACAGGGTCTCTCATTTGTGAAAACATTAGTAAAAGAAGGGTGAGAGGCACAAATATATATATTTCATTCTGTTTAGTGGTGGTGCAGAGCAAGCTGTAACAGGGGTTGTTTCCCTTTCTCTTTGATGCCTTTGAACCATTGAGAGTAATTATTGTTGATCATAATGTCCACATTGTACATTCAAATGTATATGACACAAGCATAGTTAACTTTTTGGTTACCTATGATTAGCTTCAAAAATATCTTCACTTTCGGGTAATCAATAATAATTAGAGCTTGAAAGTCTGGATTCAAACTCCATTCAAGTCAATGAAGTGTTCTCATTGACTTCAAAGGGTTTGAATCAGGTGAATAACAGATTTCAAACATCTTACAGAAGAAAAAAACTATCATTATCCAAGGACTTGTAGGTAAGGATTAAGAATGAAACATGAAGTGGTCATGAAAGATATCTTTGATAGAGATATTAATTTTACTTTTTTCTTCAAGATGTAATATTCCCCTCACCATAAGGAATATTACAAATATTTTATATGCATGTAATACACATAAATGCAACACAAATTAGCAACAGGGTATCTTTTGTGTGTCATGAGTATTAATGTGAATTTTATGAGTAAATGCTACATGTATTAAGATGCAACAGTTCTCCCTGGAGAACCCTTGCATGTAATTAGTAGGGTTTGTTGATTTTTATAGGTCACATATTGTTTTAGGCATGGTTCTGCCTGGGCACTGCAGGATGGGAGTTCGGGCAGAGGGGCATGCGGAAAGTGACCAGAGCACTGAGCTAAGTGAGGAGCCTGAGGCCTGAAGCCCAAAGTGAAGCCTCTGGGACCAGGTGGGTGCATGAACTCATCGTTCATGATGAGTCACAACTCATCGTTCCTGCAGGCTTCCCAGCACCACCAAGGTCCCCAGCCAAATGAAGCCCCTAGTTCCTGGCTTTGAGGGCTGCCTAGCACAGCTGCTGGCAGCTGGGCATGGGGCCACCCCACTTGTGGGGTGTGCTCCCTAGTGGAGTCTCTGGAGGGCCAGGTGTGGGAGCTCAAGGAGGAGATACATCAGCTATGCACCATCAAGGCCCCACAAAGGCTACATCAATGGCTACTGCCAGAAGAAGGAAGAAGAAGAGAATAAAACAGAGGAGAAGGTAGCCAACAAGAAGGCTGGCTGAAAAGACCCACCCAGAGCTACCTGGAAGACAGTTGTCTCAGGCTCCAGGGCATGCAAAGCTCAGGCTGTTCCTCCCCTGGCACTGCACAACAGGTATGCTCCCCTCACCATGCATAATGAGACTCTGATGGAGACATCAGAGGAGGAGGTGGGTAGTCAGCTAACTGCTACCCCCGAGAGGAGAGGCAGGGTGGTGGTGGTGGGTGACTCCTTTCTGCAGGGCACCGAGGGATCCATCTTCTGTCCCGACCCCCTAACCCATGAGGTATTAAATATACCTTTCATGAGGTCTGCTGCCCCCCTGGGGCCCATATCCAGGATGTTGTGGCTCATCCAGCCCTCTGACCACTACCCCATACTCCTCATCTATGGGGCATGAATGACATGGCCAGGAGTAATCTGGACTGGATCATAAGTGACTAAAGGGCTCTGGGGGCTGGGCTCAAGAGGTCGGGGGCACAGATAGTCTTTTTCTCTGTACTCCCGGTTGCAGGCCACAGACCTAGGAGGGAAGGATGCATCAGAAAAGTGAACCAGCGACTCCAACAGTGGTGCTACCAATGGGACTTCAGTTTCCTCAACCACAATGTATACTTCAGGGAGACTCTTGGGAAGGGACAGCATCCACCTCACAGGGAGGGGTAAGTCCCTGTTCTTGGCCAGAATGGTCAATCTTCAGACTGGAAAACACTGACTGGAGCATACCCAAGGACTAGCACACAAGAAAGCTCTGAAGTTGGGGACACTAGGAGAGCCACTCTTGCAAAACATGAGAGAATGGTTTCCCCTCAATGTGACAAGAAATCGGGGGTCTCAATTGGAGGACTCGTGTGCCTGTACACTAATTCCAGGAGCAGGAGGAACAAGCAGGAGGAGCCAGCCCTCCTACTCTTCAGTGGGCATTATGATCTAGTAGGGATCACAGAGACCTGGTGGGATTCCTCACATGACTGGAACATAGCCATAGAGGGCTAGACCCTGCACAGAAGGGACCAAGTAGGGAAGAAAGGTGGAGGTGTAGCTCTCTATGTGAGGGAGCAGTGCACCTCCTTGGAGGCTGTCATCAACTCCAAGGAAGAGTGGCTTGAAACCCCCTGGGTCAAACTGGGGCGGAGGGAGCATGGTGAAAGAGATCTAACTGTAGATGTATACCACAGACAACCAAACCAGGGGGAGGAGTTCAATCTGGAGTTCTCTTGAGAACTGGCAGAATGGGACATGGCTGACTTCAATTACCCAGATGTTGCTTGGGAGGAACACTTAGCTAAGTCATATTGGTCACGTTGCTTTTTGACCTGTATCGAAGAGCTGTACCTGACTCAGGAAGTGCATGAGCCAACCAGAGGTAATGCTGTCCTAGATTTGGTCTTGGCCAAAGGAGACCATCTGGTGAGCAACTTGAGTATAGAGTGTAGCCTGGGTGACAGCGACCACAAGAACATTACATTCACTGTCCATCACAAGGCAGGTAAATCAGCTAGCAGTGTTGAAGTTTTGGACTTCAAAAAAGTTAATTTCAACAGGCTCATGGCAATAGTAGGGGAAGCATTGTGGGACCAGGGACCAAAAGTGAAAGGAGTGCATGAAGAGTAAATGTTCCTCAAGAACACAATCCTCGAAGCCCAAAAGAAGTCCATTCCCATACAGAGGAAAGGTAGCAAAAGGGTTGGGAAGCCCTCTTGGCTTAACAGGAATATCATGGTCCTCTTGAAAAAGAAGAAAGAGGCATACAAACAATGAAAGCTTGGGGCAGTCCCCAAGGAGAACTGTACAACAACAGCCCACACTTGTAGGGAGAAGATTAGCAAGGCTAAGGCGGTGACTGAATTTAAACTAGCAATGGAAATCAAGGACAAAAAGAAGTCCTTCTTTAGGTATGTGGGGAACAGGAGAAAAATAAGTGGACACGTGGGCCCAACTTAGGACAACTGGTTACTGACACTCAGGAGAAAGCTGAACTCCTGAATTACTACTTTGCTTTAGTATTTCACTGGACTAAGGGGAAAGTCATGCTAGGTAAGGTTCAGAATGGGCATCGTGGGACTGACCACCTTCTACTGTTGACATTGAGCTGGTGTGTGATCAGTTAGAAAAGTTAGATATTTAAGCCAGCAGGACCAGATGAACTTCATCCAAGAGTGCTGAAGGAACTGGCTGAAGTCATCACAGGACCCCTGGCAAAACTCTTCCAAGACTCATGGCATTCAGGAGAGGTCCACAAAGCCAGGAAAAGGGCCAATGTTGTGCCCATCATAAGGAAGGGGAGGGAAGAAGACCCAGGCAACTATAGGCCAATTAACCTAACTTCTATCCCAGGGAAAATCCTGGAGAAATTTATCAAGGAGTCTATTTGCAATACACTTGCATAAGGTAGGATTTGAACAACAGTCAGCATGGCTTCATCCAGGCAGGTCTTATCTTACCAATCTCATCTCCTTCTATGACCAGGTAACTTACAACCTGAATAAGAGAGAGAAGGTCGATATTGTATACTTAGACTTCCAAAAGGCCTTTGGTCTGATATCCCATGATGGTCTCACAGGAAAATTGGAGAATTGTGGGCTTAACTGCATGACAGTTAGGAGGATATGAAGCTGGCTGTGGGGTAGGACCCAGAGAGTGCTAATGAATGGATCTGTGTTCTCCTGGCAAAAAACGGCCGGTGGTATCCCTCAGGGGTCCATGCGTGTCCAGTGCTTTTCAATATCTTTATCAATGATTTGGATGTGGGGGTGAAGAGCTCACTGGCCAAGTTAATGGACAACACCAAGTTATGGGGGAGCATGGTCACACTTGAGGACAGGCTGCAGATACAGGTGGACCAAGACAGGCTACCAAGTTGGGTGGATCAGAACCAGATGAAGTTCAGCATTGTAAAGTTCTCCATCTGGGGACAAACAATCCCCAACATAGTTATAGGCTCAGTGGCGCCAACTTGACTAGCACCATGACTGAAAGCGACCTAGGGGTAATAATAGACTATAGTATGAACATGAGCCATCAGTGTGATGCTGTAGCCAGTAGGGCAAACACTACTCTGGCATGCATCAACAGATGAATGTCAAGCAAAACCAAGGAAGTGATTCTTCCACTTTACCAAGCATTGGAGTACTACAACCAGTTATGGGCACCACACTTCAACAAGGACATGGAAAAGCATGAGAGAGTCCAGAGAAGAGCCACCTGTATGATCGGAGACTTCTACGGCAAGCCATATGAGGAAAGGCTGAGAGACTTAGGTCTCTTCAGCCTAAAACAGAGAACACTGAGAGGTGACTTTCACTGAGAGGTAAGCCCTTACAGCTTACTGCTATATCGGGGAATACATCAAGGGCTTGGTGAACAACTGTTCATGAGGGCACCCTTGGGGAAAACCAGAAATAATGGCCACAAGCTCCTGGAAGGCCATTTCAGGCTTAACACTAGGAACAACTTCACAGTTAGGGTGTCCAGACTGTGGAATAAACTCCCTCCAAAAGTGTTTCACTCACCTACCCTGGAAATCTCCAAGAGGAGACTGGATGGTCACCTCGCTGGGGTCATTTGACCCCAGTAGTCTTTCCTGCCTAGTGCAGGGGTCTTGCAAGGTTCCTTCCAGCCCCATACAATCTATGAATCTATGTCTATAGTCCAAAAATGGATTAAAGTACTGCAAAGAGGTTGCAGAAACCTCTGGTATCAATCTGGCATATCCCTTTTTTTTCTTTTCTTTTCTTTTTCTTTTTTTTTTTTTGGGGGGGGGGGTGGTGAAGAGGTTCCTGGAACTACTTTTTGCCAAGATATATAGCATTAAGAAATGAAACAGCTTTCTAAAATAATAATAAAAATAAACCCTCCACAGATTATCTTTACTGAAATCTTTACTATTGCTTGATAGTCAATATATATCTTCTCCTGTCATCTTTATGGTACAATTAAATTTCATACTTCCTTCTTAGCCTGATCTGAATATGCATTAGAAGACCAACCATCATAATTCTAAGCCAATTGGCTCGACTTGCTTGCTTAAAATCAGATGTTGGTCCTTCTTACACGTCCCATTGCTGACTATATTTTACTAATCAAAAAGGCAATAGGTTGGACCAGCAAATATAAAGTCAATACAACATATGGACAGCAAAGTGTAGTGTGTAGCCAAACTGTTTCTTTAAACTTAAGTTTCACACAACATGAAAAATAGCAATATACAATTTTAAAATGTTGATGTATTAGCATATACAAACTAGAAAGCAAAAGTGGAGATAATAGAGGGGTAGGTAAAGGGGGAGATTATGGTACTCAGCTGAAAATTATACTCATATTTAGATGGACTAAATAACTTAATAAGACTCATTTGAATGCAAATATAAAATGAGCATTGAGTTGATACTAACTTTTAATGCTTGTCATTTTATGATAATTTATATTTTAAAATTATAGTTGATTTTTTGTAATCAGGCTGGCTAATTACACCTTAAACATGTAAATTTGACATGATGCTGATACCAAATTAAAAAAAAAATAAAGCCAACAAAGCACTTGGTTATAGAGAGCCACAATTCATTGACAAGAGATTCTGGCAGAGTTCCGCCAACTGTTTAAAAGCATTATACTTCATGCTATTAAAATCATTTGATTTCTGCAGGATAATTTCTTGTGTTTGTTTTACCAAAGAGACAATATTAATGCATTCTATTTGTATAACCTTTCCCTGATAATTGATTTTATCACCCTTGAAAAAAATCCTTTTATATCCTTGATATTGTTGGATGTGGCTTTTAATGATTCATCTCTTTTGAAAGCACTATTAGCAAAGAAAAATTTCTTCCTAGTGCTGAAATAATTTCAAATTAGGGTCCTGGGCACTGTTCATAAACAGAATATAATAGGTTCTTCTTCTAAGTCCTAAAGGTCTACTAACCTTCTAAAAATCAATATGTAAAACTAATACCTTACATTTCATATATCTGATTCCCTCTAGGGCAATTATTTCACAACATATATAAAACAAAGATAGTGTGTCTGAGCATGCCAAACAGATAGCAGTTTATATCTTACTAGAAGATGAGCACTTTCTTTGCCTAATTTACACTTTGGAGTTAGACTTTATTTCATTTCTTTTATCATGTTTCCAGAATTGAAATCATAAATTCCTCCTGTCTATGCTGTACAGATAGTTTTTTAAGTGCTCATAATTCAGATCTCTTTTTTAAAAAAAACAGACAAAGTCTTTTAGCTTCAATGACCTTGGCCTGCATCAAACTGGGAGGCACTGTGAACAAAACTATACATACAGCAGAGACATGTTGAAGAGATAACCTTACTGTCTCAACATGTTATTCCTTTGAACAGTTTTGTTCTTCTAACAGATAGTTCTGTAAGAACTCAACAGTTTCACTACAAATATTTTCCTTGGGTATTTGGATATGATATTTCACAGACCTTATTCTTTTATCAGGTCATCCTCCCCTCATATTTGGTATGATATACTGTCTTATACCACAATGGTATGTTAAAAAATCATGCAGGCCAGTCAGAATGATATTTGTTGTTGATATACCAAATCCTGTTGTCTACATTAGGTCAAAACTCCAAGCAAGTTCATCAGGAGTTTAACCTCAGAGATGAACAGAAATGAACAGTATAGTGTTGACTTTGGGGGGCACAACTACATGCCATCACCCCTACTGCTGCTGCTGGCTGCTGGCTCCTGCCAGACTGCATGTTCACACCCCACCATTGCAACAGAAATCTGGGGAGGCACATATCCCCCTTCCACACTTCACCTATGCTGACACCCCATGAATGAAACTCCATGAATGTCAGCTTCTAATTCATCTCCTCCTGCATTAGACAGTGAGGACAGAGTCTGTCTGTGGCTTAGGCTCCCAGCACATATTACACTTAAGATAAGCAGTGATATCCAGTTTATCACATCTTAAGTTGTTACCCAGCCACATGTTAATCCAATTAATGGTGTGACAACACAAGAAATAAGCCACAAAGTGATTACACAAAAAAAGCGCAATAACTTTGTGGTTGGTTCCTATCATGCCATAATTGAACATGTGGCAAATGTGGGCCTTCCAGCAGCTAGAAGCCAGGATCAGCTGACAGGGCTTCTACCCACAGGAGCTTGTTCCTTGCCAGTGCAGGAGGAGCCCAGGATTGTGATTCCAGGGCTCCCCTGCACCTGCAATAAAGCATGATGAAAGCTGATGCTTGATCCCACAGTCACACCTCCTGCCATGCATAGCTGACATGGCAGGAAGCTTGACTGTGGGAATCACACATCAGATTCCATGGTACCTTTACTAGCATGTCTACCAGGAACCCTATAAAGTTATATTGACCCAATTGTAGCCCTGCCTCACTCAGGCATACACTTCATCTGTAATAAAGCCCCAAATGGGCAAAATTATAGCTAGGACCTTCTGCAACAGAGTGCTAAAAGGCTCCAGCCTTCCTCATGATTTGCACACTTTTTTGTCAAATTTCCAGTATTCGGTGCATAAATAAGGATGATATGTGGTCCTGAGCAAGGGACCATAAATTTAGCCAAACCTATTTAAGCAAAATTGTTACTCCATACATAAGCTTTGCCAGAAGCCCTCAGTAGAGGTTAATACACAATCACTTGACCTATTGCTAGAGGAAGAAAGCAACCTCCATGGTCTTGTTACCAGGTGCAGTGGCTGGCGTGTGGGGGGCAGAACTAAAGGCGCCTATATACAAGTAGGGAGGCTGCTCTGATGCACTGTAATTCCAGCATGTTGGAGCAGACTGCATTAATTAAATCTGCTGGTACATGGCTATTACTGTGCTCCAACAGCTTCCCATGATGAGCTTTAGCTAAAGCACCCCCACCTCTGTTTTGAAGTGTGGGGACACTGATATAGGAGATGTGGCACTTTAATTAGAGCCACTCATGGAGCCATTCTAATTAAAGCATCTCTTCCCCCTCCCCTCCATCTTAGGGTATAAGCACCCTGAGGTTCTGTTCATTTCTTGCCCCTGAGTAGCCATTCCCACTCACCAGCAAGGTAAGAAAGTAGATACCCCAAAAAAGCTGTTTTCCTGCCTGCATTGCTAGATGTATACAAAGTATACCCAGGAAAACACATGCTGCGTTATACCCCTCTATTTCCCTGTACAGGTGTGTCGTCTAAGTCATGCTTGTGCTCCTAGTGAATTTTCAATTCTTCAACATCCAGAGTTGACAAATCCATATTTGTACTTAATGGTTACACAAATCCCCATTTATAATCATCCAGTAGTCTATTATCTGACAGTTCTTTCATTAGTTTGTGTATATCAGGGGTCTCCTCGTTCCAGTATTTTCTCTATTGCTTGTCAATATCTAAACCAATCATGTCAATTTTCTATTGCATTTAATCTTTTTGTGCACTAAGAGCTTAGTAATTTTGTTGCTCTTTCCTAAAATGGGCTTCATTGTACTGAATCATAAGGGCTTTGGGAGGGATATTTATTCAGATATTAAATTAAACAACTCTGTTCTAATGTTTTACTTGTTCTCCATCTAGTTTTAGTAGTAGCACATGCAACAGACCAAATGGGGGTCTTCTTGCCCTTGCTACTCCAGTGAATTTAGAAGAATTCTGAAATTTGCAGGCCATCTTCATAATAGCTGAGAACACATCTTTTTACTAGCTCAGAACTGATTTTCTTTTATTAAAGCATCTTCCATAATAGCTAGTGCATACTTACAATGCTAGTTACTTTCTTGCAATTATGTTATTCAGAAATAATTGGATTTCTGGGTTTAATTGGGCTCTAAATTAGCCATAGCTTTCATAAAAGCTATTACAGAGATTTCTAATAGCAGCTTTTTCTGCTATTTAAGTACAGAGTATTTCAAAGAGAGTGATTCATGGGTGGAAAAAGTCTTGGTTGCTGTGAACTCTAACACAGATTCACATTAATTATGACAATTTAGGCACTGTCCTATTGTAATTAAACATTTGCTGAAAACATTACCCATCGTGCACAACTGCTGTGCAACTGGTTGCTTCATCTTTAGAAAGGCACAATTTTGTTTTCCATCATCTTGAAAGAGCAAGAAGCTTTGGAATAGGCAGGGGCTATCTATTTAGTTTAGTCACTAAGGTCAGTGTCAGCCTGTCACCAGCTGTCATTTCACATTGAGTTCCAACATTCAGTGCAGAAAATTGTACCAGAACCATTTAATGCACACAGCCCTCCAAACTATTAATATAGAGAGCTCTTAGGTGCCCTCTCCTTTGCACCGTCTTCATAGGTCACCTAGGTAAAACACCTGTTTTGAAATAGCTGAAGCCAGGTGGGAAAGGGCTGGAGCTCTGTGGGGAGAAACCACAATTTGAGTTTGATCAGTGGTGCCATAATGAATCGTGGGAGTTGTATGTGGCAGCTGTGATCTAGGTGAAGAAAGTTTACTTTTCCTTCATCCTACTCCCCATGTAATCCTGACCAGAGCAAATGCCCAAGATGATTGACATCTGGTGTGTTCAGGTTTGAATATCAGAGACAACTGTTCAGATTCAAACTGGTTTGACAGTTTCCGACGCTTCAGGACCAACAGGGCATTGTTTATCTGTTGAGGAAAAATGTCACAAGTGCCAAAGCACCTTTAGAAGAATTAATATCTATTAAACGCTGTTCACTAAAGATATGTGTTGGCTGCAGTAAAGTCCATCATCCCTTTAAAATAATTCTAATATTTTCTATGCCTCAGACATGGATCCAATCTATTTGATACTTATACTTTGGAGAAATTTATTTCTCACATGTAGGACTATGTTCTCACATGCTGAATTCACGTTACCAGCTGAGCCAGTTTGATAAACAACTGTGTGACATACAGGATAATACTTTGGGCCTAGTCCAATGCCACTGCTCACCCTAAATGTTCAATTAGACTACTTAGGAAATAGGGTGGTTCATCCTTGATCAAAGATAGTAGAATCTGGACCTTTGAGTTTTTTCTAGATTTCTGTCTTCATTACCATAATATCTGTGCACCTCACAATCTCTAATACATTTTTATGAGGCACCCCAAGCCTCTAAGTACGGTCCTAAGCACAGCTAAAAAAGCCAGAAGGGATAAAGTGACACACTGACACACCTACACTGAAGCCCAGTAGTTCTCCCAATTTCCCTCTTGCACCAGTGGAAATAAGAAGAGGAAAGTAGTAGTTTGCTATGATTAGAGGCTTGGGAAGCATGACTTATGAAGAAAGGGTGAAAGAAAGGATTATGTAGCTTGGAGAAGAGAAGATTGAGGAGGGGTTTGAAAATAATCTCCAAATACCTGAAGGGTGATTATAGAGAAGATAAAGATACACTTTTTCTCTATGGCTATAGGGGACAGGACTAGGAGATATAGCTTCAAATTGTAGTAGAGAAAATTTAGGTAGGAGATTAGGACAACCTTTCTGACTATGAGGGGTCAAGCACTGGAACAGACTACCTAGAGAAATTGTGGAATCTCCATCTCTGGGAATTTTCAAGAGCAGTTTAAACATGACACTTGTCTGGGATGGTTTAGTGAAGGATAATACTGACTAGAGCAGGGGGCTGAACTATGTGACCTCATGATATTCCTTCCAGCATTGCTTTCCTATGATCCCATGTCAGCTCTGCTCATTCCCTTGTTGTGATACTGTATGGATTAAGCAGCTTGCCCAGACCCAAGTTCCAGGATAGCCCGCACAAGAGCTGTCCTAGCTTGACGGTGGTGTGCCATTCATGAATCAGCCTCATGAAAGCTTCCAAGGCAAAAATTGTTCTCTAATTCTTCATCTCATCCAAGATTAATGTATGAAAATTGGGGACTAGGTTTAGGATTGAAATCTGGCAATTTTCATAAGAAACTGAGTTCCATTGTAAAACTGTAACATTTTCTCAGGGACTATTTGAATATTATTTGCCAAACCAAGAGGAAAGACTTTTCTGTTTGTAATACCATCTGTGGCAGTGTCTTTTTTTTGACCTTCAAGAAACTTCTTTTCTCCAGATTAGTTGATCATAATTAATTTCCTTGTGTTACAAGGCAATGGATACTGACAAAGTAAAAAACTTTTGCATTCCATTCCGACTGGGTCCCGTAGAGAGTCCATTCAACTAGATTATGAATAATTTTCATTTCTGCAGCCAATTGGATCATTCCCTGGTATTCTATTGAGGTAATTTACTCCCACAGGAAAGCTTCCAGTGCATAGATCTTTGGAAGTGTCTATAATAAAAATTCAAATATATTCTAAAAACAATCATAAATAAAACATAATGTTCTGCATCTGGTTTATAAAATGCTAAAAAACATTTACATGAATTTCTTTGCTTGTTACTACTTACTGTTTGGCCCTGGGCTAAGAACCATGAGGTTTTCTTCATTGCAGATTTTACACCTTATGAACCTGGACAGCTTCTCTGGGGCATGCTGCTAAGACTGAGGTGGAAGAGCCTCACACCAGGTCACCAAATTATAGCTGGCTCAAACTTTCTCCTACAGATCAAATAATGAGAAACAAGTGAGGAAAGTGTAAAGCTTTATGAATGGTAGGGACCTAGCACTAGCTCTACAAAAGGATTTATGGTATGTCAACAACATGGCAATAGTATACCACAGCTGGCTGGCCTGAAGCACTCCTGCTCCAACTTGTTCTCTCTTTGAAAATGCACAGGGAAAGCCATTCTAGGGGATGCCTCAACAGCTGTTCTCATAGCTCAGTCTATGGCATTCTAGAGACAGGTTCCAGGGGGACACCCTAGAATGGCTTCAAGAGCACATTTCCAGGTTTGGACCATGGAAGCAGGGGGAAGGTGGAGATGGGCTCAAGAACTTCCTTGCCAGAGCACCCTGCTAGTGCAGTAAAGGCATGCAGTTAAGTGCCTGAGTCCAAAATCTAAGCATTTAAGACCACCAAGTTACTGTCTATCCCTAGAAGTGAAGAAAGTTCCTTGACACCCAAGCTTCTGTTAATAAAACCCTCAAATCCACTAGATGTCCACTTCTGTATACTACCAGAACTACCCCCAAGTTTTATGCAATTTGCTAGGTACATAAGTCATGCTTAAGTTTCACAAATCAGGTATCCCCCTACTTGACTCACCTGTGGGGCCCAATCCAGCTGATGTTTTCAGAGGATGCCCATAAGATCAGCAGGGATCCGGGTTTTCCATTTCCCACAGAAAAACAAGAAAAAAATGTGAATCCAACCCTTGCCATGAGCTCCACTCTGGCAATGCCACCCGTGGGGGCAGGTTCCTCCCTCCATTCTATTGCAGCAGCCACTGCCTCCCATGGGTGGCACCCAGGGCTTGGGCACTGCTGCAGGGGAGCTCCAGACCTGGGACCCTGGCTCTGTAACCGTGGCAGCTGGGGGCCCCCTCCAGCAGGTCTGGGAGGGCTGTGGGTGGGGAGTTAGGGGCCTGGACCTGCATTTTGATGAACTAAAGGGGAAGGGGAGCTCTGATTTTCCATGATAAAAAACTCAAAACCAAATAACATTTATAGGTACTTAGAATTTATTTTATAATAGTGATTGAGGTAGGCCTCCAAACTGCTTTACAGTTGTAACTATATCAACAAAACATTGTGTTCAATTGATACCTACATATATGATGTAGTTTTGTTTTAATCGCAGATTTGTGGGGGTTTCCATCAGAGAATTTGTGATTTTTAAACAGAGAAAACCAGGATCCCTAAAGATCAGGCCTCATTCAAGCCATTGTTAAAGGAGGATGTGCTATCCTTTCATTTAACAGTTCTGTAGGTAAATAAATGAGCACGGTTAAAGAGATCCAGTCTCCTTCCCTCTGTTACTTGAAGAAGTCTGAAACTACATGTCCTGTTTTTTAGGTGAATGCTCCAAGCACAAGACTATGAGGTGGGTCTCTCTCAATCCCTCCTGCTGAGGCTGTTTCACTTTGTATAGAATAATTAAATCTTCATTGGGCCAGAGGAAAAAAAAACCTATGACTGCAGCACAGGGACTTGGAACTCACCTGAAATTATATAGATCTGTGTTTCAGACCTGGCTCATTGCTCTATGATCTGGGTAAGTGCTCTAATGGGTTACTTGGTAGGAGGGGGAACCCCCAACCAACAGTGCTTTGGGATTAAGTGTCCAGCTTCAGGAGAAAGTTTACGAATCACCGTGAAGTGAGATAGCAAATAAACCCAACTGCGAATAGATCCTTGAAGTGGTATTGTGCATAGTCATCCTGCAGTCACTTCGCTAAAGTTAATAATAAAAACTTTTAAAAATATATTAGAAGCAGAAAACAGCTAGAGAATCAGTGGAACCATTAGATGAACAAGGTATAAAAGGTGAGCTCTGGGATGATAAGGCTGTAACAAAGATGCTAAATGAATTCTTTGCATTGAAAATGCATTACCATGGAAGAAACTGGGAAAATTCCCATGCCAGATCAGTCCTTCCTACTAAATAGGTCTAAAAAATTTGACCACAGTGAAGTCACAACAGAAGTTTTAGAACAATAAATTAAACACAATAAGTCATGAGAACCAGATGGCATTCACCTGAAAGTTCTGAAGGAACTCAAAGGTGAAATTCCAGAACCGGCTCAAACTGCTGTGGAGGTTATTGCTTCAAATTAATTGCATGTGTAGATGCTGTGAGTGGGTACATCTACACATGCCTATTAATGTGCAGCAAATAAACTCTAGAGCCTGTTGGCTGGCCCTACACTGAAGTGCCCTCATGTCCCAGCCAGTCAGGTTAGATTTTATATGTGTGCTGCTACACATGAAAAAATTCCACAACAAATACAAGTACTCTGCAGTAAATATAAGTACTACCCTGCTGCAGAGTTTATTCGTTTCGTGCACCCTAATAGAGGTTCATGTGTAGACAATGAGACATCTACTGCTCAGTTAATTAGGCAACTGCACAGTAAGCAGCTCATGTAAATACACCTAGTTTGTAATTAAAGGGTGGAACTGATTGCCACAAGATGTTTTGGAAGTTTAACCAGATTCAAAAAGGGATTGGACAAATTCTTGGTGGAAAGATGCATCAGTAGCTATTGGGCATGGGCCTTGAACTGGAACTTCCGAGACCCTAAATGATAAGGGCTGGAAGTGGGAAAGAAACAGTAGGAAAAAAACCCTGGTCATGCCCTATTCACTCTCCCTTTCAGCATCCATTCACTACTGCTGTGTGACACAGGATATTGGGCAAGATGGACCTATGGTCTAACCCTGTAAATGGCAGTTCTTGGGAGTGCCACGAGTTCTTGAAGATCCTTGCCAGTGGCTGGGCTTTAATGCCTGCCAGCTCCTTAAGTATCCTGGGGTGCAAACTGTCAGGACCAGCTGACTTGAAGGTGTCCAGCTTCTCAAGTCAATTATAAGCTCTTGTTCAGGGCTAAAATATCACAGTTAACATATTGACACCACTGCTACTTTCCTCCTGATGCAAGGAGAAGTTATGCCAGATAGTGCATATAGGCAGGAAACAGGGGTGGGTTTTAGGCAGCCTGTTATAATTCTACATGTATGGTTTAGGGTGGTGTCAATATGTTAACTGTGATATTTTAGCCCTGAACAAGAGCTTATAATCGACTTCAATGAAGGCAGGTTTAAACCCCAGAAATAAACATACTTGTTTACCCTGGACTGAATTAGGACAATTGGAAGCCTTTTAAAAATGGTAGATGATGAAAGAGTAGGTGGGTTTTAAGTGAACATTCTCAATCAACTATACAAGCCATACAACTATAACAAATGCCTCCTGGAAAACAATTAAGTATAATATAATCCTATAATCTGCATCTTTTTCTTATGACCAAGATGAATCAATATTCATTGATATTCACATATGATGATTGCAAATTACAACATGATGACTAATATTCCCTAAATTCTTTAGATAACCCTTAGAAAGTCTTTAGCTATAATATTTATCTGTTTTTTGAACAAGAACATGATATAATATGACAACTCAATTTTCCTCTTTGACATTTCAAATACAACCAGGTCACATTAATCAATCAATAATATGTTTATCATATATATAGTGGTCAATTATACGCCAACAATCAGTGACAGTTCTCTAGCCTGTAATCTGGAATCATACACTGTAATGACAGCCACATTCATTTTAGTCCAGTTTTGCATTTTACAATCAGAGCTATTGCTTAGGGCAAATCATAAAATGTGCTAAAAGGGCATCAGATACTTCAAAACCCCAATTTCTATGCTTTGCTATTAAGTTTATTTCCAAATAATAAATGTCAGTATTACATGGAGAATAATCTATTTTTAAAAGATAAGAAAGACTAGTGACAATCTTCTTTTAAATGAAATTTAAAAAATATGAGGCATTATTATAAATAGAAGCATTTGCATATGCTGATTGCATGGTTACAATTTTAGTTCAGTTTTAATGAAGTCATAAACTGGTTGAGCTTTGTCCTTTTGGTTTATTGCATCATAAGAAACTTTTGTTAGAATTATAACCATATAAACTATAGTTATTAATATTGTGTCTCACAGCAGCATTATTACTACCAATTGCCAGCACTTTATTTTTGTTCTCTATTGTATTGTACTATCTATTAAGAGAAGACTTAAAATCTCCTTCCCCCTTACTTCTGCTAGATATCAAATATTGGTTCTGGTCTGGTTCACACAAATTATATACTGTATTTACTCAAAAATAAGATGACCCTGAATATAAGATGAGCCCCCAATAAATTAGATTCTATATATGGAAAAGGTACACAGTTGTTTTCCAGGTATAGAGTTTAATTATTGGAGGTTTGCCTTGAATTTATCCCTTCCCCACTGCTACACATGGAGGGAGTCAAGTTGCCCCCTTACCCTCTGCCCCCCTGCCAACTTCTTCCCCTAGCAGCTCCCCCCACCCCCATTACTGTCATACCCTGCTCTCCCAGAGCACATGGAAGTAAGGCAGAAATTTCAAAACATTAGGAGCATCTACACATGCTATTGCTATGCATGAAGAAACTCTGCAACTTATTGCTCCTGGGCACGCCATTTGAATATCCACGGGTCTTCAAAGGCATCCAAGGAGTTGGCGGATGCTGCCCAGTGGTGCTCCATGCGAAGCCATGTGTGGACCAGTGAGAGAAAAGTGGCCCCACAGTCCCTGGGCACCTTGCTAGCTAGAGCCTCCTTCGTGATCACATACAAAGCCCACTTCGCCAGGGCCAAAAAGAGGTTGACTGGGAGGTCCTGGGTCTTGATGGGGCCATGGATCATGTGTCCAAACATAAAAAGCTTGGGGGTGAAGTTCATCCAGAACCTCAGGAGGAGTTTCTGGAGGTGGAGGTAGAAGGGCTGCAGTCTGGCACACTTAAGTGTCATGTGCACCAGGGTCTCCCTCTGAGTGTCTGTAAAGCTTGCCACATACACACCTGTGGCAATGGCCCCATGGAGGAGCTTCCAGCTGAGGTCCCCAGTGGCTTGTGGGATGAATATAGAGTACAGGTTCAGTCACTGGAGTGCCCCAGCCATGCCCTCGTCAAACAGGTTCTGCCACTTGGTGTCTGAGTGGGACATGATGGATTGTACGATGCATGTGCAGCAATGAATGGTACCGGTTTGGTGTCCTCTGGCTGGCTCAGGTGGTGGACTGGAGAGCACCACAAGGCCAACTGAGGCACTGGGCAAAGTGCCAGCCCTACAACAAATGGAAGCCTTCCTAATGCAAAGGTAGTCAAGCAGTTTGCAAAAGCAACAGGCATGAGAGTTGGGGAGAGAGAAGAGTCAACCACGGCAAGCAGCAGGGCCAGGAAACCTTAAAAGGGACAGGGGAACTCATTTTAAAACAAGCACAACAGCACTGTTTATAGCATCTATTAATGTCAGGAGTATACTAACAGGGAAAAGATGGGAACATATTAAACCAAGTAAGAGCAGACATAATCTGCATACAAGGATGTGGGGTACTGGGGGAAAGGGACTACACGCATTTTGAGAAAAGGCATAAATGAGGACTGTCCTTGTGGTGGAATGGCAATACTACTCAAGCATCCAGAAATGAAAGCAAAGCAGGAGGAACACAGCAGCAGGCATACTGAAGTGAATGATGCCATCAGTTGGGGGATTAGAAGTTTTCAGCTTATATGCACCACCAGAGCAGGAGGGGAGGAAGGATTTACTTAGAAAGCTAGCAGTTCACGTGATCAGAGGGAGACTGGGGATAATAGTGGGGGACTTCAACTGCATGATAGAAGCAGGTAAGAACAGGGATAGAGGAGATGGAACTTCAGACAGTTCATCCAGATTGTTAGCAAATATAATAAAAAAAGAGTCACTAAGATGTGTGGGCAGGGGAGAAATTTTCCACTAGAACTGACTCCAGTGGAAAGACACAATCAAGAATTGGCTTAGCATTTGTATCAAAAGAAAGAGAGATAACAACAAGAAAGAAACCGTAATTGGCATTTAGTGTTCACCGGATGCTGAAGGCAGAACTGAGTCTTGGTAAATTCCCCATAAGAGGAAGGGGAGTGTGGAAGTCAAATGTGTGGCTGCTATTTGATGAGGAGCTATGTCAGGTATACACAAAACAGTATGAGAGGTGCAGAACACTGACAAAATATTTTAAAAGTACTAGGGAATGGTGGATGCTGGTGAAGAGGACAGGAGAATTCTTCAGGAAGGAAGGTCAAAGGACTGTGGGGAAAAGAATGAAAGAGCTGCAAAGAAAGATGCAGGAGCTGCTAAAGGAAGCCACAGAAGGAAAACAAGTATGTGAAGACCTAGAAGAAACAATGGAAGAGATAAAAAGCTGGTTTAAAATAAAGATGAGAGAGAAACTGCTTTTAGCACAAGCAACCTGGGTGGGAGACTATGAAGAATGGTCCCAAAACTTCCACTTGAGTGAAGACAGAAAAAGGAGAGCTAAAAGTGGTGTGAGATGATGATAGTACCTGAGTGGAAAAGCAGGAGGTGGTGTTGGATGCAACAAGATTTTATGAAGAGCTATATCAGAAGAAGAAAATAGACAAGAAGAAAATGAAGGTTTTTCTGGAAGAGACTGAAGAAAAAGTGGAGGAGGAGGAAGCAAAGATGGAAAAAAGATAAGCTTAAAGGAAGTAGACAAGTGCTTAGAAACCTTTAAAAGAGAAGAGGAAAATCACCAGGAGCAGACAGACTATTTATGGAATTTTACAAGAAGTTTTGGGCATGAGTACAGTGGGATATAGTAGAAGTTTGAGGAAATAGCAGAAATGGGAGAGGCAGAGAAAAATTTTACAAGAGGTATAGTGATCTAACTCCTTAAGAAAGGGGAGAAGGGACTCCTGAAAAGATGGACCCAATTACACTCCTTAATATGGACTATAAATTAATGGCCAAAATGCTGGCTTTGTGGATGAGGGAAAACCTCCAGAAGATTATATATCAAGACAAAGTAGGTGCAGTAGAAAGATCTCCAAAGTGATCAAAATGACAAAAGATACACTGTTCCACATCGCAAAGAAGAAAATAACCACAGTTATAGCAACCAGTTACAGATGCTAAAAAAGCATATGACAGATTGGATCATAATTATGTATTCAAAGTGGTAGGAGAAATGAGGTCCCCAGAGAAATGTATATGTTGGATAAGGTTATTGTATAGAGAAGCAAAGTCAAGTCCAAATTAATGGGCATCTAAGCAGGACTTTTAAAAACCATACAGAGTTGAGACAAAGGTGCCCCTGTTGCCACTACTTTGTGTGCAGCGTGGAACAGTTAGCACAAAAAATAAAAAAATGCAAGGTCACAAGCAGAATAAAAATACCAGAAGGGGGGAGAGGTAAAATGTATATTATACATGGATGATATAAATATAGTAGCTAGAGATAGACTTTTGATGGAAAGGGTGCTAAAGCATACATCAGAGGATGGAGAAGTGATGGAAACCAAACTAAATAAATCAAAAAGCACCATAATGGGAGTAGGGAACTAGAGGAACTTGGAAAAGTTGGGCTTTCAAATAAGAGATAGAGAAATCAGAGTGCTAGGGATCACAAAGGATGCCAAGGGGAAAGGTAACACAGCATGGGAAAAGGTAACAGCAAGAATACAGAAAATACTTTGGTTACCGTCTAGAAGGACACAGTCCTTTGCTGGAAAAGTGGCAATGGTTAAGTCTATGCTACTGCCAATTATTCTATATACAGGAATTGTATTCCCACCAGTGTGGTGGCAGATAGCAGAAGTACAAAAATATAGAGGGAAATGTGTGTTCTTCTGGAATACCGAAAGAAAAAGGCTGGAAAATGTATAAAGCAAAAGGGATGTGGGGTTGGGGGATGAAGAGATAAGGGACGTTGGATTTAGGATTATTTGTCCAAGCAAATTATGTAAGTGTAGCATGAAAAGCAGTACCAGAGGGAGAAAGGAACACAGTGCATATCACCCAATTTCACACAGCTGCAATTTTTAGCAAATATGGAGTATATCAGACCTCTTTATAGAGTCCGTGGGCATGGCAACCACAGATTCATTACATCAGAATGGAAGGTTTCATACAGAGGTATAAAATAGGGAAGGTAAAGCTAGAGTTCCTGAAGGATCCTAAGAAATTGATGAAAACAGTAAGGGAGAGATAGGATAGTGCTGGTGGGAAACTTCACAGAAGGACAAGTAGAGAAGGTGTGAGGAGCTGTGGCAGGTAAACAACTAAAAGGAGAACAAGGGTCTGCTGCTTTCTAAGTGTCATCAAAATATATCTGTTGTTAGTGAGGGAGATGGTACCGTATGGACTCATACAAAAGGGACTGGAGGAAAAATTAAGGACTTTATCATGTATTAAAACTAGTTAATGAAATGTAAGAATACTTTCCATAAACTAGTTTTAACCATGGGTGACTGGTGCCTCCTGAGTCAAGGGGGCACTTGCCCCTCAGCAGTCAGTCAATAACGGGGGGGGGGGCGGTTCCCCGATGGCCAATTGCACCAACTGGTGGGGAGAGCCTCTGCAGGAGTTCGTGCCAGCCCAGAAGCTGGCACTTCACTGGCAGTTCTGGATGAGCGTGATTGGCCGCAGGACAGCCTCCCTCTCACATGGCCCCTCTGCTCGAGAATGCTGCTGTCAGGGGGTGAATGTGCACCCCCATGCATTGCCACTGATTTTAACACATGCTAATAATAAGCCTCTGGGTTTTTTAAGGGGTTGGTTTCACTGAAAGAGGGTGCCTGAAGTTGGGGTTGCATAAACTGAAATACTGTATCAATCCAGACAAGGAAGAGAGCAGGAAAGAGACAGAGAAGCAGCGGAGGAAAAAGGACTGGACACATTTGTTTCACTGAGCCAATGGAGAGGACTGATAGGAGAGGTGGAGGGTTTCAGGAGGCTACTGAGATAATAGTTTTTTATGGGGTTCTATATGAAGAAAGAGAGTTCTGTAAAGCATTTTTGTTTGGGAAGTTGATGCATGTTGTTTAAGGATTTAATATACGTAGTTGTATGTTTTTGGATATGTAGTTGTTTTTGTGATATGAAGTCTTGGTAAAGCAAGGATAATCAATATGTGAACCTTTGTAAGTGTAGGGTGATAAGTAATAAAATCTTTTAAAAAGAAGGAAAAAAAAGGGTTCTCGTCAGTATGTTTGTCCAGTATGGGCCATGTATTTTATCGTCATGCTCAGAGTTGGCTACAGTCAATCAGTTTCATACTTGGCTTCCATTACTGAGCACATGCTGCTTTTTAATGATAGCCGAAGTATTTAAAGAGGTTTCCTTGTATGCAAGTGTAAGGTGAGGAGCTTCCCACCCTCCCCCCATGCTGATTAAGGGGGAAAAAACTCATTTTATATTTGAGTAAATTACATTCTTGATTTCTGTGTTCAGAAATAATTTTGAAAAAGGGGCCTGTTACATATTCACTGAAAGCATGGATCAAAAATGTTCTAACTGCCTAATAGAACATCTTCCCACTAGAAAATAGTGGTCTACCAACATCAAAACATTTTATTAAAAAAAAAAAACTGAGGAAAAAAGAAAAAAAACTGAGCAGAATATTTCAGAAAGGGAAAATCAAAGAGGTTTTAGTTGTAGAAAAAGTGACTAAGAGGAGAAATAATATCAGTCTTTAAATATCTGAAGGGCTGCCATAAAGAAGGGGGACAACACATTCTCTCCCTTGCTACAGAGAGTGAAACACAACGTAGTTTTAGACTGGATATCAAGAAAGTTATAGCAATGGCCCTGAAGTGGGCTGTGAAGAGCAACAGTTAGAAGCAAAGAGACCCCACACTCACACATCACTTAAAGATCATGAGGTGAGCTCTGCAGTGCAGAGTAGATTGAAATTGGAGAGGACCATGCTCAACAGCAGGAGAATAAAGTAGAGCTCCACAGCTCCTATAAAATAAGATTAAAGAACTGAGATAAGTTCATGGGAGGGACAGGATGACAGAAAGGGATGTCGTGTCTCTCCAGTTATGGTGTGTGATGTGTGAACTTATGTTTGCACTCCCTGGGCAAGTCCACACATGCAAGCACATGCGCGGTGCAAATTTGAGCCGGGGCTTTTTGCCTCAGGGCACATGCTCAGACATGTACTTGTTATGGAGTAAATCATGTCATTTAGGGAAAATAACCCTGCCTGGCTCCTCCTGGATCTGCAGCCAGAGGGAACTCTAGCCTGGGGCCAGCACCTGGCAAGTAGTTCAAGGCTACTCACTCTCAGAAGCTTCTGCGGCCCAGCCAATTGGTACCTGGGCACACTACCCCTTGTGCCAGCTGGATTGGTGAAGCTGCCTTGAGAGTTCCCTGCACCCTCTATTTACTGCAGCAGTCTGGTAGTGCGGGCTGCTGCCTGGCTGTGACCTGCTGCATACCTGCCAGACCCAGATGGGGACTGCACAACCAGCAGAGGCATCTGTCCCTCTGGGCCAGCTGCCAGTGGGTTGTGGCTGCAGGGTTGGCTTCTGTGTGGCACTACTGCCACATGTGCCCCCTGCCCAGCCATCTGGGCAGCTATCACCTGAAAGATGTTTTGGGTATGGTGGCCTCTTTGAACTGTCAAAGCCTGTCCTTCTGGCCCCTACTGGCCAGGAGGTCAGTCACAGTCAGCTGGGTCCAAGGTGCCAGCTCTGAGCAGACAGGCCCCTAGCAGGAATTCTGGTGTTCCCTATTGGGAAACTGAAAATTCCTGATAAAAAAATCCCAAAGTTACTCTGTAAAATACCCTAAAATCCATGTTCCACCACAAGTAAAACAAAGACCACTATAAAGAGAGAGAGACCGAGACAGCGGTCAGTTGGACAATGTTTTATTGATATATCTACAGTGTTAAAGCATGTCTCTTATAATAAAGTGAACTCTAAATACATGTTTCATGAATTCATGAATATATATTTTGCTGCCCTCCCACAGGAGCGATGCCCCCACACAGGGGTTATGGCCCCCAACAGGGGATTCAGTCCCCACATAAGGGCTACTGCCCCTCAACAGGGGATTTGGTCCTCACACAAGGGCTATGGCCCCCCAATAGGGGGTTTAGCCCCCACACAAAGGCTACAGCTCCCCAACAGGGGGTTCAGTCCCCACACAAGGGCTACAGCCCCCAACAGGGGATTCACCCCTCACACAAGGGGCCAAATGGAGCCCTGGCCAGTGGCCCTGCACATGTTTCAGCACCAGGGTGAGGGGTCAACCACAGAGGCACTCCGGCAGCCAGAGCATCTCCCTGGAGAACCAGCCTCCAGTTGCCTCAGGGCATGGTCTGGGACTGTGCCCTGCCCTGCTTTTTTCAGCTTCAGGTTTTTTTAAACCCCTGAATATCCAGGGGTATAATTTTCTTCCCGCACTGCAACTTTGCAGTGCTGGGAACATTTTTTTATTCCCACATGTGCCTCTTGCCCTCAAAAGGGGTTTGAGGCAGGGCAAGAGGCACGTGCACACTTGTCTGGATGTGACCCCAGGTTTCAGTGGAGAGTGGAGGGAATTTATTTTTCCATTGCATCTGGGTTTTGCTAGTTGCCACATGTGGTCAGAAAGGGATTTCCCCACCCTCCTCCAGGTTGCTATGGGTTTTGGAGTGGGGATTACCCTCCTCAGAAGCTTTAGGTGTTAGCTGCAGCCAAGACTGGGGATTTTGACTAGTGCGCCAATGCTCCTGCTGGGACTTAAAAAAAAATCAGAGGTTCCTGGGCTACAGCATCTGGCTTCTCTGCTCATGACTGGACAAACCACTTTGGTTAGAATGGCATGACCTGTTGAGGGTTGTGCCTTCCTCTGCAGCATGACATTTGTATTCCTTGGATCTCTTCAGTGTATTTTAACAAAGTACTTCCTGTCCTTGCAGGGGCAGGATACTGACAATGCCTTTGTCCTCCTGCTTTTCTATAATTATATGAATGTTTTCAGAAAAGTATTGGAATGCAATGTAATCCCAATATTCCATTTCAAAATGGCTTATTTAAATACAAAAATAATAAAATGTAAAAGTCAAAATCAGAAGTGAACATTTTGATTTTACTAAAATAAAATTACATGAATAATCCAAAACAATTTTTTTTTTTTTGAAAATGGTCATAACTGCTTAGACAGAGACCCTCCTTTTCCTTAAGGTTCCTTGCAGAAGTTCACTGCCCCTGCTCTTGTGAGATTGGGAGCAAGATACATACACATTCACCAGTGTTAGGAGCTATACCGATAATCTGGTGCAAGTAATCTAGATGCAGGGAGGCTAATGGATCTGTGGGGAGGTTTGGTGGGTCTGTGGGAGTTTCGTGAGATCAGGGAGGCTGGCAGGGGGGCTGGCAGGTCTGCAAGGGGGCAAGGTGCCCGTCTTGCTGTGGGAGGTGTTAGGGGGCTATAAATAGCCCACTCAGCATGGTAGTGGGGTAGGCAGAGCAGAGCTCCAGGGCTGGGGTGAGTAGCTGGGCTTTCCCAGCCCTGGAGCCACACTCTGAATGTATGTAGATATATAGTAGATTGGGCTACCTCATACCCAATCAGACCTGTAATTTTTTGCCCAGTTTAACCTCACTTAACATTTGTACAGACTGGCACTTAGATCAACCTAAGTTGATCTAAATGCAACACCTGCACATACCCTAAGTTTCGATTTATAAAAGGAGTACTCTCTACAATATGCTAATTCAGGGGTGGGCAATTTTGTTTGGCACATGTGCCTCAGAGCAGATGACAGGGTAGCCAAGAGGGGCCCAATCCTTTTTGTGGCAGTGGAGCCCTGGACCCTTCCCCACTGTCCAATGAGGTGTGTATGCACATGCTACCAGCAGTGAGCCAGGCCAAGGCTCCGTGGGCCCCAGTGCAGCTGCTTGCAGCCTCACTGCCACCTGCTGTGAGTAGCCCGAGCTCCATGGTGGGTTGCAGAGGCTTGCCCAAGGCCTGAGCCAGCTGTGGCAGGCATCCAGGAGGCTGAAGGCAACTGTACTGGAGGTTGCAGGAGCTCAGCAATGATTGTTGCTGGCAGTGGGTGCCCGCACACCTTGGGGCAGACAGCGAGACAGGGGCTGGGCTACACTGCCACAACAATGACTGGGCCCTTTGCACACCAGTGTCTTAGAAGTCAAGGTTGCCAGTATTTTTGGCACACTGCCCCCCAAAATTGCTGACCTCTGTGCTAATGCTCTCAACTTCCACTGGTTAAAGCAGCTGCACAAATACTGCCTGGGCAGTGTATATATTTATTAAAGAAAAAGCCCTATTCCTTCCATTATCCATGTTCTGATTCAGTCATCCATAACCCTTGGGTACTACTGAACTACTAATTCCAGATTTCAGTTAACCATACATATGACAATATGATAGTAACAATTATTTCACTTTCATTAATGACACTAAATTTACTGTTCACAAATATATAATGAAGTCACCTTTAAAAATTCAATCTAGGCTGATCAAACCAGTTAGAAACACACACTCATAATCAGTTCAATTTTGACTTTTTACATTTTCTTCTAACTAAAAATTAGCTGCACTTTTTAAGCAAAAATTTTGAACTGCCAAGCAACACTGCATCCTGACTGTCAAAATGGTATATTACAATATTTGCCAAACTTTTATTCCAAAATTAAAGTCGTCAACCAAGACACTCCAGCAAGAAGCTTCATGTTACAATGAACATTTTCTAATTAATAGAAAAAGTTTAATCAAATATTTCAAATATAGTTCTAGAAATACTGTAGCGGGAAGCCTTAATGCAGGAGACGTCAATGGGAGTTTTACTATTAACTTTACAATGGCCAGGACTTCATCTGTTGATCTTTACCCAAGAAATAAAGATGTTTTCAGAGTAAAATGCATCCTGCTCATTCTAAATAAGCAAAACCCTATACCATGTAGAACCCTGATTTCAGTGGTGCTCAGGAAGAGATCAACTCTCTACCAACCTGGAACAAACTTCAGGATAAAAATTGCAAAAAGAGGTATATAGGACTACAGGTATTGTCCCATGCAATGGAGTCAAGTGTCCTGGGCCTGCAAATAACAAGTGCCTCAGCAGGCCCACAATATGCAAAATACAAGGAAATACACAGCTGCCTCGGATTTTTTTTTCAAGATAACTTTCAAATCTAATCTCCTTAGATCTGCAAAGAGATTGTCTGTTCTTTCAAATAATAAATTCCATTTCTGACACAATTCCCAGGTTTTAATGATATTATCATATCACATTGGAGAGATCAGTTTTACTAGTGTAAACTGAAAATCGTTGGTATGAAAAAAATTCCTATCAACAACTCATCATCTAATCATATTAGGATCTTTGTACCCCATTATCAGCTCTCTAGCAAAATACCGTTTCCTGATGACAGGGATTTTCACTAATACTGTGTGAATTCCACTAACAGATTTGAAAGTTCTATCAAGCGTGTGTTTCTAGGATGCAATGTGCAATGTCATTTCCTTTCATGCTTGTACATAATGCTTGCTTGTGGATTGGCGAGATGCAGATCATGAATTTTAACTTTTCAAGCTACCCAGGTAGTGATGAAAGAGACTACCACTTTTGCAGGACCCTTTGAGTCAAATCATCGCCCTGTTGAAGTCAATGGGAATTCTACTTTTGATTTCAGTGGGGATCGAATGGCATCCCACTGTATTCATTATTTTATTTATTTTAGGTTTATATGCCGCCCGATCCAAAGACAACTCAGGACAGATTACAGCTGAAGGCCACTTTTGGTTGTCATTTATTTCTACTTCAAAGGCACCTAGACTCCCTAAACAAGATCGAGGTCCAAGGCACTGTGCAAATACATGGAAGAGACAAATCTTGCCATGTAAGACTACAACAGACATGGTAGAGCAATGAAGGTAAAATTATCTGCCTTAGGCCATAGAACATTCTAGCTCCAGAGCCAGAAAGGGAACTCAAATCTCGAGTCCCAGTTACACACCCTGATCCTGAATCTTCTGCACCTCTGAAGCCTGTGGGCTTAGCATCTGCTGGTCTGGTTTTATTTCTTAATATAGGTCTCAAGAGGGTGCTGGATCAGGCCCTGTCAGTAAAGGAATGCTGTGATCAACATCAACACATAGGAAAAGGAACTAGAGTGGCATAACATATGCTGTTTCTGACAAAGATTATTTTGTGACCTGGCAATGCTATAATTGTCAGGACATTATTAAATATCAAAAAGTTATTTTGGGGGTGCCAAGAGTGTGATAAAAAGCCTGTTCTCAGAAATTTGTAAAATATGTATTGTTTATGTAATTTCTCAGCACTTGGAAAACTGTTTGTTTTTTTTTTAACTAACTTGGTCTTCAAAGAGAAATCCAGAGAAGTTAACATTTAGGACCAAACATTGACCTAATCCGTTTCATCAAAAGCATGTAGGATTTCATATCATGAGCAAAACCTTCCCCAGTGAAATCTGAATTTATTTTATTAGTTTTGTGACTTTCAATTTGTTATTGATGAAGAAATACTAAGTGCAATAATTATTTACATTGTTCATCATTTAGGATCATGAAGAAGGGTCTACAAATGGAAATGCAAGGCAAAAGTCTATTCTGCACCTTGAAATCCAGTATTGGGTATATAATTTTTCTTTATATACAAAATTAATAGAGTCATAATGTCACTCCACAGGAGGAGTAAGATGTTCCTAATATGATGTGGTGAACACTGATTACAAGATTTCTTGGGATTAGGACTTTCCTTATGTGCTGTGTTTATCCAGCACCTAAAAGAAAGTTTCCTCTTCCCAACTAGAACCTGTAGGCCAATGGTTCTCAAACGTTTTTGATTCAAGGCACCCTCAAAAACTTTTCTGAATTTAGTTTCATCCCGGTTGAGAACCATTACTGTACTGCCTTGGCTTAGCTCAGTGCTTCCCAGCTGCCACCACCACAACCATGGGAAACTGCCCTACATGCCTCATGTGGAGCCAGAACAGTGGAGCAGCTGTGGCAGAAGAGAATTAGGGTTACACTTGCATTAGGGTTATCTAATGAACTTAATGGAGACAACAGTGTTAGCTCCTGCTGCAGCCCCTTCTGGTCTGACCCCACATGCTTCTCCCAAAACAGAGGCATTTAGGGCACTTCTACCCGGCAATAGTAACCCAGCAGCCTGCAGGTAGTTTAGCCGGGTAGAAATCCCCATGCTCCTGGTACAGTCCTCCCCAGTCACGCTCTGTGCAAGGTGTGCAGGGCAGTTTCACCTGGCAGGTGGTGGTGCCACAGCTCCCTTGAAAGGGTCTCTCAGCATCCCAGAGGGCTGCAGCATCCTGGTTGAGAACCAGGCTGTAGACACTACAGAAAACACAAGACAACAACTATGGGAAAAACCAATTGTGTATAAATAAGTGAGGACTCCTGAAATTCTCACAGTTGCATTTTTTCTCTTCTTCAGTCATTTCAGTAAAAAACTCTGCTGATGATTCTTCCAAATCCAGATTCACACACTATTTATCTCCTGGAAATCCATGTGTTGGTCAGAATTATGGCTGCTCTGTGCTTTTGAGAAGCAGCCCTTTAGTGCTCCCTTGTTAAATATAGCGAAAGAGCGAAATTATGGAGTTACCCAGTCAGCCATTAATATTTTGCCTGCATCTGCAGGTAAATCAAATGTTCCAGTTCTGATCCATCTTTGTTTGCAGGCAAACTCTCAGGAGGCATAGCTGACTTTCAAAAAGTGTTCATTCTTCCTCTCCTTGGAACTGAGCAGCCCTTTGGTAATTCTCAGCAAGTTATTGGACATAGTTATAATTCTGGGGGGGAGGGATTATTTTTGGGGAGAGCTTATCAGAAAATACATAGAATATCTCCCTGGGGCCACTAATGATAACATCTGTTGATAATAACTCTACACGGATGTTTCGCTCCACTTCATCTCTACAACTGTATAAATAACAGCACATGTAAAACACGTTACTAATGCTCCCTACTATGTTTGCTTTTTCCACTCCATACGGGTAGTTCCTAATGTTGGTTCATTCTGGAACAAAATATGCCGCCAAATAGGTGCATCTTAAATATTTTATTACCCAGTAATTTGAAGATGTGCTGCTTGAATATTAACCTGGCTATGAAGTTGTTCAAACCAGCTAAACAATATATTTTGTGTTAGTTATGGGAAAAGGCATTTCAAACTAGGGGACTGATATTGAGCTTCATTTAAATAATAAGCACAAGATCATTTTGTAATGAAAAAGTAAAACCTCCATGGGGAATTACTTTTCAAGGAATCTGATTATGGGAAATTTAAAGACAAATTATATACCCAATGTTGGATTTCAAGATGCAGAATAGAATTTTGCCTTGTATTTTCATTTGTAGACTCTTCTTCATGATCCTAAATGATGAACAGTATAAATAATTATTGTGCTTAGTATTTCTTCATCAATAAGAAATTGAAAGTTGCAGAATTAAATAAAATAAACAACTTCCTTCCTGCACTTCCCAGCAAAGATTCTATATTAGACTGTTGCAGTGCAATCTTACATTGCCAAGACAGTGGAAATCATTTGGGGCAAGGGCTACACTTTTTATTCTGGTTTAACACTGCTTAACACATTGGGGCCTGGGTCCATTCCCAAAATAACGGTGTCAAAAATACTATTGTTGCTGCTGCTGTCGTTATTAATGGTAGTAATAGGACTAGTAATAAATCATTATTAAGCAGATATACTGTACAGGCATACCTCGTTTTATTGCGCTTTGCTTTATTGCGCTTCGCAGATATTGCGTTTTTTACAAATTGAAGGTTTGTGGCAACCCTGCATCGAGCAAGTCT
>NW_017728931.1:91372851-91378194 GCF_001723895.1 Crocodylus porosus | reverse complement strand
GTTCCAGTTCTGATCCATCTTTGTTTGCAGGCAAACTCTCAGGAGGCATAGCTGACTTTCAAAAAGTGTTCATTCTTCCTCTCCTTGGAACTGAGCAGCCCTTTGGTAATTCTCAGCAAGTTATTGGACATAGTTATAATTCTGGGGGGGAGGGATTATTTTTGGGGAGAGCTTATCAGAAAATACATAGAATATCTCCCTGGGGCCACTAATGATAACATCTGTTGATAATAACTCTACACGGATGTTTCGCTCCACTTCATCTCTACAACTGTATAAATAACAGCACATGTAAAACACGTTACTAATGCTCCCTACTATGTTTGCTTTTTCCACTCCATACGGGTAGTTCCTAATGTTGGTTCATTCTGGAACAAAATATGCCGCCAAATAGGTGCATCTTAAATATTTTATTACCCAGTAATTTGAAGATGTGCTGCTTGAATATTAACCTGGCTATGAAGTTGTTCAAACCAGCTAAACAATATATTTTGTGTTAGTTATGGGAAAAGGCATTTCAAACTAGGGGACTGATATTGAGCTTCATTTAAATAATAAGCACAAGATCATTTTGTAATGAAAAAGTAAAACCTCCATGGGGAATTACTTTTCAAGGAATCTGATTATGGGAAATTTAAAGACAAATTATATACCCAATGTTGGATTTCAAGATGCAGAATAGAATTTTGCCTTGTATTTTCATTTGTAGACTCTTCTTCATGATCCTAAATGATGAACAGTATAAATAATTATTGTGCTTAGTATTTCTTCATCAATAAGAAATTGAAAGTTGCAGAATTAAATAAAATAAACAACTTCCTTCCTGCACTTCCCAGCAAAGATTCTATATTAGACTGTTGCAGTGCAATCTTACATTGCCAAGACAGTGGAAATCATTTGGGGCAAGGGCTACACTTTTTATTCTGGTTTAACACTGCTTAACACATTGGGGCCTGGGTCCATTCCCAAAATAACGGTGTCAAAAATACTATTGTTGCTGCTGCTGTCGTTATTAATGGTAGTAATAGGACTAGTAATAAATCATTATTAAGCAGATATACTGTACAGGCATACCTCGTTTTATTGCGCTTTGCTTTATTGCGCTTCGCAGATATTGCGTTTTTTACAAATTGAAGGTTTGTGGCAACCCTGCATCGAGCAAGTCTGTTGGCGCCATTTTTCCAACAGCATTTGCCCACTTCATGTCTCTGTGTCACATTTTGGTAATTCTCGCAATATTTCAAACTTCAGCAACCACCACCCTGATCAGTCAGCAGCCATCAATATCGAGGCAAGACCCTCCACCAGCAAAAGGATTATGACTCGCTGAAGGCTCAGATGATGGTTAGCATTTTTTAGCAGTAAAGTATTTTTTAATTAAGGTATATACATTGTTTTTTTAGACATAATGCTACTGCACACTTAAAAGACTACAGTATAGTGTAAACATAACTTTTATATGCACTGGGAAACCAAAAAATTCGTGTGACTCACTTTATTGCGATATTTGCTTTATTGCAGTGGTCTGGAACCGAACCCGCAATATCTCCGAGGTATGCCAGTACATGAATTAACATAAAAATTGTCAGAATAAACAAATCATGAATTGGTATGTAGTACCTTGATACTTGTTATACATGTTTGCCTAAGGGCATAATTCAGCGCTCATTCACATTGAAGGGAACATTTCCATTGATTTCAATGAGCTTTTCTCCATTTGCCTAACTTGCTGATTTGCAGTCCACAATACAGTTTATAGAGTAGTGATTCTCAACCAGAGTGCCGCAGGGCACCATGCAATGTTAGCACTGTTAGATGCGCAAACATGATTTGCAAGATAAACCCAGAGATTTCAAACAGGAATTCATAGTGTTAGAAACATGGACCTGATGAGGTCTTTCCGAGTTCTCTGCAATAGAAGATGATCTTCATTTTTCTGTAGTCAAAAAAAAGTGAAAACTAAGAGCTGGCATTTCCAAAGGGAGCCTGGGGTCTCTCAAAGGGCATCTCAAGTTTGAGGGGAGGTCTCAAGCCTAAAAAGGTTAAGAATTACTCTTGCAGAGGTACTTACTTCAAACAGCGGTGAAGTTCCACTGCCCGATAGCTCCTAAGCAAAGTTGCTATGCCAATCTGATTAAGTTGTTAATACTGTTGATAATTATAGCACTATTTCAGCATGCAATACAGGCAGTCCTCGACTTGCAACATTTTGAATTACAACATTTCACACTTATAATGTTTATAAATTGACACCCTGTTTCAACTTTATGACATCAGTTTCGACCTTACAATGCTTGATCCAATGCGACGCCATGCCAGTGAACAAGTTCGCTGCATCGCTCATCTCCCTGGAGAACATCTCTCCAAATTTACCTGGACACTTTCTTTAAGAAAGCAGACAAGACTCCAGAAAAACCGGCAGACAAGACCCCTGAGAAGACTTTAGCCAAGAACCCTTCAAAAAGTCCAACCAAGAGCTCTTCAAAATGTCCAGCAAAGTCACTTCAAGGAAGTCTTTCCAAATCAATATGATTGCTATTTACAATATAAATACATTAATGTAGCTATATTACTCATCTATAATTGAGCAGGCTCAGGGGAGACCTGGTGGCTCCCTATAAGTACACAAGGGGTGTTCATTAGGATCTGGGAAAATGTCTGTTTACCAGAGCACCCAAAGGGAAACACAAGGACCAACTGTCATAAACTCCTCCAAGACCGTTTAAGGCTGGACATAAGGAAAAATGTCTTTGCTGTCCGAGCCCTCAAGACTTGGAATAGGGTCCAGAGGTGGTACAGGCAACTACTCGGACTCATTCAAAAAGTGTTTGGATACTTATCTTGCTGGGATCCTTTGACTTCAGCTGACTTCCTTCCCCTGGGGCAGGGGGCTGGACTCGATGATCTTCGAAGTCCCTTCCAGCCCTAATGTCTATGAAATCTATTAAATTGATTGAGTAGAAAATTCTGGAGTATTTTTGGTGAAAATAGGGTATCGGGCCTTGGTTCAGGAACCAATCCCCCATTTATAACATTGTTTCTTATGAGAAAATTGTTTCCAAGTTGCAACGTTTTGACTTAAGTTTTCAGGAACCAATTGTGCTGCAAATCTGAGGACTGCCTTTACTTCAAAACTTAGTGCAGTGCTCTCACCACATCCTTGTGAATAGATCTGACTTCTCTACATCATTGTTTCTCATCTAAGACTTACAATTTCTGAGACAAAACACTGGAAGCTCAGACTAACTGTACCAAGTATATAGCACAGCATTTAGCCTTGTAAAAGATCAAAAACAACAAGAAAAGATTATATGCTTTGATTTCAATGAACTTGCCAGTAATAGACAGAAGCAGAATCTTGCTACAGTCTACCCAATTTAAACTGATATTATTTCCTATGTTAAGTGGTTCTACTAGTTTCAGTAGGCACACTTCAAAGAGCTGTAGGCTTATTTAAGTTCATTCATCATTGCACTTTGCAATTTGCCTGTATATGCTGCTTTTGTAAAGAATTACTACCGATCCACAATAAATCTGATAACCACAGGATGAGAAAAAAATCCCTTAAAAGATTTAAGAGTCTGTATTTTTCTCTCAGTGTGCAGAAAATGTAGGTTAATTAACCCTACAAGGACTTAAAATATATATGTTTCAAAAAGCAAATTAGTTGCACATTTAACCAAACTGTCACTCTAAATGAATAACTTCAGTTGTCAGTCAGTGCAGATGAAATTATTGATAACCTTCCATCCAGTTTTGAAAAGCCTGGTGATGATACTATAGTCCATGAAAAAAGAAAGGGAAGCATAGCACCATCTGCTGTACATATGTATATATGCTGGAGCAAGTGGCCACTGAGTGAACAAAACACCTTTGTTTTAGGCTGACAAAAATATTCAGTGATGACATGTGTGATGACTTCATTACACAGCATTGCATAACTGTCAGTTTGAGACGGAAACAGACTGAAGTAACAGGCATACGCTATTTTCTCTGTGCAGCTTCTGATAATTCTTGTGTGTGGTTTCTATACCTAAGTCACTAATTTGGGGGAGGAGGGACAGGGTGGAGCTATGATACAGGCCAAGAATGTTTTTCCCAACTCTCAAGATTACATTATGGAGCATGCTAACGTCCTATCTACACTAAAGCTTACACTTTTGAAAGCGTACACTGTAGAAACTGTAGCTTACACAACAAATAGAGATGATTAGAAAATATCCTCATACAGACGCACCTCGAGGGGAGGCATGGGGCTCTGGTCCAACTTCCTCCTGCCCTCCTTAGTAGGCTAGCCATGCTGTGGATCTTAGCCTTGTAGAGGACACTGGTGAAACCACAAGGGCTGCAATTATGCCTTGCTCTTGTACCAGGAGCACAACTGTCATGACAGCAACTTGCCTAGTTAATAGGAATTATTCAGAAAATTAAATGATCCTACACAACAGGTTTTCCTGAATTAGAAAGCTGAAAGTAGTCAGACTTTTCCGGCTTCACATTGATGAGAATTGGAGCTACATGAAATGACCAATATCACTACAAGTAATAATGATCCAAGGCAAAAATCTGTTTCTGATACTAAAAGCCAGAAATGTAGAAGTTCAACCTGCTGAGAAAACTTTTCTTTTTTCTCTAGGCAGGACTTTAAGGAATAGTCAGATTTCTTTTTAAGGAAACTATTTTTCATACACACCATTCTATACACACCTAGAACATCTCAAAGAAACGAAACAAAACTTTGCCCATTCACAAACCCAGAAAAAGATCTTTTTTTTTTTTGCCCACAACAGGTGAGAATTCCCTCTCACTACTCTAATGAGAAACCACACCAGAGTACGCTTCTTTCAATATACACATCAGAATGCCCATGGAAACACAAGCCAAAACAACATTTTAAGTCATAATGGGCACCTATACATGTGCCCAATGTCTGCTCCAACCCGCGCTGATTAGCATGCATCAGAGCAGACTTGATTGACTAATTGAGTCTGCTGGAACATTCCAGTTAGCATGCTCCAGCAGCCTTGGCATCACATGTACTCAGGATCCCCACACTTCAAAATGGCAGAGGGGGCACTTTAGCTAAACCGTGAATGAGATGCTGCATACACAAGGATTATAAGAAGTTGCACAGAAAAAATAGTTAGTGGTGATAATTCAACACCTAGGCCTAATGCAGTACTGATCTCTAAATATATAAAGTTTGCTGAATACATGAGATGCTGGTCATGAATGGTGCATGCCCCCAGAGGCTGGCGGGGCATGGCGGTGCTGGGAGCGTGGTGGGAGCATGGCAGCAGTAAATGGGGAAGCTCCCACAGATGCAGCTGGCACTGTCAGTTG
>NW_017728931.1:91367062-91372751 GCF_001723895.1 Crocodylus porosus | reverse complement strand
ACCAAGGGCAGCAGAGTCAGTGGTACCTTTTTACGGGGTGGGGGGGCACCGCCACACCCAGGAGGTGCATGTGCACCCACATGCACCCCCTATATGTCACTCCTGATGCTACGGGTACTTTAATTAAACTGGCTCCTGAAAGGCAATGGCTCTGAGCAGACAGCCTAATTAAAGCACCCCTCCCCAGAGCATGTGTAAAAATGCCCATAGATAGCAAAATTTAGAAACTCACCATTGCATATACTTTCTTTTCTAGTTCAAGGCCTAGACTGCAAAGTTAGGCAAGGACAGATAGTCTGTCCTTATTAATCTATTACAATCAAACCTTGGATCTCCTGATCATTCTCAAACCAGTTGTTTCTCATCAAACCTTGGTGTTTCCTGGTAGAGAACCCAAGTGTCTCCTTGCAGGCACTGATAACAGTAGACTTGAAGGCACCCTAAATGCTGCTGACATTCTCGCATTGTTGTTGACTGGAATTTACCCATTTTTCCTTGAGGCACTGGTGGAAGAGTTCTTGCTCAATTGGGTCCTTTAGTCCTTCAACATTGACTTTGAATCCTTCAACCTCAAGCACAAGGCTTTTTGTGCTTAGCAGAAAGACATCAACTCCAAGCAAAAGAACAGGAATCCCCAAGAAACCAAGACAGAGGTCCTAAGGAGGACTATGATATGAAGAACAGATGGTGGGAAGACAAGGTAAAAGAGATTCAACATCTTGATGACATCCATGATATGCACATTTTTTTTCAGTGCCACCAAAACCATTGATGGTTTGAGCACTCAGGAAAGGACAGCCATCAACACCCATTGGAAGGAGTATTTTGAAGACCTTCTCAATCAAGACTATTGTTAATGAGAGTGCTCACAACATCCATCCATCAATACCCAGTCAGAGACAATCTCAGAATCCCCCCAAATCTTAATGAGTTGAGGAAAGCCATCAAGCAGATGAAGAATTACAAGGCATCTGGAGCTGATGGAATTCCCACCAAAATCTTCAAGAAGCAGGGAAAGCAGCTCACATCTCAGCTCCATGCCCTCATCTTAAGGATTTGGAATGAGGAGGAAATCCCAGATTATCACAGAATGCCATGATTGTGACACTCTTTAAGGAAGGAGACAATTCCAACTGTGGAAATTATAAAGGGATTGCATGCTGCCCACCACTAGAAGGATCATTGCAAGAACCCTCCTGAACCATCTCCTTCCATTTGTTGAAGAGCCTCTCCCAGAATCTTAATGCAGGTTTAATGCATCAAGAGGCATAACTGACATCATCTTCACAAAGGGCCAATGCGTACAGGGTGAACATGGGTGCACGTGTGCCCCCTGCATGTGGCGGTGCACCCCACCCCCCACTCCTGACCATGCCAGCAGCATCTGCAGGAGCTCCCTGCTCACTGCCGCTGGGCTCCCACCACTGCCATGCTCCTGCCACTGCTGGTGCAGCTGTACCCCCCCAGCTGCTGGAAGCACGCACCATTCATGTCTTCACAGCCTGCCAGTTGCAGGAAGAATGCCAAGAACATAAACCTCTCTACACAGCCACAAAAGCTTTGACCACAAAAGCTTCAACTGTCAACTGAGAAGCACTGTGGAGAATCTATCTATCTGAGGTACAGATGCCCACCAAAATTCATCACAATTCTTTGCCTGCTCCATGACAGTATGCAATCAGTGATTCTCAGTAATGAATATCACAGATCTCTTTGAGGTTAAATGGGAGTTAAGCAAGGCTACATCATTGCTCCAACACTCTTCTCAATATTCTTTATTGTGATGTTACATCTGACCAACAACAAGCTTCCAGTCAGAGTGGAGCTAAACTACCAAATGGATGGTACACTGATGACACTGTAGTTTGTGCTCACTCGCTAACAGGCCTTCAGGCAATCATTGAAATACTTTCCAAGACATACGAGAAAATGGCACTGATGCTCAGCATTCAGAAGACTAAGGTCCTCCATCAATAAGCTCTTAATGAGCAGTCCCCAGCTTCAGTAATTCATATTTGTTGTGAGACTGGAGAACATGGAATATTTCCTGTACCTTGGAAGCCCTCTCTCGCAGAAGGCTGACATCGACAAAGAAATCAAGCACACCTCAGATGTGCAGATGCAGCCTTTGGACACCTGAGGAAATGGGTGTTTAAAGATCACAACCTCAGATTTGAACCCAAGCTAATGGTTTATCAAGTAGTCATGACTCCCATCTTACTGTATGGAACTAAGACATGGACAACATACAGGAAGTATGTTCTCAAGTCACCAGAGCAGTAATATCAATGATGCCAGTGGAAGGTCAAATGGGAAGATAGAGGAAGATGGAGAAAGTGCTTCAAGGATGTCCTCAAGGCCAGCTTGAAAAAAATGTGACATCAATATCAATTCATAGGAGACTGTTGCCTAGGACATCCCCCAATGGAGGGAGTATCTGCTGCAAGGATCTCAGTACTTTGAAACCTTATGATGGCAACAGGAAGCAGAAAAGCAGGATTGGCAGAAACAGCATGTTACAAACCAAATCAAGAATTCGGAACCACCCACCCCAAAAGGAAACACATACCTGATTTGCAGCAGTGTCTGTTGATCCTGGATTGGTCTCATCTTCAGACCCACAGATTAGACAATCATCCTCAACTGCAAGGGACTGCTGAAGAAGAATGACAGATATTTGAGCCAAACTAAAGGGAGAGCTTCTTGACTCATGACAAGATACATATCATTTTTGACAACTTTCAGCCTTAAGATGACCCTCATAGCTCTTGTCAGAGTCAGTATTATTATGAATGTGCACAGAGTGTTATGATGGATGCCTACAAGTCTACCAATCTATTTCAGTTAGTTAATAAGGTTCTCTAACCCAGTGTTATAAGCATTAGATATATGAGGCTTGATTCTACTTTTACTTGCACTGTTGAAGTCAGGACTAATTCTGCAGAAGTGAAGTTACTCTGCTGTGAAACTGCTGTAAAACCAAGCCCCAAATGTTCAGCCTGTTTCTTATCTACTCGATCATTATTCTTTTTTTTTTTTTTTTTTAACTTTTACTTGAAAAAGCTGATGAAGTCTCAAGTGAAATCTTGACTTCTTGAGTGTCAGTGGGTGTTTTGTTTAAATCCTGGTTAGTGCTAAAACACAACCAGAAATGTGCCTGGACATTTCTTCTCTGTTGCCTTTACATTCATTCTACAGTAGTTACCTGCTGTCACACAGCTGGCAGTCTCAGTTGAAGAGATTTCCGGGCTGGTACTGGTACATCTGGGAGTGGAGATTTGCAGTGTTTATGCACATTGGATGCATCTGATCTAAGGGTTGTAGGCCTATTTTAATGCAAGTTAATTGTTGATTCTAAGATAAAATACAAATGTGTGTCGTGGAACATTTGTGGAATGTGGCATCAACTGCTCGTTAACTGAATCAATAGCAGATTATATCAGAGGAAGAGAGAACTAGTGGAGAAACTCAGGGCACATTTATGCTACATAATATCACTTAACTGTAATCTTGACAGAGCTACTATGTCTTGATCAAGCTGCTGATCTTGCTTTCACAAAAATGAACTGAACCTACAAAACGCTGAAGAGACAAACTAGTAGAGTACTGCCCTCTTTCATTACAAAGGCTCTGCATCACCCAAGAGGTCACAGAGGACACCACTTTAAATCAGTTATTTACCTCCCAGAGCTGTAAAATGCAGCCAAAGTGTTGATATAGTCTTTCAACCAATTAAGTGGTTTGCTCCTTATCACCTCACATATTATGAGTCTCAGAATGCCAGAAAACCCGGAGTATTTCATATACTGCCCCCTATCTTATTTTGTTTTCTAAATCCAAGATAAAGACAGGGCCAAATTTGACTTACTGTATTCATGTAAGTAGTTTCACTGAATTCAATGGTCTTTTCAAAGGTGTAGATTCAGTCCCTTCTCATTGATTTTACAGGACACTAGATCAGGCTAGAAGGGGTTAAGAACTATTGTGGTCATATCTACACTAGATGCTGATGGAGCAGTAGCCTGATACTACTGTGCAGCAGTGTTGTGCAGCAACAACCATGACACAATGCTACTGCACCACAGTAGTAGGCTAGTGAACAGCAGCATCATGAAAAAGACATCTGTCAGTGCTACTGCGAAGTAGGGCTGTGCAAAATGGCTATGTATCATTTTGGTTTTGGCCATTTCAGAGGGATAGTGATTCATTTCAGTGTTTTGGACCACTATTCTGTTTCAACCCAGCTGAATCTGTTTTGGAGTTTCAATGCTGTTTCAGCGCTGATTTGGAGATCTGGATTGGCTGGGGAGAGGTGGGCACAGCTGGGTGGCTGCTGGTTTTCCTGCAGCTCCTCTGGCTGTGCCTGTCTCTCCCCTGGAGCGGGGGGACACAGGAGAAGCCCCCATGGTTGCCCTGCCCAACTCCATCCCCCAGCCTGTCCCCAGCCTCCAGGCACTTAAAAAAAAAAAGAAGAAGAAGAAGAAAAAGCACTGCGCTCACCGGCTGCAGCAGGGCAGCTATTGCATTGTGTGGGTACTTACATGAGAAGTGGACAAATACTGAATGTCTGTTGGCTGGGGTCAGTTATGTGATGCTCACAAAATTATTGACTATGGCTGTATCCTTCGACCCCTTATTCCTCTACTATTAATTTCTGCCTGCCAATTTAGTAACCACATTTTTTCTCCCAACTGACACAGTAATCTCTTTGAGGCAAGAAAGTCTCATTCCACCAGTCTCCAAGCCTCAATTGAGAAGGCTAACTGTTAGCGCCATGCAAGCAACTATACAGTAATTAAATCTGATGTATGAGGTCAATCTGATGCTACACTCAGTGGATTATATTAGTTGAGAGAAGAGAGCCAGTGGAGGGACTCATGGGCATATTTGTGTTACATAATTAAAGCAATATACACAGAAGTGGCTTTTGGCAGCTGTGTATTAACTAGACATGAGTGGACCAGGTTATAATAGCTAAAGCCAGGGAGTGGGGTTAGAAGGGAAATGAGACTCTTGTGTATACAGCTAAGGAGAGGTTGTGGGTGGAACTAAATCAAAAGGTTTCTTTCTGATTCAGTTCACAAGGTGTCATGAAGACCTATGGTTCCCATGAGCTCTTCCTTCTCCAGGTGGTAGGCCCTCTGAAAATGCCACATCTCCTATGTGGAACTGAAATTATGCAACTCCTTGGATACACTGCATGGTTAAGTCAGAGTACAAACTATACCTTAGGGTAGCAATTCTCTACCAAAACTCCATGAGAACCTTTGAAGGATGCTGTGGGCACCAGGGTGGTGGGGAGCAGGGGAAGCAGGCATACCTGCCTGGTAGGCCTATGCGAAGCAACTAGTATTTGCTTTGGATTTGGATTCATCCAATTTGGGGGACAGTGATTTGATTTAGTGATTTGAATCACTGTCCCAAATCGATTCGGCTGAACAAAAACAAAAACAAAAAAAACCCAGACTTCCTGCCCAGTGGGGTGAGGAGGTGTGATCCCTGCTGCTCCATGCTGTGGGGGGGCTTCTGCACAATCCCCCTGAAGCCCTGAGGGTGCTGCAGAAGTGGTGAGTCCAGGATTTTTTTCATTTTTTTTCTAAAAGGGCCAGAGCTAGGGCAGATGGGGCAGCCACAAGGAGGGCTGGAGGAGTAGGGGGGAAGTCAGGGGGCTCATTGAGAGCCCCCCCCC
>NW_017728931.1:91362231-91366962 GCF_001723895.1 Crocodylus porosus | reverse complement strand
CTTGTGAACCCAGCATTCATTCCTGCCTGTGGCAGGGAGTTAGGCTAGATGATCTGTTCAGGTCCCTCGTGAACCTAGCTACTATGAAACTATGAAACCTGCAAGGGAAAAGCTACTGTTTCCCAGGTTTTTCTCTATTAAAGGAGAATCCATTTTTAAAGTTTGTTCGTGACTCTTTCATATATTCTTGCAACCCACTTTTGGGTCATGACCCATGGGTTAAGAAGTGCTGAATTAAAGTCCAACCCTCTACTCAAAGCAGAACCATTCCCAACTAAATCTTTCTACCCAAAGCCTTGTCTAGCCAGGTCTTAAAACCTCCAAGGATGGAGAGTTCACCACCTCTCTGGGTAACCTGCTCCAGTGCTTTACTACCTTTCTTATGAGAAAGTTCTTCCTAATATCTAACCTAAACTTCCCTTGCTGCAACTTGAGACTACTGCTCCTTGCTCTGCCACCTGCTACCACTGTGAACAGTCTACCTTCATCATCTTTCGAACCCTGCTTCAGGTAGTTGAAGACTGCTGTTAAATCCCCCCTCAGTCTTCACTTCTCTAGACTAAATAAGCCCAGTTCCCTCAGCCTCTTCTCATAAGTCATGTGCTCCAGCCCCCAGTTATCCCTATTCAGCCCATGTGGGAAGGTGAGCACTGTAATAAAAAAACAACTTTTGAAATGAATAACTGCCAGTCAATTAACAAGTTATGGAAGGGTGCCTGGAGTCAACAAAGACTGAAAACAACTGGCTGAGGCAGACAGAGTTTCATATTGAACTGATTCAAAGCAAATGTTTTGGTTAAGTTAAAGACACCAAAAAGTTGCAATATGGTTCAAACTGATCCATAATAAAATATTTCATTTTGATTTTCCAGGATGTGAATATTGGATGCTGACAAAGGTAAATGAAAAAATATATATACAGAGAGAGTGAGAGCAAAACTGTTAGCGTTCAAAAACAAAGTGCTAAAAAAAATTTGGAGCAGTACATGAAAATGTAGTATGAGGAGACGAGTTTGTGGACCTTTCCAAAAGACCTGATGTCTTGAGCAAGATAAGAGAGCAGATACAGAAATGGGCAGGGTCTATTGCATGTACTGATGAGAGAAGTCTTGTGGAGCAGATTTTGGAAGCTGAGGTGGAAGGTATCAGACCTCGGGTTCCAAATGGCAGGCAACAAATGGGAAGGTAATATAAAAAAACTGATCTGGAAGGGACAGGCAAAGATGTGACAAGGTGGAAGAAGGTTGCTCAAGACAGGTACAACCTTTCATTTCCACCTAAGGCAATTATAGGCCACCAAAGCCTATGAGACAAGGAGGAGGGGGGAGTACGGAGAGAAACGTTACCAATCTTTTATCACAAAAAATTGAATTTTCATCATCAAAAAACCATTTTAGTGTTAAACTCCCACCCACCAGTAAATTTTCTCTGAGAGGCTGATTGGGCTTGCAGTTTCCTCTGTGGTTTGGTATTCTGTCTCATATACCTGCATGAGATCTTGGCAAGGTGATAAACTACCTGCTTTCTGATTAAGATCTTTGCAATATATCTGACCTGGTATTAACAATAGTGAGACCCTCAATTCACATGTAGCCCTGCTTCTAACACATGAGCATTAGTTACATTGTCCAGGAGCTGGTACAGAGTATCTTCAAAATTTGTGCTCCGAACACAGTACTCAGCTGTAATACCCATGCTCCATATGGCTAGTTCCTCTCTCTCTCCTGCTGGATTTTTTTCCTCCAACAGTTGGCCCAGGTCTTTTCTGTGATAATTGGTCCTTCGTACCTTGCTTTGCACAATTCTACTTAAGCATCCTATAATACAGACCATTTCAGTTTCTCTCTAAATGTCACAGGCACAACATGTTGAACAGATGGCAGCTGTTTGATATGGAAACAGAGTTTTGAAGACAAAGTGATCTGAAATTAAATGACCAAATATTTGATGTTTGTCATAGCGCTCAGATTGCTGTTTTCATTAACAACCAACAGGGCTGCTCCATGCAATAACAGTATTATTGTGATTAGCCTAACTATTGTACCATTGTAGTCATTGTTTCAGGACCAGGTTTTGCTTGGCCAAAGAATTCCTGTGATATAGTTCTCAGAGCACAGAGAGTGAGTCTGCAAACTTAATTTAACAAATGGTACTTTGGGCTTCAGGACTGTGCCTGACCTTCCATTCTCCTCTGACCCCCAATTAAATGAGTGTATTTCATGAAATATGCAGCACAGCTAACCCCCTATAAAACAGCTGACACACACTTTCTGGAATGTTTAGTTTCTGGCTAAAGACTTATAGATGGAGGGGAGTTCAGCCAGCATAATTGTAAAAAATACTCCTTACTAATATTTTATATATAAATAAAGCATGGTAAATTCACCTGTTTCTTCTAAAATTGTCACAATTTGCTCATGCTATCTTATTTGCATGATGATGAATGCTTTGCATTCAAAAGCTTGTCTATCCCAACAACATAGTTTGTCCAATAAAAGATATTGCCCTAAGAAATCTTTGCCTCTAGTCATTTCCCCTGAGACCAGATGAATCTGAAACTTCTTTAGAGTAGCCTTAAAGTAAAGGATAAATGTAAAGAAATGCAAAGTAGTTTGTAAATTCTTTCTGTTCTCAAAGCCAAATATATTATCAGACTGCCCAAATGTTTTACATTTCAATTGATGTTCCAGCTTTTGCCTATATACTGGAAAATAAATGGGAATTTTCCTTTCCAGACAGTCCCATACACATGTTTAAATACACTGTTGTATGAAAGCAGTGATCTAGTTACTTAAGACTCTCTCCAAGGAAAGCACGGCATTCATTTCCTTTGTGCATTTTCCCAAAGAGTGAAATGCCTAATTCTCTGCCTATTCAGTGTTCTGTAAGATTCACAAATGTACCCCATTGATTTTCAGTCTACAGTGTGTTGATTTCCAGTCCACACTATGTAGGGGGAAAAGAAACAATAACTGTATATAGAAAATATTGATTTGAAACCATTGATTCAAGGCCCCACGGTATCAAAAAGATTAGTTACTTTTAAGGGAAATACTAAAGGTGACTTTCAACTACTGTTTTATTGACAAACACAGACCAGATAAATCCTTTTTGATTCAGAACCACAAGACACTGAACCAGAACCTACAAAAAAGTCTGTTTAATACATAACAGAAAAGAACCCAACTACACATTTCTGCTGAAGTGTTAGAGTTAAGTAATCAGGATATAAGTGCTGCTCCCTACAAGAAAATGGGTGGCATTTTACTGTAGTCTTTAAATAAAAAGGAAAGGGGCAGAAGAAAGCTGAGTGACTGTGTGGACTGTAAAAAGGACCCACTTGGGCTCCTTTAAACATAAACTAAACCAAGTACATGAGAGCCCAGTACCATAAATTGCTAGGCAACCTTGATTCCTACCTAAGTTAATGAGAGTTGGAAGCACCCAGCACCTCAAAAGATCAAGCATCACTAATGTTGTCTTTCAGAGGGAAGCTTTGTCAGAATGCTCTTGAAAGGTAGCTGGTACAGAGCGAGGGATGTGTATTCATGGGGGCATTTACAGGGTGGGAATAAAATAGGAGAGTGGATATCAGAGAATGAAGTAGGCCAGCAGGAGAGTTTGACCAGGTTTAATTCTAACTGCCAAAAAAGGCCATGCTGTAGACAGCTGTTTTAACAGTATATACCAGATTGGAACATGAATGAAGCCTCCATAGTAATACCAGCATTTTAAGGCTGGTCATAGTTGAAATCCTTGTACACCTCAAACACAAAAGCAAGTTCTCAGTCCATCAGTGGTGCTTAACACTCCAAAACTGGCAGAAGGCAAGGCAGGGGTCACCTTATAGACTAACTGAATCAGAGATGCATAAGGTTTCATGAGACACAGCTCACTTCATCAGATGCTAGGAAAGAACATGCAGAGAACAAGCTATCAAATAGTAGTGATTTAAATACAAATGACTTGGGGGAATGGAAAGGACAAAAGAAGGCAGTGTATTGGGTTCAGGGATTTGCTCAAACACAGACTTTCAGGTCCACCTTTCACTGCTAACACCTCAGCAGCCACCTGCGGGCAGTCCCCACTCAGCCCTCACCACCAACATCACCATAGCTGCCTGCAGGTGGTACCTGCTGAGTACCTGCAGGTGGCCATCGTGCCCCCCAGCCTCGGGAGGCAAGAGGCATTTATAACATAAACCAGTGTTTCCCAACCAGTGTGTCATGGCACAAAAGGGTACCATCAAAGATGAACAGGTGTGCCATGGAATTTTGCCATGGCACTGAGCTACAATGAACTACAACAGGTATGAGGATGGGGAAATGCCTTAACAGGTGTGCTACGGAAAAAGAATTATTAATGTAAGTGTGCCTTGAGCTGGAAAATGATGGGAAATACTGACAGACAACTCTGTCTCTAAATCAAACACTTATGTTGCATGGGGTCTTCTCCCAGACCCAAAGACAGTCCTCAGGCGTGGTTTTGTCACTACTCACCTGCTCTCTCCCCAGTCTCTCAAGCAACAGGAAGGTTCACACAGTGTGTCTGCTGCACCCTCAGTCCTCTGGGAGAAAGGCACTCCTGATGTGATCCCAGGATCCTCCATGAGTTGACCCTCCAGCCCTCTCCCATTCTTACCTCAATCCTAGGCAAGCTGTTTGAGAAAATTATTCTGGCACACATCCACAAGGGGCCAGCTGGGGACTGCATGCTTAGGGGAAACCAACA
>NW_017728931.1:91345648-91361001 GCF_001723895.1 Crocodylus porosus | reverse complement strand
CAGACTAGATGATCTACTCAGGTCCCTTCCGACCCCAGAAACTATGAAACTATGACACTGACCTTGCTTCCAGCCCACAGCTCAGTCTCTCCTTGACTGACCCTGGCTCTGTTTTCTGGGAACTCTTCTAACTAGCTGGCATCCCAGAAGCTATCTGCCTCAGCTGGTCCCATTTCCTAGGCAGCCTGTAGTCAGGTTTTGCAGCTTGCAGCTAAGCCAATCCTCCTAGCAAGCCTACAATCAGTCACTTGCTGGCTGCAGCTCCTGAATGCATTCAGGCAGCAAGTGACTACTGCTACAACCCCCTTAAAGAACAGCCTGTTACAGGCAGTTTGAAGCAAGCCAGAGCAGGTGAAGAGAGCACTAAAGCAATAAACCCATAGAGACATAAAAGCTAATCCAGGTAATGGAATAAAAAGCCACATTCTCTGTTTAGACTACACCCAGCACAATCCGGTCTGTAGATGATTTCTTGTTCCTCAATCTTTTATTAAAGTCAATTTTTAAAATCCACTCCAAAATGTGAGAGGGAACAGTAGGCAGCTCGACTATGCCTCCCTCTCTCCCCATTTGGCAGTAGGCTGCTGACCATGCCAACCATGAAGAGCAGGCATTGTGCCTCCATATTGGGTGCCAGACCAGGCAGGCTCCTCCCATGCACTTGGCAGCTCCAAGAGTCACTGTGTTAGTGGAACTACCAGTGAGATTTACAGGGGTTTTCAACCTTTTTCAGTAAGTGTACCCCCGGTGGCCGGATGTGGAGCAGCAGGGGATGGGGGTGGCGGCCACCACCACCACGTGCAAGCTTCTGCCCCCCCCCATGCATCCAGGTGGCTGGGTGGCACCTGCATACCCCCTAGGGCCTTTCCAAGTACCCTCAGGGGTATGTGTACTGCCACCTGACAACCCTTCCTGTAGTATCATCTGGTAATGCCACTGCATATTTCTAAAATAAGGTGAATAGGGAGCAAGATGAGCACGAGGAGGGCCTATGATTTTCTATGTAGTCCAAGGAAAACAAATCAGCATGGGTAAATATGACAAGCTGGGCAAGGTTTTACAAACATGCCTACTGAAGTCTGCAAAGTTGAATATATTCTATCTTTCTTGGGATTGTATTCTTGGGAGGAAGGAGCCAGAGAAGGTCAGGAATGTGTGATGTGACCAACATGACAATTCCAATTCCAGCTTGCCAGGGTTTGATTAGGAAAGAGTGAGACTATCAGGAAAGGAATTGTAATGGCAAGACAAAGATTAAAGAGAACATGATTAGCAATACAGGCCAAGGGAAACTCATGGAATGGGTAGATTCTATCACAGAGGTGAAATAGGCAGTCAATCAGGGGTTGATAAAAGGGCAATAATAAGAAACTGAATACTGATGGGAAATGAAGATCTAATAGGCCAGTGTAGGACTGACTGTATTTACAGAGAAAGGACTTGGTTGGCCCACATCAGTGTTTCCCAGGCAAGTATCAAACTTGATCCCTCAAGATGCAGAGGAAACTACATCTGAGCTTCACTTTAGACACAACAGTAGAAAAAGTGCCAGGTTTGCTTCAGTCAGAACCCTGTCATGCAGCACCCCTGTCGAATGGCAGCACAGCAGTAAGCACCAACTGAGTATACATAAAGATCAAAATTTTTACATAAGTCATCTTGACATAAGCGTATTGAATGAAGAAATTCATTATAATAATGCAATTAATTGATATATTAATGGGAGCTCTACTTTCAGTATGGGAATGTTCTTGTTGCTAAAGTACATATCAACATGACTTCTGAATTTATTCAAGTAGCCCATATTTGAATTGCTGCCCAAATATCCTTCTTGGGGCAAATGGAGGCCTTTTCTGTACTTCTTTGCTCTGACAGTTTATTTTGCATTAGCTGTGCTGAAGCGTAAGAGGCTTCTTCATGATATTTGGGGAAGAGAAGGGTTCCCAGCTCAAAAATTCTGAACAACCTTTTTCTGGGGTTGGTTAGATCAAGGTTTGGGACTAGACAGATATAAATATGAGAGTCACTAAAAAAAATACATTCCAGGTCTGAGCTTGAAGTTCAAACAGCAACAAAGTTCATAGGTTCCCAGATCCAGATGTTCGGTTGCAAGTCATCCATAATACTTCACATGTTTATGAGTTATTTAGATGGGATGGACTGACCTTGGTCTGCCTCTTTCATTCTAATTTAGTCAGAATTTATTTTTTATATATATATCTAGCATTCTAGTCAAATTCATTACTTAATTACAATAATCTCTTAGTTAATATAGTTCTCGGAAAACTCACATTTTATAAAGGCTTCAACACCCTGTGCACTTAATTAGGATCCTTCTACACAGATTAATAAAAGCTGAACAAGAACCACCCCTTTTTATATTCCTAAATTATTCTAGCAATGCAAACATTGGCTAAAAACATGCTATTTGAACACCATTTTTGCCAAAATACACTCTTTGAACACCATGCCTTGCCAAAATATTGAGTTGCTACATTTATCTTCCATTAATAAAGGCATGAATGACACACACTTACTGTATGCTTAACTTGCATCAGTTTTGTTGTTTCTTTAAATGATTAATTAATGAGTCAGTGCAGTCTTCTCTCACTTTTTCACTCTGTCTTCTTCCCTTTACAAGTGTCAGAGAACAACAACATAAGAAGATGTATCCTTTACCAATCTCCATCTTAAAATCAGGGTGATATGCATCTCATCCATTTTACATCCACAGATTTTGCCTTCACCCGTGAGATACTCTGCCACTGCTCTGCCCCTGCTCTTCTTAGTAGCCTAAATCTTTCTTGCCCCAAGGCTGTGCATTGCAGGGAAGGTGTGCTGAGTGAAAGATTCCCATTCTTGTCCTTGAAGGGCTTCACAGCGGCTGTATTTCAATGTTCTGAAAGAATTAGACTGGCATCCCACTACAAAATTAGACACCAGCAATTTGACTGGAAGCAATCTGTTAAAAATATTCCCAACCTAGAGTAGCTACTTGCTACTCTGCTATCTAGAGTATTACATCTTTAATGACTTCTCCCCCATGCCTCGGGATGTGGAACATATGTGGGATTCAGCTTGATTCTGATAATCCATTTGATGTCTCTGTCCCTGTCAGCAGAGGCCATTCTCCAGCTCTGTTACTCATGTTAAACACAAGTGTGAGACAAATGAGTGAGCTGGAGCCATTTTCATTGATCTTTGTATCAGCAGGGATTCTGCAGGATAGGGATGTTTTGAAGTTAATGGTGTATTTTTTAAAATTTAAACTTGTTTGTACAACTCAGTATATCTATTATGTTGTTTTGAGATTGCCCGTCTCTTGCGGAAGTTAAAAAAATAAGGAAGGAAAAAGAAAAAGACAAAAAATGTATCCCCCTATGCCATTTTTGACACAATTTTCTATTCAGTGCTTAGATGCCGAGGTGAGAGGTGCTTTTTAGATCAATAGCCACGCCATTAATGGTAGAGCTACCATTTTCTCCAGTCATTCAGTATAATTTTTAAGTGAATTAATTTTGATCATGCTCATACCGTGTTAAAGTTCATAAATTTGTGCCAAGAATGTTCATAAAAAACAACATGAATTTTAAACTAACATAAGCAGATACATTTGAAACTGTGAATATTTGCATCAGGAATCTTATTCCAAGACTTGCTCTCATCTAGTCAGGAGACAAAGTATCATGTGAATTATGTAACCAATGAGAACAACTATAACCCTGAGTCCTCCCAGTTAAGTGCTCCTATCCTTTGCATTTCCTTGGTTACAGACCAGGACTAGCTAAAATAATTGTATTTTAATTTTCAAATAATTTGAAACAGTGTAATTTATTTGTGGACATATTCATAAGTACATGGAGTGGTAATGTTTGTCAAATAAATAATACATTACTGATCTCCTGAACTGAGGTTCTAAAATGTTTTCTGTAATGTAGGAATCATCGTATTACAGACAGGCTGATCATATGGTCAGTTAGACTGCAATTTCTTGAGAACAGGCACCATTCTCCATAATCATTTGGAAAGCATCATGCATATGCCAAGTCCCTTACAAATGGGCACTAATGATGGATATTTCCCCCTTCATAATTTGTGGTCATCTCTTTTATTGTGTATATTAGTAATGCTATATTAACTATAAAGAGGAAAAAACATTAAGATATTTGCTCCTCTACCATTATTATTTCTCTACTATGTTTAATTACAAACATTCCGTCTAAAACATGTCAAGAAGCTAAATGAAAAACAGTACAAGAATTAGCTAAAGCCAAAAATGGATTGGATTCACCACTTGGGGATCTCAGGACTTCAGTAATCTACAGCCAAGCATCTCTTACCACAGCAGCCTTCACCTGCGTAGCTATTTACCACTGCATAATACAAGTCCAGCATTACCAAGCCTAAGTATTCAAATACTGTGAATCAAGCCCCATCAAAATCATGACATCTTTAAAATAAGACTGCTCCTTTGCGTGTCAATGTGGATTTCATGGCAATTATGCTTACACTTTCTAGGTGCATCCAGACAAGCGCAGATGTACAGCATGTGCTGCCACAGACCCGTCTCTGGCGCCACACGCTGCACATGAAGGCATTCCCCATGCTTCTGCTTTCCAGCATGGAGAGGGTTTTGATCCTGGGAGATTCTGGGGTAAAAAAAGCCCAAGCCAAAAAAAATGGGGTGGCACATGTGGTGGCAGCATGCACCGCCCAAACCAGAGCCTGGCTAGCTGGAGTCACATTCTGGCTGCCAGCCAGGCTTCCTGCCACAGGAGCATCACAGCTGCAGCTCCAAGAGGCCCCCAGGTAAGGCTGCTGGGTTTAGAACAGTTGCTGGCCCCAGCCTCCCCTAACCCACCCAGGATCACCTGCCGTATGCCAGAGTACACGTGGCAAAAGCATTCCCTGGGGTCAAGTAGCAGTGGCACAAAGTGTACGGATGCTACTTGTTTCCAGGGAAACACGCATTCCTGCTCACCTAGACACATTCTAAGGGCATGTCCCAAGCGCACGTGTGGTTTGCGGCACCTCAAAGCAGTCCGAGGCACTGCAAACTGCATGCAATGAACATGCAACTGTTCACTATGAGATCCTGGTGTTGAAAATAAACCACCACTAAAAAAAATGGTGTGGAGCACATGGCAGCTGCATGCTACCAGAAAGGCAGCCTGGCCAGCCAGAGCCATGCTCTGGCTGCCACCCAGGCTCCAGCTGGCCGGCTTGGTAACACTGCTGCCCCAGGCCTCCAGAATCCCAGGTAAGGCTGCTGTGGCCAGCACAGGGGCTGGACCCATCCTCCCCTACCCCACCCTGGTCACTTTGCCACATGCCAAAGTGTGCATACAGGGGCATGCCCAGGGAGAAACTGCAGTGGCACAAATGTGTGCTGCTGCTATTTGTCTTGAAGAAAACATGCACCCCTACATGTGTGCTCTCACTGAGATGCGCCCTACGTGCATACAACCTACCTTTTTTCCAATCATTGTGTTCATTCAAGTTGCATGTAAACCAGTGCCTCCAAATGATCCTGTCTGCGGACAGGTTATCCTTAACTCCTTCAGTTCCCTCTTACCATGTATGGTAGTGAAATACAGCCTAGAGTCTGACCTCTTAATTCCAAGCTCAGTTTTTATCTTCAGTTTTGACTGACACAAATTGTTTTCACTTGTCTGCAATGACCTCTACCAACCAAACACCATAATACATTGACATCATCTTCTCCTGTGGTGGTAATGAAACTTACCCATATTCCACTGTAGCACCCCTCCTGAAATATGGATGCAGCAGGTGTCTATTCTGGTCCACTAGTCTCAGATAATGAATACATTCTTCAGCTGTTCAACATTCTCCGCAAGAATATTTACATTGTGGGCATGTCTGTGTGTGAATATTAATGTGATGCAATAAAACTTTGGCACAGTTTGTGCAGGAGTTTACTGCTCCTAGGTGTAGTGTTTATATGTGCACTAAGGACTGCAGCATGTTGAGTCAGAGTGGAGCAGACCTGGCTAGCAAGGGCTCTGGGGGTCAGCCTACCAGCCCAGGACTACTCCAACACAGCTCCACATGCTGTCTGGGGCATGAGGTTGCTTCAGTGCATGGCTAGCCAGCAGGCAGTGGCCCCACACTGAAGGATCATCATGCCCCAGCCAGCCCTGCCATCTTCTATATGAGTTGCAGCAGAGTAAATAACTCTGCTGTAGGAAAGTACTTGTGTCTGGTAGTATTAGCCTACAGTGGAGTTAATTAGTTTACTCCAACCTAATAGCTCCACATGTGTAGATTGGTGAGATTTTGCTGTGGAGCTAATTAGGCAACTCGGCACTAAGTGTCTCATGTAGATGCACCCCATGAGATGCATGATATTGGATGCATTATCTAAAGATATTGGAATAGTTAATGAACGGTTTCATAAGAAGATCTTTCTCCCAGGCAGGGCCTGGTTCAACCCCAGCATAAGAAGCAGTTGTCTGTGAATACTACAGTTGTACTGGCTTGTAGCAGTCCCCTTTGAAGCACTATACTGTGTGGTGATCTCAGGAAAACAGCACGCTGCAGCCCAGAAAGAAGAGAGGATGGCAGGCAAGTGTGAAAAGGGAAAATAGACATACACAATTTGAAGAACTCCAGCTACTTTGAAAGTAAGTAATTTCTCTCTTTCCAGTGGTTGTTAATGCAGTATCCTCTGTGTATTATTAAGCAGCAAAGAGAGGTGAACAAAATGTTTTTTTTCTTTTGTAAATAAAACAGAGAAATCAATTCATTTTGGACATAAGAAGTTTGGGAAAAATATTAGGAGATGAATATGTTGGCTTCCATGGAATTCAGTAGCCACCTTTTATATACCACTTCGGGGTCTGACTACCTTTATATATCAATGCTGTTGTCTGGCATCTTAGCAGCAAATGAGAAAGTCCACCAAACAAAACCACTCTGAAAGACAAAGACATAAAGAGACTGTATTTATTAGGCCATGAGGTATATGCCTCTACAAATAAGAAATTGTAGATCATATCTCGTCAGGCCCTACTGTTGAGATATGATTAATGAGTCTGAGAGTTTTCCCTTTCACGGGCATGCTGACATCTGGCCCCAGGGAGAACCTTGCCTTGTTAATGTCAGAAGGCCTGACATAGCTTGCACATGGTCCTAGATGTAGCTGACAAAGATTCCTATTTATTGGTGACAGTAGTGGTTATGTAATGGTCATCCTACAACACAAGGGTTCACTTTTCCAACAAGTGCAGCCAATTGTGGAAGACTCATCATTCAGAAGAATGGAATTGCTCACTGCAAAATGGATGATGTGCAAAACAGACCCTACGGAGACAGTCCACTCCTATACCATTGTATTGGAAAGGAAGCACAGAAGGCAGCAGTTGTAGATCCCTCAAAGACTGACCTTGTAGCTTTCTCTCTTCTACCTTCAAACCATGTTGGAAAACACAACACTTTCACAGACAAAGGCAACCAACTACAGAGTAGGACTAGACATGTATAGAAATATTCTGCCCCCTGGATGGCATTTAGAACCAGGTTCTATTCCACCTATTTGACACACAAGTGGATTTAGGCACCATAGAGCAAATCTATTCCACCTTGCTCAACTCCCTGAAAGTAGTTAATAGAAAACATGGGTGGATCCTCCTTTTCTTCCCTGGTTTTTTGAGACTCAGTCTTAAAGGTAAGATGGCAATTGTTACAAAAGTAGATGCATTAATAGATTTTAGGTACTCAAGCAAGGTGAACAGAATCACATTGAGGCACATTAGTCCACTTATGTAACTAAAGGTGGAATACAATCTGGCCCTTTGTTTTTCTTGTCCATTTTAGTGTGGTGAGAACTGTCATGGCTAAAATGTACCAAACCAGCTTGGTGAGCTCATTTATTGCCCACCCTCACTTTTTTTTTTTTTTTAAACAGACAAAGCTGATTCCCCTCTTGACACTGAGTAAAGCACGCTGAGCAGTTTAGGTGTTGGTTCCTGGACTCATTTCATAGGGATCTGAAGAATAATTTTGGAGCCCTCTGAAGTTGTCCTGCTATAGGTTGTTGTCCAGGGTGCCCTTAAAGACCCTTCATGTACTGATGAAGAGATGAAAGTATGACCAATGCTTGCAAGTTTGGCACGGTCTTAAACATGTCCTCTTGCCCTAGGGGCTGACAAGCAAGCTAGAACCATGGGGCAATCTGGGCAGCCAAGACTGTTACAAGAGGAGCCCATGGGCAATAGTTGGTGACCTGATGGTTTATAGCTGCAGAGAAACTGTGAGACTCAGGTATCACAAACTATGCCCTACAGAATGGGTGTCTTAGTATTTACTCATCTGTCTGAGGAATCAAAGGCCACAGAGGGACATGCTCTAGCAGAGTATTTGTGTGCATTCTCTCAACCGTGGCTAGCTTCTGAACACTTACAAAGAGATGGACAAGAACAAACCTACTATATCCACTGGTGGTGCTAATAGCTTTAGTGCCAAGCAGTGGACTGTCAGGGAGCTTAGTGCCAAAAACAGAAGGTCTTAGTTCAGTCAGCAAGATGGAAATGGACAACAGCAATGATTTAAGCTCCTGCAACCTTAATTAATTTGTTGGCACCATTTTAACTTAATTTAGTCTGCTGGCACCATGAGCCTGGCCAGGTGCCACTGGTTGCTTAGATTTCTGAGAACACAGCAGGATTTTTGGATTGACTCCAGAACCCTTGATTGTGCTGCGGTCAGTACTGAATGCCTCTCTATTGTAATGTTGTGATATCAACCTAGACGTTATGACCCCAGTGGGAGACAGAGGCCTTTTCCAGTGCAGTATGCATGGGTATTTTTGCCCATCCTGAACTGTCAGCACCACACTGCACACAGGCGGCATTGGAGCCACTTAGGGCTGCAAAGTGTCAATAAATGATCACTTCAAGGGGTGGATATTTCTTCAGAAAAAGAGTTATTCATAGGGAACCTAAACCATGAACACCTTTGCCTTTACTATGTCAGACAATATTCTCTTGTCCAATTTCAACCAGGTTGAAGATCTGCAGGGCTGGGAGGGAACATGCACTATCACTCCTGGGTCCTATGGAGGCATGTCTGGGGAATCCACATCTGGGCTCCCTTACTAGCCCTATCAATTTGTTTAAGAGATATCTCTGCAGCCCTGTCGCCCTGCCCTTGAAGGCTTGGAAGGTGAAAGACTGAGACAGGACATTTCTCTGGGACCTGGAAATCTCTCCAGCAGTAGACACACTTTGGAAGTCCATCATACCTCAATAGTTTTGTTACATGGGGTCAATCCCTGAATCTAGGCAACTTCAGAGGCCATGCTGAATCAAGAAACGGGTTTTTCAAATAAATAATTATTTCATAGAAACGAACAAGTTGCTAACTAACAACAGGGAAAACTGACTCTCCTGACCTTACTAAAATGAAAAATATCTAAAATTAAAGAAGCTATGAGTTTCCTGAAGTATGGAGCTAACAGCAAGAAATCTTATCTCAAGCCAAGACAGTTAAGAGCTGCTAAGGCACAGTAGGTACACTTCTCTGAAAGAGCAGCTGGGCACCATATGGGGACTGCTGCCCAAAATAGCCTACAAGCTGACATACATAAGACACATGAACACCAACAGAGAAATGCTCAGATGTACAATCGCTTGAAGAAGTAATTTCCCTCATCCCCAAAATTCAAGTTCCTGGCTTTACAGCCAAGTGTCATTAAACGCATCTCTAAGACTGAAATCATTGCAACTAAAATAATTTATGTACAATTGCTTCAGATCAACTTGCATGAAGGAACAAAACAAAAACTTAAAAATAGTGGGAAGAGGCACTTTAGTTTAAAATAATGAATGAAATCCCTAGAATGTTTCCATGTACTCAAACTAAATATTGGATGATGCCCAAATCTATTTAAATATAAATTTGAAAGCCAAGGAATGGTTTGTAAAAGTATAAATATATAACAAAGAACTGGAGAATTAAGTCCATAGCCTTTTGCATACCACTAGCTCATCAGTCACATGGCCATCTATCAGTATTATCCATCTCCCAACTTTGCTTCCATTTCCATTAGCAAATATTTCAGAAAATACCTTGTTAGTTCCATTTTTATTTATTCCACGCATAGCTACAGCCATTTATGATTTCATAAATCTTCCTTAGCTGATGTCATTTCTTCCAAGACAAAAATCCCTACCATTCTTCAGAGCAGCCAATATAACTGCTATCTTATTAGCCCTGGTAAGCAACGGGAAGAACACTATCCCTTCTATTTGGCCACAAATGATCCAGACCAAGTACTTCACTAGGAAACCCCTGATCAGCATTATCAAAGACCCTTTTCTGGTGGCTTTACTCTTTTTCTTTCTTGGCTATTCTTTAGTTATATTTTGGCTTGTTCTTTAACTACTTCTGTTACCTTTTCTCTCTTCTCCAGAGCAGAATCCTGGAAATTTGGAATATAGAAAACAGACAGATTTGTCCACAACTTGTAGTATCATCCATTTATTACTTTTATCCATCTTGATTTTCTTTGAATAATAACTACCACCCTGAGTACTTTACAGTACTCTTCCATCCATTACAACACTTGGTGAGATGATGTGTACTTTAGGAATGTAAAAGTCACCATTTAGAAAGCGTAGAGCAGGTGAGAAGTGGGTGAGGGTATTCTATATTAAAGACAACATTCACTGTTTTACAGTTCAAATAATTTACAAAATATTGAATTTGAATAAATATATATTGATGCATTGAGAAAGCACAGGAGGATGAAGATATAGAAGGGAATATTATGTTGTCATAGTAGGACTTCAATTTGGGAGACACTTGCTGGAGAATTCATGAAACCAGTAGTAAAACATCACTACCATTTCTAAAAATTACAGAGGAAAAAGGAATTTCACTCTTACTGAAGTCTCTCTTTCAGACTTTTGTTACTCTGATAAAGAAGAATTAATTACTGAACTGTAAAGGGATGTTATGTAGACAATAGTGATCATGACCTAATTACATTGTCTGGGCAAGTGGAAGACATTCCACACCAGGGAATGCATGATTTCCAAAACCTGAGGAAAATTATGAGCAAAATGAAATGGGAGAAAAGTTTTGGACACAAGAAATGTGAATTAAGTGTTAATGTCTTTTGTTCAGAAAATACGTTATTCATTAAAAGTCCTTCCTGGTTCTACGATAGTATGAAAGCAGCACTTATAAATAACTACATGCCAACCTGGGGGGAAAGAAGTAGAAACTGATAACATTCAACATAAATGAGAAGACATGTAATGTGGAAAACTGATTAGGTATACTAGTAGCCTGTAAAATCCATAGTTCTGGCAAGCCTTATAATGGTAAGGCGGGGAGGGGGGCGGGAGGTTCAAGTATATTAGAAACAAAAGAAATTCTAATAGTGGTAGATTACCTCTATAATGTTATATGCAGGGATCTGGGTTTTCCATTTGCTGCAGAAAAACACAGGAAAAACATGGATTTTCTCCTTTGACTGAGAAAAATGAGGGTTTTCTCTTTTGAAGGAGAAAAACATGGATTTTTATCTTTAAAGGAGAAAAATGTGAGCAACAGTAGGTTTCCCTTTGCAGACTGGCAGAGTTCCGGCCTGCAAGGGACTGCTTGCGGCTACAGGAGGGCGATCAAGCAGACAGCACCATGTGCGTGTGTGTGCACATGCATGTGGCAGCCAGGCAGCAGTAGACAGCAGCTCCTGGAGCTCCCACAAGTAAGTCTACAGGAGGGAGGTGCAGGAGAAGGGGGAGGGCCTACAGGCCATGTGTTGGGTGGTGGGGAAGGGGTACAGGCCATGCATTGGGGGGGGCAGGAGGGGCACATGCCCCCTGAGATTTCTGCCCCCAATGGGTGTGGGGCTGCAGCAGGGCTGGACCAGCTCCAGCCACATTGCCTGTTTCACCCCACCCTCCTCTTCCTCACACACTGGGGACAGGGGGCACAGATCAGGAGTGAGAGGCACCAGCGGGACTGGAGGGCTATGAGTCAGGAATATGGGACTTTGGCAGTGCCAGAAGTTGTGGGTCAGGAAGGATACCAGCAGGGTTGGTGGGGGCTGTGACTTGGGAGTAAGGGGCAATGGCAACAGCATAGCAAGGCTGCTCAGAGGCAAAAAGCAGCAGGGGGGACAGCTGAAGATGGACCCGCATCCTGGTCAGTGAAGGGGACAGAAAAAGCTCTTATTTTCCACGATAAAAAATCCAAAAATCAAATGCCAAAGTTTATAGCTATTTAGAATTTATTTTATTATAATGATTGATGCACTGGTAGACTTCCAAACTGCTTTACAATTGTAAATATATCGATACAACATTGTGTTTAACTGATACATATATATTTACATATATACACACACACACGTATGTATGTATGCGCCAGCCATAAAGTGCAATGGAATCTTATACTGGATGCCATAATCATGACTCCTGCCATGCATATGTGGCATGGATTGTGTAGATTGGGCATCAGATCTTATCATGCCTTCACCTGAATGTCTACAAGGGTCCCCATAGATCCATTAGTAGCTGGAGATAGTAAAATAGTTAATAATTAAGGCAGAAAAGGCAGATTTATTTATTTTTGTTCTGTATTTAGAAAGAAACAGGATGGTGTGATTGCATTATATGAAGATAAAGTACCTTCCAGTCCTTTAGTGACTAAAGAGAACATTCAGTAATATTTACTAAGGATAAGCAACTGGCAGATAACTTTCACCAAAGAGTCATAAAAGACTTTTCTGAGGAGCTCTCTGGCCTCCTAACGTCAATTTTAATAAATCTTGAAATACCTTTGAGATACCACAAGATTTAAAGAGTGCTTATGTTGTGCCAATATTTTAAAAGGGCAATCAGGATGACTTGGATAACTATAGGCCTATTAATTTGAATTAGTCCCAGACAAAATAATGAAAAAGTTTATATAGGATTCAACTAATAAAAAAGTAAAAGCTACAAATATAATTAATGCCAGTCAACATGCTTTTATGGAAATACATCTTGTCAAACAAACCTAATTTTGTTCTTTAACAACAAGTTAACTTGACAAAGATAACTGCAAAAGAGACTTCAGAAAGGAATTTGACTAAGTAACCAAACAACATTGAGTAAAAAAAGATCATTTACTGTATCAATAAAAGCACACGTAAATGACTTACAGATTTCAAAAAACAGTTGGCAACAGGACATCATAGAATCATAGAAAATTTGGGTTGAAAGGGACCTCAGAAGGTCACCTAGTCTAACCCCCTGCTCAAAACAGGACCATCCCCAACTATATCATCCCAAATCAAGGCTTTGTCTAGCTTGATCATCAAAACCTGCACAGATGGAGAGTCTTCTCTGGGTAACCTGTTCCACTGGTTTACTACCCACTCTTTGTAAGTAAGTTTTTCCTAATATCTAACCTACCTCTCCCTTGCTGCAACTTGAGAGAAAGGATCCAGTGGAGGGATCCGAGACAAGTCAAGAGTAGAGACCAAGGGACTGCGGAGCTCGAGGCTAGCAAACCCCTGCTCCCTACTTACCACGGGCCTACAGAAGTTGCAGCGAGTGCTGGGAAAGCGAACCCTCCATGCTGGGTGAGCCGCAGCTCAATGCTAGGATGCAGCTGGGTAGTGCTAAAGTAAAAAGGGGTCGCAAGACAAGACCCTGAAAGAGATGCTGTCCACCATCCCAGAGCTTGAGGGGAGAGGGGAGCTGGGTCCAAGTTTCGTGACCCCGAAAGCGGGAAGATTCCCTGAGTCACGCTGGCACAGAGCACGGAAAGAGAGACTGGGCAGCGCCCATAACAAGCTGCCAGTGAGTTAATTGGTGGCGGGAAGCTGAGACACGGGCAAAGAAAGGCCCCTCTGATCTTTTTTCTTTCCCTTATTTTGCATGGACAATGACTGGGACAGCAGGGGGTCACTGGGAGTGACACATACAGAGAAAGACAGACGGGAACACCCTTCATAAGGGCAGCCGGCGTAGAGCAGAAGCCACCAGGTGTGCTGATTATGGGCACAGCCATTAGCTTGCAGAACACCGGCCGGCACTCACCTTGGAGATTTCACCACCAGGGATCCTCCTCTGAGCCCAGGGGTGATCCCGGGGACAGCTCAGATGAGCTGCTGCCTCCCATCCAGTCCTCTATAAAAGAAAAAAGAGAAGAACAAATAAAATACTACAAATGATATAACGGGTTGGGAGTAATCATTTGGCTGGTCTCAGTTAACAACTCATCAATCTCTTTCCTCCCCTCATAAGATCTAAGTCATGGCAGGTGAGAACCAGAGGAAAGGCGGTACCCCACCAACCCGATAATAATGCTAAGAGGCAATTCACCGTGTTCCATACATTTCTTATGAATCAACTTAACTTCCAACTAGTTACTCTCTTTTTAACGTACCTTTTAACTAATTGAAAATGGAAATACTTAACTTTTAACTTAACTCAAGTTAATTTTAAAATTTGCTAACTTTTAACTTTAACTAGTTACATTTTTTATAAACTTTTCCTGTAACTGTCAATTATGCTTTGGCCTTCCTGATTTTATCCCTGCATGCCCAAGATACTCCTGCTTAAGTGTTTGTCCAAGTTCCTACTTTTTGTAAGCTTCCTTCATGTGTTAGCTCACTGAAGAGCTCCCTGCTAAGCCAAGCTGGTCTTCTGCCTTACTCGCTAGTTTCTGCACATAATCACCAAATAAGGTTATTTCTAGTGGGCCTCCACAGACTGGGACTCTGGTCTGACAGTATTCAAAGATTTTATTAACAATTTGAAAGTGAATGTAAAAAAAAAAAAACAAAACAAAACAAAAAACCACTGATAAAATTTGTTGATGGCAAAAAAACCTAGCCTCAGTATAAGTAATGAGAAGGACAAAGCAGTCTACAGAGCAAACTGAATTGATCTGAAATATGAGCCCATTAAAAAAAAAAAATCACCTTAACGCAGCTAAGTGCAAAAGAACATGAATCTAAGACTTACTTACGGAATGGGAACTCCACCTGGAAAGTGTCGCGCCCCTAATGCCGGTGCACCCTTGACCTGCGAGCCTGGGTCAGCATGACCGGCTTGGCGCGAGGAGGGAGATTTATGACAACGGTGAGCAGGAGTCAGAGGGATTTAATCACAGCGTGGTGGTTACACAGAAAAGTTTATTTTACTTATGCTACCAATGGCTTGCAGCATAGGCAGAGGAGTTGATTTATTCAGTTACAGCATGCAGATATCGTGTTACCCAGCATTTACAGGGTGGGTAAGAACATTGCTTGTTACAGATTCTGAGCGATTCACATAAGCCGTTGCAGTCTGCAGATTACTGAGAGCTCTTGATAAGAAAGATAACACCAG
>NW_017728931.1:91341733-91345343 GCF_001723895.1 Crocodylus porosus | reverse complement strand
CTCTCTCTCGTATGAGCTCAAGCGATTTGAAATGAGGCACAGAAAGGGGTGTGTATATGCAGCACTGTTAATACAGAGGGATAAATTACAATTACAGAGTTTGCTGTGTTAGCTTCTGACCTTTTGCCATCTGACCTTTTGCCATCAGCATCTGAAATCAAAGACTTTAATCTTTGACAGAAAGCAAGAACTCTGGAAAGGATTTAACAAAGTGAATGAGACATTCAGCATGGCTCCCAATGCAACACTATACCAAAAAAATAGCTAACATGACTGTTAAATTCCATAAACAAAGGAGTGGCAAAAAGGAATATGAGGTGATTTTATTTCTGCCTCTGGTATTGATGAGACAGATACTAAAATATGGCATACTGGTACACTGTCCTTTCTTTTTATTTATTTATTTATTTATTTTTAAGGTGTTAAAAATCAGAAAGGGTGCAAAAGAGAGCCACAGAAATGATATGAGGAATGACAAAAATGTTACATATTTATATGGCTTCTGTTTGGTTTATTAAAGTATTAAGGAGTCATTTGATTATAGTGTATAAATAACTTCTCAGGAAGAAAATACAGGGCCCTAAATAACTCTTTAATCCAGTGGAATAAGGCACAAGAAGTAATGACTGGACACTGAAGCCAGACACTTTCAAACTGAAATCTGAATTTACAGATACATACATACACACAGACATGTATATAGGTATATATGTATCATATGCGTATGCAAACACACACACACACACACACACACACACACACACGAGGAAGATTAACAGTTAGAACAAAACATCCTGAAAAGTGTTATATTCTCAATTTCTTCAAGTCTTCAAATCAAGACCAGATGTCTTTCTGAAAGATGTGCTTTAGCCAGAACGCAGGTTATACACAAGAGTCACAAGCAGAGGGTAATTTCAGGCCTTAAACTGTTTTATATTAAAATCCATCACCAAAGTTTCTGAATGCTTTTTTATATAAAAATCAATAGCAAAGCAAAGTTTCTAGTGAAGTTACTGTAGTTTCTGGAAATTCTCCCTTTTTGGGGGCAACAAAATTCTGCTTGAGATAAAGTTTCTTGGTTAAGATTATGATCAGTATTTGTCTGTCTTGTAGCAAATTCTATCTATAGTACCATTTTTTATGCTTGTGTTTGAAGGTAGTCAGTCAGTAATCTGAATACCTAAAAAAAAATAGAACTATTTCACAATATTACTTAAACTGTTGAAAACATGCTGGTGAATAACATGATACAATTATATTTAGAAGTGATGTTTTCAGGATTCCTCATACATAGGTCTCTTGATGTATTGACTCATATAAAACCAACGCTTTGGACAGTGAAGACTTTAATTACAAAAGGTACACCAGAATAGGTCCAATGTAATAATGCATCAATTTAACACAGCAAGCTAATCTATGAAAGAAAATAATTAAACAATTTTCAGATGCTTGCATTCTGGTTAAAGAACTGAACCTTGCGATTGCTTTGGCATCCTATAGTTTCATCACTACCTACAGTATGTTCCAGTATCATATTGACTGATAGTTTTTGACAATATACCATATAACTTCAGAATTTGCTGCCCTCGCTGTAATAAATTGCATGTGCTTTGCTAACAACTAAAACTCAACAGTTTGTTATTTTCATAACAGAAGGCTACAAAAGCTTGTCAATCCTGCTCATCCCAATGTATCCCAGGATTCATTAGCATTAACAAAGAACCATGAAGCTTGTTTAAACAGACATCAAAGTTGAAACTACCAAAAAATGCTATGTCCTAGAAATTTGCTCTATTTTTACATCAGCTTTTAAAGCTTTGTTCTTCAAGGTGGATCAATTTCCCATAATCACACTCTGTTTCTCTAGCCACAGAAAGAGCAAGGTAGAGCAACAGCTTTACCACAGAAGCAAGATATTGATCCAGATTTTTGCAATATCCTGCCATTATGTATCTTGCTCAAATTTACTGGTTTTTATAGAATGGTAAAAGTTGTTCACAAAAGGCTACCTGTTCCTGTGGGTTGTATGCAGCACAGCAGGGCCTTGGTTATGCTTTCAGCCAAAGCTATTTTTAAATACCAAGCACTCTCTTCTAGCTTTGTGTTTGACGGTCCATTTAAAAATATATTGATCTTTTTCAAAAAAACCCATAATGCTAAAACATTGACTCTTCTTTAACTTCTTGTACAGGTAGAGAAAGAGGAAGAGGGCACCAGATGCTTCCTTCCATCAGCCATGAACCTGTGGGACAGGTGGAATGGTGAATAAATACACTTGCCTTTAAGCCATGTTGCTTTTTGTAACATTAGAAGAAGCCCTCCTGAGCACATGGGCCTCAGGACACTCTGATCCGCATTATCTCTGCCTTGGGCAAGCAAGGGCAAGAACTGTTGAACTGCTCCTGCTCTGCAGATCCAGCTTTCTTTCCAAAACCTGCTTCTAGCAACAAAAGCCAAATTTTAAATAGCTGGACAGGGATTCTATTATTCCTACAGTGAAGGGGAGGGCAGAGAAATAGCAGAAAGCAGATACTTAAAACTTATGGCTATTTTTATTCCAGACTTGTATTAACTGATACTATTTTTATATATACATTAGGGGTGCGAGAAGCAGGCCATATTTAATCTGGATTCAGATTCAACCTGATTCAGTGGACAGTGATTCAATTAATTGATTCAGATCACTGTCCCAAGTTGATTCGACCGAATCTGAAGATTCAATTCCGATTCAGAGAATCAGTAATTCGGCCATAGATGCAGCTTTAAATGTTTTTTCTACATACCTCGGGATACCAGGCACGGCTTGAGAACACTGAGATGGTGGGGCAGATGGAGTGTCCTGCAGGAGCGTGGAGGGGCCCCCCACATGTTCAGCTGTATTCCTGGAAGTGGACTCAAAGTACTTCCAGTCCACTTCCTGGTCCACTGCGGAGCACATGGGGGAACTCCCCCCTCATGCCCCTCCAGCTCGGCGATCGGCCAGGAGGCACCAGCCACCAAGCCAGGGAGTGAGGGGGGTTCCCCACACGCTCCACAGCAGACCCAGAAGTGCGTCTGGTCCACTTCTGGGTCTGCGGCTGAGCAGGCTGAGGACCCCTCCCACGGAATGCTCCAGCCGCCCCACCGTCTCAGCATTCACGAGCCACCTGGTACCTTGTGGTATGTAGAAGAAACATATAAAGCTGTGTCTATGTCCAAATCACTGAATCTCTTCGAATCCAATCAGAGGCTTCCAATTCAATTCGGAGAGATTAATGGGTCTCCTGATTTGATTTGGATTCAGAGATTCATTTGCAGAATCAGGCCAAACCTCCACCGAATCAAATTAATGACTGAAACTTTGCACAGCCCTAACACACACACGATACATACACCCCCCACACACATTTATACACACATACACGCACACGCTAATTAGGAAAGGGTAAAGCTCCTGAGTTTTCTCCCTGGAGTTGGAGCCCTGGAGCACACAGCACAGCTTAGGGCCTTCCCTGTGTCTGTTGAACACTTCCAGATAAATCAGTATGACAAGGTGACACAGAAGCCTGTATAGGGCAGCAGCTCTGTGTCACCACAGACCACTACCCCATGCTCCTTATTCACGTGGGCA
>NW_017728931.1:91329824-91341722 GCF_001723895.1 Crocodylus porosus | reverse complement strand
GCTGACTTCCTGCCCTTTGGGCAGGGGGCTGGACTCGATGATCTCCCGAGGTCCCTTCCAGCCCTAATGTCTATGAAATCTATGAAACCAACTCATCCCCTTTGCTGGGCTGATTCTCTGGTGATTGGGCTGGAGTTGCAGAGTTTCCCTAATGCTACCAAGTTTCAGACCTCAGGCTGAAAATGCTTGTCTGATAGGAGAAGGAGCCAAGGGGAATTAGCCCACATGTCTACCAACTAGCAGGAGCAGATGGAGAGAAGACTGTATGGGAGGAGTCACATAAGTAATAAAGGAGAACAAATGGGATGACTTACCATTCATGAAAGAGGTAGGTAAAGGAATGGCAGAATATCATAGCTAAGTAGTAGTGGAAAAATGAAAGTGGCATAAATAGAGGAGGAAGAGTGGGCAGGAAGGCCATACATATGGAGAGGATCCAAGAGTTGCTATTTTGAAGGAGAAAACAGGCCCTTGGTGATTTTGCACTCATTCACATCTTGGTCATCTCCAGAGGGGAGAAAGGTAATAAGACACTAAAGCAGAGAATGAATATTCACACCACCTTTTTCCTACTGGGCTTGTTAAAAGTTACCAGAATTGTATGTATCAATTTATTATTTACGAGAATGAAAACAATGATCACATCCATTTAAACTAAAATATTTAGAGATAAAGTACATTAAAATAGGTATTATCCTCTGTAAACAAGAGTAATTCAGTGATTTCTGCTTCTGAGCTTTTAGATCAGTAATCACAGTTAGCACTAGAATTAAAGAAGGAGAGAGAGAAGAGAACACATTTAGAAAATACAAAAAGAATTATGAGGACAGAGGACTAGTCAATATATGCACTACATAGCAGTTCTGAAGTTTCTCAGTATTTACATCAGACAAGCAGAGAGTCTCAAGGCACCAGCTGTTCAGTGAGGCACAGTAGGGTAGTACTACAAGGCTAAAACATCCACTTTAATTAAAAATTAATTTCCTACAGTCCCAAATTAGGAGTAAAATCTGATTAGCTCTCTTCCATTTTCTTGAAAGCTTAAAAAAGATGCACTAAATGCTTGTGAATTCAACCACAAAGCGTTGCAATTTAGAAGAATTTCTACATCCACTTTTATATTTTAAAACAATTCATCTGAATGTTATAAATTGATTTAATTTGAATTGCTTTAGTAAAATGTGTACACGAATGACTGGCAGAATATTAAGATTCATAAGAGATGAACATAAAAGAAAAAAAATGAATTCGTTGTACTCAGTCTATAATTATGTGAATGAGAATATGATGTTAAATGATTCGAAGGAAGAACGAGAGACAAACTGACCTCCCAGAATATGAGGGTATTGAAAAATGCATCAGGCCATTCTAATAAATTGTTCTTCTCATCTAGTTTAGTAATTTTATTAATATAAAACCAAGTAAAAAATGTTCTTTAAAAATAAGCAGAACCTTTTTTTAAAGCTGTTCATTCACTTACTTGTCTCTAGCATAAAACATAGGGGGAAAGGAAATATTTTAGCAGCAATTTTGTCCAGTAATACGAGGTAGGTTTTAGGGTACACAATGGTGAGTGCCTGAAGTTATGAACAAACTTTGGGTTGGTATTTCTAGACTAATGCGAATATAAGGCGTATCAGGGATCACTAGTAAAGCAAATCCCACCGACCTTACTCCAGCAAGACTCCACTTAGCTTCAATGGAAGCTTTTTTAAAGCAAAATCCTGAGGGAAGGTTTTGCCTCCCATCAGTACAAAGAGACTGACAGGTTGGCAGAAGAGTTGAGAGCTGCTAATTATGATCCAGATCCTGCAGGCAATAGCGGGCTGGCGTGTGACAAAGCCCTCCAGTGAAATGCAGGTCTGCACATACACAAGCCCTTAAAGGACTGAAGCTTAGAGTTAAATGTGTTCTCATGATCCTAGTGGAGTGACTCAGGGTTTAACCCAGTGTAACAGGGTGCACATGCACAAGACGTTTACTGCACAGTTGACTAATTAACTCTGCAGTAAACATCTCAGCATCTACACATGCACCCCTATTAGGCTAGAGTAAACTAATTTACTCCACAGCAAGATAGTACACTGCCGCTGGTAGATGTTGTAGGGCTTGGGTCCCTGTTTGACTGGTGTCCTGACCCCCCAGTGACATCAGGATGGGACTCCAAGTTTGCACCACCTGCATGTTCTGGTAGCTGTTCCTGCTCGCCCGCCATGAGTTGATGTCCTTCTTGGGAGCCAGTTCCCAGCAGACGGCCCATAGGATCCCACACCTGGGCTTCTTCATGGGGCTCCAACCTCCCCTTTAGCCTACCCTTACCACATTCATGGCTGAGATGGACATCAATCTCCGGATGTCTCCCTTACAGATGACACCTTCTCATCTGCAAAGTCCCACCTCCAAGGGGTGGAGATATCCTGGCCATCAGCTCCTTGTAGGCCATCCTTTGTCTGTGGCCTGTGCAACTAAACTCCTCAATCGTGTGGTAATAGAAAGACCATGAATAACAGCAATGGAAAAACAACTGGCATCTGCTGATGGACCCCTGGGTCTCATCTCCCAGGCCCACGGGCCCCTGGCTGGGACTTTTTACCTTCCCCCTTTTAAGAGACACCTTGAATGCTCAGCTGTTCTCTGCTACATCCCTGGCATTTGTCTTGTGGGGCCCTCCTCTGGCTCCCTGTCCCTTCCCACCTCAGCCCTATCTGACCTGAGGCTGGGTTGTCCAGGTCACTCCTACCAGTATTCCCACTGCTCACTTTGGCGGCCCCACATGGCTCTCCCCTTGTGCCGGCTCTGGGCTGTCGTAGTCCTGTGGCCCCATGCTGTCACCTGTCTCTCTGCCAGCACGGCCCCAGCTTCCGCCCCTCCTCAAGGGCTCCTTCCCAGCATGGTAGTTCTGCAGCACTCGGCCTGCTCCTCCCAGCCCCAGCACTGAGTGCCTCTCTCTTACCAAGCTCAGTAGCATTGCCGGACCCTCCTCCCAGAGTGCCTCCCTGGGTGTGCTGCTGGTTCTCCAGTGCCATACTCCATAGCACTTCCTCATTCACTTCCTCGGCTTGCCATGGCTTCTCCCATGCCATGCTCTGTGGCACTTCAGTCTTCCCCCGGCAGCGTCCCACAGCATTCTCCTGCCACCTTGCTCCAGCTTCCCTGCACTGACTCCAGCTTATCTCCCGGCCACTTTTTCAACGGCCCACTCCTCTCCCTGGCTCCACCCACTCTCACCGCTGATTTGCAGGCTCAGGCAGCTCTGAACATGGTGTACCTGATCCTGCCATCTCAGGATCTCCCCACAGCTGCCACTTGTCATTTCCCCTACAGTAATTGATGGGGAGAGTCTGGGTGGGCTCTCTCTTCCCCTTTCACATACTTGTATATACAAGTACTGTCCTGCTGCACAGTAAAAAATTCCTCAGCAGCGTACATTTAGACACTGACCTGGCTGGCTGGGGCATGAGAATGCTTCAGTGTGGGAGCCACCTGCTGGCTAGCCCCATGCTGAAGCTCCCTTGTGCCCCAGCCATCCCCACCATAACACACTGAGCTGGAGAGAGCAGCCCCAGTCCGGTAGGTTGACCCCTGGAACCGCCTGCCAGCTGGGGCTGCTTTGCCTGGGCTCCACATGCTGCACCTGAATAAACTGCGAAGTATACTGCTCTAGAGTCAATTGCTCCTGGGCACATGTTCAAACAGCATGCTTGGGAGCAACAAGCTTTGCAGTTTATTTGGGTGCCATAACTGCAAATGTAGACATGCCCACAGAGTAGCAGACTAATTCAGCACATGGGATATAGCAGTAACAGGCACCACATGATCAGGTGCTACACAGGCCCACGTGTCCTTATTTGAGACCATTCTGGTAATCATTGTGATGAAATTGGTCTGATCTATAACCCTATCAGTGAAGACCATAAGCAACTTTGGTGTGTGCCAGAATGGCTTTGAACTTGCTAATGTAATATGACAAAGACCTTATTACTATCAAGTACATAAAGTTTAGTGTTCTCTGGTGTTGAATAAGGTTTGGGGAAAAAACAGAGAGATGAATGTATTTGTTCACATCGACTCAGAAACCACTTTGGGCAGAAAGCTGGAATGAGGCCTGAGAGTAACCTTGTCTTTATGGGACACCAGACACCATAGGCAGAAATTTGAACCTGAATTTTCCCTACTCTTTGAGCTTATATAAATCGTGTTGAAAAGGCAGTACAGGGAACAGGCTAATAAGAGCTCCAAGACTGGCAAAACCCATCAATCCTGTTAATACTATATTCAGACCTTATGGAACCTGAAGGTATCTCAATCTTTTGGATTGCCCAGAAGCTGAATGATCTACATAGAAGGATGGCTGGGAGAAAATATTATTCCTCACTGTTCTGCCACAAATGATTCCTCTGCAGGCCCAAGGCAAGGAAACTGTAGTGTTTCTGGTACCTCTTACTCAAGGGAAGGAAGTTTCTGCTGCAGAATAAACACAGAGAATTGTGCCTTTTCTTTATATCTCTCTGCTATTAGTTCTAACCTTTATATCCAGTGATGTGATTGAAGCCATGTCTCTTCCTTTGCAGAACATGGACTGTAAAGTACCCAGAGGGCCAATGATTATGAGAGCTTTCTAAGATGGTGATGTTTTTTTCATTATGTCCGCTTTTCTGAGCTGGGAATTGATTTCCACTACATGTAAGCAGACAAAGCTAATGAAAGACAAGGTAGAAAGTTTCTTAGTCTTAGGATGCTGGTCAGACCCTAGAGCACTCGCAGAAGATGTAAAAATCACATTTCAGGGGCGAAGAAAGGACTTACATATTCAGAACTCCAGACTATCTTCCAAAGACCTGTAATTCTCTGGTGTTGTTTATGACAACTGTTTGTGCCTAAGAAACTCCTTAGACCTTAAATGCTGGAGGCTGCGAGATATGAACAGTGGAAAAAAAAATCCAAAACCAACTCTGATCATACCCAGTTCACTATCCCTTTCAGCATCCCCTCTCTGCTAGTGTGACACAAGATACAGGGCAAGATGGATCTGTTCTGACCCAGTAAATTGTAGTTCTTATGTTCTTATATTTAACTAAACCTATGTTTCTTGATTCACTCCTAATATTGACTCTGAAAGATTTACCTTGAAACCAGAATTCCCACACTGCCATGAAACTTAAGTAGTTTCTGCAGCTGGAGACCCACGAGGGCTGATGCATTGGTTTCAGGGTCTAAGATAGTAGCAAGACAGTGAAGTTTCACTGCCCAGGGATGGTGACATCTAGGGTTTGTATCTGGGGGTGTGCCTGTGTGAGCCAGTCACTACGCAGACTCAGGAGACTTAAAAGCATGTGGAATGCATACACCACAAATTGGTGCCTACTAAGAGAGAGGACAGTGCCAGATTATAATAATGCCTGATCCATGGAAATCTATGTATCAGATAAACGAACAACATTTTTCCAAGTAAGCTTAAGATTTTGTCACACTAGTTCTCAGAGTTAAGAGAAAAATCTATGCTTACCCCAGCTGAAAGAGTTAATGGGACACTATTAGGTAGTTTTTGTTTCTGGTTTTTTGTTTTTGTTTTTTACACAGCATGTAATTAAAGTGTGAAACATGTGAAAGCTGAGAAAATAACTCAGTTTAAAAAGAGATTGGACAAATTCATGAAAGTCCATCAGTTAGTACTGAACATGTTTCACAGGTGGGGTGCAACCTCTGAATCAGAACTTCTTAAATATCTGAATCCTGAAACCTGCAGCGCTAGAGAAGCACAGGGTAGATAATTGTTGACAGCCCTCCCCTGACAACTCTCTCCCACTGTGCAAGACAGGATAGACGGACCTATGGTCAGACTCAGTAAATGACAGTCCTTACATTCTTACAAGCCATATTGGATTTCAGGCCTGCAGGATCATGCCAGGAAGAAATCCTTATTAATTTAACCTCATTAATAAACTTGAAGGTCACCCAAACACTTCTGAAAGAGCATGTCTCATACTTCTGACTTCCTGCAGTTATGTGAAATTTTGCTCTGTGACTTCACTTATATTCCAACCAGCTATCTACTGAATAGGCACCACATGGGATGCAATGGTCACAATCCTGTAAGTTGTCCTCTCCTCCTTAAACAAGTGAAAAGATCATCTTCAGAAATGAAAGAACTCCATTCCTACCACTTCCATTTATCAAGACTTGAGTGACACTCCTCCAACCAGGGATGGCTGGACGTCAGGCTCATGACACATGGTGCCCTCGGGAAGCTCAACTGCATATAAACAATAAGGAATTCAAAAGGCGAGGAAAGCACTTCTTCCTCTGCTTCACAGTCCAGCCGCTAACAAATAACATGACCAACTATGCATTACATCAACAGACTGAGAGAAAGCCATGCCACCCCCAATGCACACAGTAATAGGACTGAACCTATTTGGATGCCAAAACAAAACTAATCAACTGAAATAAAATTCAGTTAGCTTAGTAGGTACATATTTAACAGTTGGTACCAGAGCACCACAGGAATCTTTTTAAAGTCATTTTATACCCCTTGGCAGCTAAAAACAGGAGATGTATTACTGACTCTTGCACCTCAAAACTTAGTCATCAGGAATATACTATGCTTCAGCTCACCTCTGAAGCAGGTCTTCTTCCTACCCCTCCCTGAGGTCAGCAATGCTGGAATGGAGGCAGATGAGTCAGGCCTCTTGACCAACACAGCAGAGAGAGGTCACTCCTAGAGGCACTCATAGGAAGACCGAGAACTAGCTGTATCTTCCTTTTCAATGTCACTGGAGGCTTGCATAGAGTGATCCTGAAAGAACAAGTTCAAGTTGGGCTCTCTGGCTGTTTCAGGCTACTCAAAGAATGAGTGATATATAGAACATCTCTCCAGTATATGTCTCTTCCAGAACAAGAGGCACCTACAGTGCCCATTGTTAACTGGACACAAAAGACTTTGAATCTCAGGGGTTTTGTTTCTGCTATCTAATTAATTACAAATGTTTTGTTTGGCTTTTTTCTGTGTGTCAGTTGTCAGAAAGACCAACAGTACCAATCAACTAATTCATGCTAATGGCGTACAGAGAAGCAGGCAGATATTACAAGTTCCATCATGTGGCTCTGGGCAGTAAGGAGCCCAAATGAGCTCAGTCCATCCTCTATATCATCAGATGAGTTGCATGCAGACCTCTAGGCTACAGGTGTGACTGAAAGGATCCTTTCAGGCACACAGTTACTGAGATGGAGCACAGAATTGCTTGAAGCAGCCTACTTCCATAGATATAGCCATCTTCCCAGCTGGAAGACAGCTCCAAACAATAGGAACACAGATCCAGAAACTGTCTTTTTGGAACTAGCCCTTGGTGATTATCACTGTGTGATACGATGGATCTTCTTTCATTCATTTGATCACCTTGTTTTCTCTTCTCCAAACTAAATAAGCTCAGTTCCTTCAGCTTCTCCTCGCAAGTCATGTGCCCCAGCCTCTCCAAGTTGTCCGCATCCTTTATATAGTGGGAGGGTGGGGAGGGAGGCAAAACTGAACACAGTACTCCAGATGTGACTTCACCAATGCTGAATAGAGGGGAAGAATCACTTCCCTTGACCTACTGGCAACACTCCTACCAGTGCAGCCCAGTAAGTGGTTAGCCTTCTTTGCAACAATGGCATACTGTTGGCTCATATTCAGCTTATTGTCCACCGTAACCCCCAGGTGTTTTTCTGCAGGGTTGCTGCCCAGCCTGTCAGACCCATCTTTACCAGCGCATGGGATTGCTCCATCCCAAGTGCAGGACTTGAATCTCATGAGGTTCGACAAAAACAAGTTCCATTTGCCCCAATACTTCAATTTGTCTAAGTCACTGAATCCTGGCCCTACCCTCCAGCATATCTACTACTCCTCCCAGCATGGTGTCATCTGCAGACTTGCTAAGAGTACACTCAATGCCATCTTCCAAGTCATTGATGAAGACATTGAACAAAGCCAGCCCCAGGACTGACCCCTCGAGCACTCCGCTTGATACTGGCTGCCAAGGACATTGACCCATTGATTACTACCTGATCCCGAGGGAGAAAGAATAAGGAGCATTATCCATCTTTAAAATCCAGGGTGTCCCAAAGGAAGGGGCTACATGAGGGGAAAAAATAATCAGTGAAAATATTTTTGGAAGTGAGCTTAGAAGCAACCTCAGGTGTTAAACTTGTTAAGAATTCAGTGCTCTGTGAAGAACTAGAAACATCATTTTTTTCCTAGTTGTTTAATAAACTTAGGTGATTTTAGCTAAAGATCACAGTCACTTGACCCACGATGGAAGAGGCTCCCTGCACAGGGATTTTGCCCTTTTATATGGAATACAATTTCAACCACCTTTCCACAACTTGGGTGGGCTTTTTCACGGGGTCTCAGGTTTCCAGGTGGTGTGATGCTAAAGAAGGTAACCCAACCTCCTCAACTCCAGCCAAGTGAAAATAAATCTCTAGGCTTTTAGTATCTATGCCATGTAGTCCATGCATAGAAGTGTAGCTCCAGGAAGCTCAGCGTCACAGGATGCAGTTTGCCGAGGAATTGGGGCACATTGCTGAAAGACAATACAATGACCCTGGCTTTCATCATAGTCAATCTGCTATGTATGGGGGGGTGTCCTCCACTCTTTTCCAAAGAATGGCAAACCTGGACTACCTGCAATATGAGAGTGATTTAAATGTAGGACTGCAGTAGGATCAGGTGGAAGATGTTTCTGCAAAGAGATCCTCATAGACCTGTATATTTCCCCCAGAAAAATCCTTGGGAATTTTGGTGGAAGGAGATTACATGACTTCTTTCTTAAAGGGAAAATAGAGGTTCATTGCTGTGTATTCCTGAAGAATACACAAGTAAATATTTTTAAAGTGGGAATTCTCCAATGAATTTGATGCATTGGTGCACAAAAGTATTAGTAAAACTAAAAACATGAAACACTAAAGTTCCTCTAAAGAAAAAAAACTTGTGATATTAAAATATTTCCTTCAAGAACCTTGAAAATTTAATAGTTCCACATAGACTTAAGAGAGCTTCAGAGTACTGTGAAACTTAAATTTTATTATAGTGTTAGAGGATAATGTTTTTATGTAGAACCATTAAGTGGTTACAAGAGACAGATTTTGAAAATTGCTTTAAATGAGATTTCTTCTGACTTCATGAAGTCAACTCAAACTCATTATTAGTTCTGGAAATTTATTTTGTCTTTAAAGATGAGTGATACTTTATTCCAAATTACCACAATTGCAAAGCAACTGTGGGCCAATATTCTACAGAAGATTGCCATGCATTATTTAGGATTCAGCAGTGCACTTAAACACAGAGAACAAAATGTTAAACATTTCTCTAGTAGCACTAAATTTGGGATCCAATTATATTTTTCATGTTTTTTATATACTGCAGTTGCTTCACTTATGAATCTCTGTCTTTCCAAGTTCATACTTTGCACAGTTGGTTGCTATTTCAGTAAAAGCTGTCTGGCTATGAATTTCTCTGTCAATGTCTCATTTAATTCTTCTGGAAGAAGGAGTTAACAGCATGCTATCAAAAATTTGCAGATAATATTAAATGGGAAGGGTTGCAAATGCCAACAAGAAAGAGAATACATGGGCAGAAAAATCAGTGGAGTTCACTCTGGAAAAATATGAGTTAAAAATCATACAATTGAGTGTTTCAGTGTATAGGAGGAGATAAGAGTGAACTTGGTTTGCAGCAGAAAAAACATGAACCAGAATCAAGATCCCCAAGAGTATCAAGGATAGAAGGCCACAAATTATTCCTCTTCCAGCTCAAGGCAAGGAAACTGTAGTGTCTCCAGTACCTCTTCCTCATGGGAAGGCAGTTTCTGCTACAGAATAAAAAAGAGGAATTGTGTGGTTTTTTTCTCTCTCTCTGCTATTAGTTCCAACCTTTATATCCAATTATGCGATTGAAGCAATGTCTCTTCCTTTTCAGAGCATAGACTGTAAGACAGCCAGAGGATCAATGATTATGAGAGTTTTCCAAGCACAGAAGTCCTCACCAGAAATGATGCAAGGGAAAAACTCTGCTAAGGATATAGCCAGAAGAGCATGAAGACAGACATCAAGAACGAGGAGAGGACACCGCTGCATGTTACTCTCTGCTCAGCAGCCACCTTCTTATGGAGAGCATTTTCACTCCACTTGTTGACTGGTAATCTTAATTTTGTACCTGTATTATAAACAGCATAGGGGCCATGAGAGGCAAGGAAGGAAATTGTTGTAAATGGCAGCAGCTGTTGAAACAGGCAAGCGTAAGTGCACCAAGAAAGGAGGGCTGAAAAAGAAATAGGAAACACCAAATAAATGAATAAATCAGAAAGTAAAAAGGAGTTTACATGTTGGTCATTTGCATTTTCTATGTACGAAGAACAGGGCCGTCCCAAGTGGCACTACCTCCCTGGTATACTGGAGGCTGCATCCTATGGTGGAGGTAGGATGCAGAAACCAAAGAAGGAAGCAGGGAATCCAGAAGTCCTGGTTACTGCTGAAGCTCGAGCAATGAGAGGTGGACCAGTAACCAGGAAACCTGCAAATTAACCCGTTGTGGGCCAGCAGTTGGACAGTCCTGACATAGAATATGTACTTAGTGTAAGGATTACCAGCAAAGTATTAATTCAGAGCAGTGGTTCTTAACTGGGATAACATGAGTACTTGCCAGAGGTGCAGCAACACCGCCACTGTTACTGCTGTGAGGTAAAACTGCCCCACCCATGCACGTCCATTTTCAGGAAGCAAGAACTGGAAAGAGCTGCAGCAGAAATGGTGTACTTGCCTACCTGGTGTACTTCCTGAAAACAGACGTGCAGGACAGTTCTACCTGCCTCATTTGCTTCTGCTCCCAGAAGACACTGTGCAGGGTTGGACCGGGAAGAGCTGCTGCAAGGGTACGTGCTCCTGTCACATCCAGTGGCAAACCAGCAGCCAAGGTGGGAAGAGACCATGGCCCCTGGGTGCCGGCCGGGGGAGAGGGGGGCCGCACTGGTCAGGTCCTTCAGAGTTCTTATCGCGTGATGTGACTTTTATTGCTATGAGAAGGATGGGGATGGGGGGCACAAATGCAAGTATTGGACCCTGGGCACCAGAGACCCATGGTACAACTGGTCACATCTGCTTCCCAGCCGGGCTCTGCAGGAGGCATGCAGTGCAATTCCCCTTAGCCACTGTGCTGGTGGCAGTGGGGTGAGTATAACAACTGAATCAATAACATGAATTAATACTATAATTTTAATGCCTATATTATGATATTCATAATACTGTTATATTTGTTTTTAAACAGGGTGCCACTAAATTTTGAAAAGCTTTGAAGGGGTGCCTTGTGTCTAAAAAGGCTGAAAAACCACTGGATTAGAGCAAGGAGGATAGAAGGCAAACAATTCTCTTAACTTCTTACCTGCTGTTCAACATCTCTGCTATATGAAACCTAATGATCCAACAATTTATTTATTTGACAAAGAGAATGACTCAAATACTGTCATTTAGCACTGACACACTGGTTACACTTCTCTGGAGGTATCAAAGGCAAATCAGATTAATTGCAGCTCTCAGCAGAGAGAGGAAACTGACAATTTTTTCCCCATCCAAGGAAGACCAGAAGGGTAAAATACACAAAGTACCTTTTCAGGGACTGCCCTTTACCGAACGCCAATATGCCAACTTGACTTTTCCAACCATTTGATTACAGCTGTAGCAATATTTAATATTAGATTGTGTTCAGTTAATCGCAGCAACAACACATTTATCAAAATAGCTCCAGCAACAATAAAATAGGAATCACAAAATGCACCTAGCTAATGCATCTTAACTACTGTCATAACTATGTCAGAGGTTCAGAATGCACTTAGCTACCTGTCAAATAAATATTTATTTTTAATAGGC
>NW_017728931.1:91327640-91329109 GCF_001723895.1 Crocodylus porosus | reverse complement strand
CCCTCCTTCGCTGCACGGGATGTGGAACTACCTCCCCACACCCCTTTCAACTTACTAGCTGGAGGCAGCTGTCCACGCTGCTAGCTGCGCACAGCACAGGCATTTATCAACCAAATTATTGGCCCCATCGGGCCAATATCTGACAATTTTCTTCATATTGGTACCAATCCGATATCAGACAGATGTATCGGTGAACCTCTAATTTTTAACCAGCATGATTAAGAACTAGCAAGGCTGCTAATGAAGAACTACAAATGCAGGACAATTTTTAGAATACACAACTTAACTTTTAGGGGAGCATCCAGCCGGCAAAACTTAGGAGGCTGTGGGACAGGTCTCCAAAAGGAAAAAAGGGCAATTCCCATTCCTGTAGGGGTTTACAACCTCTGGCCTGTGGAACCACTGGATTAAGCCTGTACAGCTGAGGCTCCGGCAGTGTTTCGCAATGGGGACTTCGCCCACTCTGCACCATAGTCAGATGGCTGGGAACTTCCCCACACTGCATCACAGCTGGGTGGAAGGACAGCAGCACTGTCCTTCTGTGAGATGTGGCAGTGGTAGCTGGGTCCCAATGCTACCCCACCCAGACCCAAGCTAGAAAATGTTGCTATTCACTGCCATAGGACAATTAAAAATAAACTGGAGAAACAATAGACAATGTATTATTGAGAAAATGTTTCTAACTTTCATGACCACGTTTTGCTTACTGTGCGTTTCACTGATAAATTCAACAATGCAAAGCCAAGGAGAACACTAGCTTTCTCCTCTCTCCTCACTATCTTATAGCATGCACTGAGTATCCCATTACAAATGAACAGACCTAATTTTGAACTTACCATTTTTGCAAGGTAAATAACAGCTATCCTTTTCTTCTTTAGTTTTTGCCAGGTTAACAAACCTTTTTTTTTTTTTTTTTTTAAACCAACTTCCATAACTGAAATTACAAAAAGGAATCCCCAGTAAGATCTGGCATTTGTAAAGAATTAAATCTATGTATAGACTCCTATAAATGCTATTCTAGTAAATACAAGAGTTCATTCAATGACCTAAACTGTATTATGGAAACAGTAATTTTTACCACTTGTGAGGTGTGATAATTTGTTTTTTAAAATGTTTTCCCCCTAAATAAGTTGAATTGCACAAAATCCACATACCAATTTATTTTGTATAGGTTCATAGATGTTAGGGTCAGAAGGGACCTCGATAGATCATCGAGTCCAACCCCCTGCATAGACAGGAAAGAGTGCTGGGTTCAGATGATCCCAGCCAGATGCCCATCCAACCTCCTCTTGAAGACCCCCAGGGTAGGGGAGAGCACCACCTCCCTTGGGAGCCCATTCCAGACCATGGGCACTCTAATTGTGAAGTTCCTCCTAATGTCCAGTCTAAATCTGCTCTCTGCTAGCTTATGGCCATTATTTCTTGTGACCCCCCAGGGGTGCCTTGGTGAGTAGAGCCTCACCAATTCC
>NW_017728931.1:91318805-91327540 GCF_001723895.1 Crocodylus porosus | reverse complement strand
GTAAGAAATGGACACTTACAAAACTAAGTTGGTGGGCAAAAATCCACTTCTGAAGGTGTGGAGAAACCGTTGCCAGCTGAATGTTGTCTGACAAAGAAGCAGCAGTACACTAGTTTGTGCAAATGGGTTTTTTTCCCCCATCTAGTTTTGAAAATCAGCTAGGAAAAGTTGCAGCTCTATAACTGTGTTCCTGTTATAGCAAAGGGTTGACAATCTGTCAGCAAAGCAAAGGACATGTGTGCGACTCATCCATCCTATACTTAATTCCACTATGCTCCTGTATACACCACCTCCCAAACTGAAACAGCATAACTGTTTGTATGATGATGTGCCTCAAGATAATTAGCTCATCTGAGGCATAGCTAATTAATCAACTGGCAAGCACTGCATAAAGATAGCTATGCAGCTTCTGATCAGGAAAAGGTTATAGGATCCAAGTGGTTAGCTAAATTTGGGAATTCTGCTGGTTGTTTCAATACACACAAGAACCTGATGGCATCAGAATGAGGAATTTCTCATATACAGTCTCATTTATTTTCAAAGTATAATAACCTATTTCCCTCAACACAGGAGGAAAAAAACTGGAAAAAGACTTGGACCTATGAATATGAAACTGTCAGTTAGCACTCAGGTCAGAAAGTTCTCTCTCTAGGCTTCTAGGAAGCCACGCTCTTAAGAGTTTGTACAGACTGTGTCTTTGGCCTTCTGCTCCTTCAACATTTTCCTCTGTTTCTCTTCTTCACTCCTCCCCATCTCCCTCCACATTTGAAGGAGTTCAAATTCTAGAGCAGTTTTCACATGTACCTTTGTTTTGGGCATCTCTGTGTTTGATTAAAGACTTTTGTTTCAGCAACTTTGTTCCATAAAGGAAATTAATGGCTTCCTACAATGCTCTTTAAATGAGTGGCAGTGGGCACCCTCCCCAGTTTGAATCCAGCTCATAACAGACAGAGGGAACCAGACCCAGGAAATCAGACAAACTTAATTCATTCCCATTCATTCTGAACCCCTGTGGGAAGAAATTAGTTTTTATTTAAAAGATTATAATGCATATGACTAAAGGGACTGAAATAAGATTCCTCAGGCATTAATTAGCTTTGTAATATTAATATTCTAACTGTTAATTTTTGTATGCAACAATCTCCATAAAAAAAAAAAAAAAAAAGCAAACTCGAAAACCTATCCTGTCCTGTAGCACTGTACTGGCCTCCAGATGGGTTATGGCTCTACGTACACTTGAACTAATGTTGCTTAATTAGAAGCACAGATGAGCCATGAGAGAAGAATCAACATCAAAAGAACATTGAGACTCAGGGGTCTTGGATTCAGTTCCAGCTTACCGAGTTGTATGCTTTAGCAATTATGTATCTATATTCCCTAACACCCACACAATTTATATCATTCTTCCCTCATCTGCTCCAATCCACTCCAGGTTACTGCATCTTCCCACCTTTATTCCCATCAACTACTCCTTTTGCCCTTAGCTTTCTGGCTGCTAAACCCTCCAGTCCATTCCTCTGTGTCTACACTGGAGTCAGACTATTTTCTCCATCCAAGCATTGCCTACAATGGTAGATGCTGTAGAGTAGGTGTGTAGGACAAGAGCAGACCCACTCTCAATCACTCTGTGGGCATGGAGCATACACTGCCTAGTGCACATGTGATGCTCAATCTCACAGGTTTTATGAGTGCAGATTGTGTTATAGCTACCAACCTCTGTAATATCTCTATTGAACATTTTTGAACTGAGACGTGCCGGGCCTTACAACTTGGTCAAATGTGGGTGGATTCTCTTAAGCGCAGCAAAGGGCACCTCTTTGATAAGAGGGAAACCCATCTGCCAAATTTAAGTCCTTCTTTTATAGGATAAAGTTCCTACAACTCCTTGATAAAGCAGCTGTAAAAATGTAAAGACAGATCTTTTCCTAACCACATTTTCTGAATTGAAGTATTTAAAATAACTTGCAAGAATAGTTCAGGACACAGCTTAAATTGAATTATAAGCAAGTTATCAAAAGCATTTTTTCCTCTCTCCCTCTCTAATAGTCTGTATCTAGAGCACAGGCATACATAATACATACCACAAGGTGACAAAATTACCTTGGTCTGTTCAGTCTCAAAATCTTAAACATGTTTTATGGGTCCACCCAAGAAGCCTTAACTTTCTATTTGTGTAGACTTTCTGCATTTAATTTCCAAGATTATTTTTATAAGAAAAGCAGCGTCTCCTGTCAATATGACACCTGCCAATATCATCAGAAAAGGGCAGGTTTCTAAAATTATAAAGCAATAGTCAGCTTTATTGCAGGCTGAAAAAAAATACCAATACACAAGTCTGATAACTTCTTAAGGGAGTGTAAGAGCCTTTTATCACAGCAGGGCCAGCTTTCCAGTCCCCTGCTTACCTTCTGGGCTAAGCCAGGAAGTTAGATTTGTAGATCCGTAGCTCAGATGACTTTATTCAGGACCTAAGAGAGTAAGAACTGGGGGGGGGGAGACAAGATATAAGAGACGGGATGAGACATATACAATTTAAGCAAGAGAGCAAGTCAGGCTGTGGGAGTCAGCTAGTTGGCATCTATTGTCTTTCGGTCATTTTTCAGAAACGTACATTTCCCAAGTTGCATGCGTGTACACACACACCCACATGATGATGATGAACTGATCACTTACTATTTTAATATTTTATCTTATTTAAATTATTTTTATTGTAAGCTACCCTGAGCCTCTCTTGGGGAGGGGGTGGGATGGGGAAGAGTGGCATGTAGTACCAAACAAGTATTTTGTATGAAAAGTAATTCAAATAAAGTGGGAAACGCTGGATTAGCTCTTAAACTCTTAATTTTCCTTTAAAAAAAGATCCCCAAACTTTAAACAGATCCTGCCATATGAAAAAGTCAAATCAGATGAACATTTCAGTAAGATAGAAATGAGAAAAAAATGGGATAAAGCATTTCCAAATAGACATCATACTAGCAACAAGTTAAAAAAACTGAAGACACACTGATACAAAACAGTTTATATAAAAAAAATTGCATTACATACTGCAGATCAGGCAACTTTACAGTGCTTTCATATAGGCTTCAAATCAAGAAAGATTTTTTAAAGGGAAAAAATGTTTTTCACTCCACATGAAACATTCTGGCTTCTACTTCCCATCCCAACCTATTGTACCCTGGCCAGCAGGGACTGGAAACAGAAAAGAGACACTAGTCTCAATACTGGATGTGTTTTTATAGTGCTCAAGGGACTCCTTCAAGCAAGCTGGATCTGTAAGACATTAGAGCCAGTCACTCTCAGACAGAAGAATGACCACAATGTAAAGCCTCAAAGCATGGAACTCAGGTGGGGGACAGGAAAAGAATTCTCTAGGCTGAAGGCAGCAAAGGAACTCCCTAGCTCTCCACAAAAAAGCTGTCTTATAAAAAGCATGAGGTGAAATAATTATTTAAATTCAACTCAAGTATTACTTAACAGCATTTCATGACAAAGATTAAAGTAAGATTTTGCTAATATTAAGAATCAATAATATTTTTCTTGCTTTGTTTCTTCTCCATGAAATGGAAATAAATTACATCTGGCAAGTAATGAAACCTGTTTTTTGTGGAGAAAAATAAAAAAAGAGCGCTAACCCTCCACTGGCATAAATTAGTATAGCTCTACTGAAGTCAATGATCAAAGCCAACTTTTTAAAGCTTTGTTACTTGACCAATATGCAAAGTTGTTTGAGGATATAGCACGAGACAGAGGACCGCACCAATCCAAAAAGAAACAAAACAAATATATAAAAGAAACTTAGTAACAGGACGTATTTTTATGATTACTACCTAATTTCCCATAGGAAGCCTGCAATATATGCATTTTGGTGAACCATTAAAAAACCCACTATAGACATTCACCATCAACTTAAAATATCTATAATATTTTAAAATGCAGTAACACTTGGGAGTGAAATAGGATAGAAGCAACTTTCCATTATAGTTTCTGCTTCCAGAATGCCCAATAAAGTTGCAAAAACATCTCACTAGCATTAATAAAAGTGTTTAAAACAAAAAAGGAAAAAAAAAAATCTCATATTCAAAACAAAAAAAAACAAAACAACTTAGCTGGAATATTTGGGCAAGATGGCTCAACAGCCACTTAATAAATGCTGTATAAAAGAAAGTATCAACCTAAAGTTGGGGAAACTAGTTCTACCTACACTAGTTACTCCTTACTCTGAAAACTGTGTTCTTAATGTGCAGTTTGCATCTAAAATATACGAAACATGATTGTCAAAACAGTATTTTAACACGTGTGAGATGACCACAAAGGCACATACAGATTGTCAACAGTTATATCACATTTCTTTGAAAACAGAATAATTTCTGCCTTGTAAACAACTTGGTTCTCGCACTTTTAAAGTGAGGTTAGTGCAGACTCAATTATTGCTACATTCACAGTTTAAGAGAATCTCAGATTATATATGGAGGTACACTTCCCCCCCCCCACACACACATACCTACACACATATGCCCTCACGCGCACTTATCTGCACATGCAGAGCCTGACACGCATGTGCCTGTGCATACGCACACATACACTCATTCCTATTCTTTATCCAGCAAACAAGTTCTTCATTTCATAAACGCTGGTAAACATTTACCTGCACACATTAGGAACAGTTGACTCCAGCCATATTATATATACGGCTCTTACACTGAGTAACCTCCCTACATTATACGTGCAATCCACCATTATTGTTCTAATTCAGTTTTGTGAGTTCATAGTGAAAATCAACTTCCCTTTGATCTTCTGATACCAACATCTCCTATGCTTTTGGTTAACTGCTTTATGAATACTTCGTATATTCTTCCACAATAGGTATGCATTGTCCTCTGCAGTTCCAGTTCCAGAGGCTGTAACAGGGAACGAACCAGGTCCTTTCCAAACGAATACTAGGGAAAGAATTAGAAAGGATAGGAAGGTCAGGTAGTAGAAACGCGATTCCTTTTTTGAAATATCGTAAGAGTGATGAAAGTGTCTTTATTGTTATTTTCGAATATCCACCTTTACAACACAAATCCGAGTAAATAAAGCCATGGTCATTAAATAATTCATGCCTTTAAACTCTTTGGACACCTTGTTTCAAATGTAATATATACTAAAGGTCTCCCAAATGCTAAGAGTACATTTTCACTAATGAAACACTTCTACTGACTGTGGTTTAACAAAGCAACATGTAACATTTTTTGCTTAGAAAAAATGAAAAACCAACATACACAGTCAAGCAAACAAATTAAGAACAAGCTCTAAAAATCTAAAATAGTCCAAGGGTTATTCCCTTGGTCATATTCCCACTGTTTTTGAGATCTGGCCTGAAAAATATGTAATTATTCCAATATAAATATAGTTTTAAAAAAAAAATTACAATTCCTTTGGAGCTGCACTGAAATAACATTGAAAAGAGTAATCTGTAGTTCTGCTAAAGACAACAATGTCATTACATTGAATGATGGTCAACCATATACGGTATTTAATGTGGACCTGAAAAATACAGCGCTACAGCTTTTGTTTTATAAAGATATACGCAAATTATATGCAAAACCAACATTTCAATGTAGAATAATCTTGCTAATCTTATAATCATTGGTTCAGTGTTGTTTTATACACTTTGTAGCATATTCATAAACCAAATGGGATCATAAATAAAAGGAAAGAAATTTTTCTTTTGACAATGCTCAAAGGAAACAAAGAAATCGCATTTTTATGGGAAGACATTTGCTTTCTGTGCAGTGTATTCTCAGACCCCCAAAAGTACTTTTCTTCATTTTTATAACCATATGACAACCTGTAATAAAGTACCATTAAAATATACTATTGATTTTTGAAGGTTATATACACGAGTCTTCTACATTAAAATGCACATCAGTGCTAAATTTTACGACTCTTCAGCGAGTATACTGATGTAGTAATAAATAGTTTATTAGAAACTTTATTTGCAAAATAAAATGAATCCAACACACTTGGCAAACCAAAAAAAAAACTTAAAGCGATAACCACGTATTTTACACCTATTTTGCAGGACAGATTATAACAACATGATATAACATGATTGTTTCCCAACATGAAAATACACCTTATAATCAAAATCTAAATATACTGTACCATCTTTGGGGCAGAGAACATCTCTTCTGGTTTGCATAGTGCCTCACAAAGATGGAAATACAGTCTCTATGTAATGCAATAGCCTTATACAAATATTATATAGTTTCCTACACATTTTCATTTAACTTTTATAAGAGTGTGAACATATGGTCTTGAAATACATGTAAAGTGAGATTCCTTACCTACAAAAACTCTTAAACACACTAAAATGTTAGTTTTGAAACAGAACTAACAAGTTGCCCTGCCATTATAGCAAAAGACTGAAAATTGAGCTGAATTGTAGATAGTTTGAAAGTGTTAATTATTTACAACTAAAATGTTTATGTAATACCAGAAAAATGAATTAATATCAGGTTAAATTTAAACAAATCCTATCAAATATATCCTACTTCAAAATTAATATATTGAAAATAAATCTATACATGTGGATGTATGAATTACTTACATTTTTTATTGCTTCGTATATAGCTCTAAAAGTTGGTTGTTTATCATCATGGTAAACCCCTCTGTTTCCATGTAAGATAAATATTCCTTCTTCTTCAGCTTCCTTACAATTGCTTCCATAAATGCAGTGGTCAGGTCGATAATTCCATTGGCAAGGGAAGACAAAAAGGCTTTCTATTCAAAAACACATAATACATAGTTAACAATGAAACACTTAGGTTAACACAAATACTTATCTTGTTAAGATAACATCTTGTTGACAGCATATTTGTTTTTTATTTTTTTAATAAATTGTTAGAATTAAACAACATTTAAATAACTGATATTTAGTTAACATGCAAGTGTCAAAAGTGATATGAAAAGCATTTTTAAAACAAAAACACAATGCTATTTGGAACTTATTCACTTAAAATTTTCTATTGAAATGGTAATTTTAATTAATTTAGAAAAAACGTATCTTACAATTGTGTAGCATGAATACTTAAAGTAAAAGATTTACCTGGATTATGAAAAAATATAATATTCAATAGATCCTGATCACCCCAAGTTATGTTGAGCTTGTACTTCTTGAGCAATGGCATAAGAATTTCTTCCCACTGTAAACGTGCTGTTGTCATATCGTTCTATTTAAAACAATAAAGGTAAGAAAAAAAATAGACAGCTATCTAAAAAGATAAGTTAAAGAAAGAATTCAAAAGAAAGATGTAAAAGAAAAGTCATCTGTTATTCAAAACTGAAAAGGTAAACGCAGTTTTCTTTTAAATAACCTCTCGCATCCAAGTTCAATGACTTTTAAACTGCACCTTCTCTTCTGAAAACATCTTTGATTACATTAAACAAGACTGCAAGTTATCATCTCCCACATAATTGCCAAAATATTTCACTTGGTTCACAAAATCTAACACATTTTACAAAACTGAGACAGAACCAACAAGCAGAAATCTAACCCACAGCCATTGTTGCAGATCAATAGAAATAAACAAGACATCTAAACCTATTCCAGTCGAAAATTCTGCATGAAGTTGGACAAGAAATTTTAAATTAGATTTTAAGTTTAACAGTCTCTACCCCAAATTTCAATTACTTCTTGTGGGACAACAACAGGAAACATTCAACTGGTCTTAAACCCTATTATATACCAAAGCAAGGAGATATGTACCAAAAACAGCTATGAAAGAAAATTAGTCACAATATCAGTGTATAAATATACAGAAATTACTCAGTTTTTTAATGACTTTCATTACATTAATTTAAGTCATCCAGTATGTGCATAATTGCCAACCCGTGTGATAGCATCCTTATTGGCCATGTGCAGTTCCTGCAGACTACCACTGAACTTAGCCAGCAGGCAGTCACTGACAACATTCGATATGGTATGCATTTTCCCACAGCTACAAATCTGGATTTTCGCAAAGACCCCTGTGGTCGAGGTTGGCTGCACACAAACCTTGCCCTGTCCAGAACCTATTCAGCCAGGCCCACTGACAGCGTGACAGGTTGAAGCCAGGTGGGCAGACTGTAGGATCTGTGATAAGAAACTTGTCTGGTGGTAACGTTGACCTCCATCCCTCACATCAGAGGGTCTCCACCACGTAGCAGGTTGGATAAAGCAAATACCATTATCCACTATGCAACAGTTTGGGCCATAGTGGGTGTCATGATGGCAGATGTGCAACAGGTAGATTTAAGAGATCATTGTACAGTGGCAGGCTTGGTTTGGCTAGAACACACTCTGCACGGTGACATCACAAAGCTGGCTGACTACCGCAAGATTTGGAGCCTCCAACCAAGCATCAGTAAGAATTTCCAGCATTTTCCACCTACACAATGCCAATCCTGCCCAGGACCTGAACATCTACCTGAATGGTCAGAGGCTGAGGCATGAAACAAAATGCATCTACCTGAGTATAACGCTACAGCAGATTCTGAACTATCATGAATACTTGAAAAAAACAGCAATGAAAGTTAAGGCATGTAACAATATCCTTAACAATCTGGCTGGGTCATTGTGGGGTACAAGAGCCTTAACCCTAAGGATGTCAGCTCTTGCCATCTGGTGCTCTGTGGCAGAGTACTGCACACCTGTCTGGAACTGGTCGCCATGCACCAAACTTGATGTACAGCTACATTCAATGATGTTCATC
>NW_017728931.1:91315378-91318705 GCF_001723895.1 Crocodylus porosus | reverse complement strand
AGTTTACATGGGAAGGAAGGTATGGCTGAATTCCTAGCATTTTTGTAGAGACAGAAGGTAGGGTAGAGTGGCATCTTTGAGACTAAGTGATTCAGAGAGGCAGCCCATCCCAACAACCCCCTTTCCTAGCTGCTAGCCTATAAAAGGTCATGACTCTGAAACAGTTTGACTCTGAAATACAACCCTGCCCTCCCTTCTGCCTGACTTGAGTGCAACTTGACTAACCACCTCTGCAGCAGTTAAGTAGAAGCAAAGTTCAGCACAAGAAAGTGAATATCATATCCATTTAACTCTAACTTCCCCCCTTCCCCTCCCATTTAACATGAGGGAAAAAACACCTCATCTTGGATTTCACTAAAGGGTGGTAGGGGCATAGGCCTGTAAGCTGCCTTGACAACTGATGTCATTTTTTCCAAATGGACACCGTTAGATGCAAACAAAATGAGCACAGAAGCAATAAAGACAACTATTGTAGGCAAAACAAGATGTAGACAGCTGTAAAGCATAAAAAAACCAAGATAGAATAGAAAAGCAAAATAAGGCCAAGGATGGCTCAGTAAGTGGGAATTTAAAAAGAAACAGACAGATGGTGACAGACTGATGAGGAAATAACTGCTGTAAAAGGTAATTGGTGAGAATCTATAGCATGACCATATATGGAATATACAGAAGAGGGCTGTAAAAGGGTATAAAAGCCTATAGGAAAAAAAACTTAAGTTTGAGGAGCTGTCATCAAGCAAGATGAGACCACACCAGTCAAAACTGAATCTGGTGCCATGACAACATTGAGGCAGCTAAGTCACTGTGCATTGTTTGGAAGGTCTGCGTAAAAATCCCTTTGCAAACCGTTGGGGGTTTTGTTTGAGTAGTGTGATCACTGAAGTGCTCAAAAAATTAGGATTAGAGACTGAAATAGATCTCATGGATTAATCTGTTCCATTCACACCACCCCTTAATCAAAAAGAGTGCAACAGATTTGGTATCCCTGGTTGGGCTTGAGTGGACAGATATCCAGAACCTGCCTGGACTCCAAGGGCTGCAGAGAGAGGGGACCATACAGGATCACAGGCAAGTAGGAAATATCTGAGTTAGGGATCTTCACCATTCCAAAACTAACACCACAGCAACAGAAGTAGAAGAGTTTGACAAATGGGTGGCAGAGGCTACCATGCCCTGGTTTTGGGACAAGGGGACATTTGAGAACAGGAACAGTGCTCTACAGCAGGGGTTTTCAACCTCATTTAATAAGTGTACCCCGGTGGCCCCCTTTTTAGTAAGTGTACCCCTGGGGTAAAGGGGGTGGCGAGCAGCCAGATGCCGAATGGGGAGGAGGTGGCGAGCAGCTGGGTGTGGCGAGCGGCAGCAGCGCAGCATTTGTGCGGCCCTGCTCCTGTGAGGCAGCAGTGCAGGGTGGTGGCACTCCATCTCTGCCCACCCCCATGTACTCTCTGGGACCTTTCAAAGTACCCCCAGGGATACATGTACCCCAGCTGACAACCCCTGCTCTAGAAGATTTTTTTTTAAAGCAGTGGTCCTCTTGAATGGCCTCTGGAAAAAATCCACTGAGAAAAAAAGACTAAGAAGCAAGCAGCATTATAGGGTCTGCTCATGGTAGCTGGAGAACTGACTGGGGAGTTGGCACAGCAAAAGGTAGAAGTGCAGAGTTAGCAGGATAAATACTGTCAGTAACAGCAATAAATAGAGAATGTTAAGGCACAGATGGCAGTGTTGCAAGGAATCAGAGAATCATAGAAAATCAGAGTAGGAAGGGACCCTCAGGAGACCATCTAGTCCAACCCCCTGCTCGAAGCAGGACCCATCCCCAGCTACTTCATTAAAGCCAGGACTTCATCAAGTTGGGCCTTAAAAACCTCCAGTTACAGAGATTCCACCACCTATCTAGGTAATCTGTTACAGTGCTGCACCACCCACCCCAACAGTGTTTCCTAATATTCAGCTTAAACTTCCCTTGCTGCAACTTGAGACCATTGCTTCTTGTTCTGTCATCTGCCACCACTAAGAACAGTCTAGATCCATCCTTTTTGGAACTACCCTTCAAGTAATTGAAGGCTGCTATTAACTCCCTTCTCTTCTGCAGACTAAATAACCCCAGTTCCCTCACCCTCTCCTTGTAAGTCATGCGTTCCAGCCACCTCACTATTTCTGTTGCTGTCTGCTGGACTCTCTAACCTGTCCACATCCGTTCTGTATTGGGGGGCCCAAAACTGGATGCAGTACTCCAGATGTGGCCTCCCTCACCAATGCAGAACAGAGTGGAATAATTGCTTCCCTCAATTTGCTGGCAACACTAATGCAGCCCAGTATGCTGTTAGCCTTCTTGGTTATATGGGCACACTGCTGACTCATATCCATTTCACTGTCCACTATAACCCCCAGACCCTTTTTTGCAGAGCTGCTGCTTAGCCAGTCAGTCCCCAGGTTGTAGCAGTGCATGGGATTCTTCCGTTACAAGCGCACTTGTCTTTGTTGAACCTCGTAAGAATTCTTTTGGCCCAATCCTCTAATTTTTCTAGGTCTCTTGGAATCCTAGCCATATCCTTCAGTGTATCTATTACACCCCACCAGTCTGTGTCATCCACAAACTTGTTGAGGATGCAATCCATCCCATCTTCCAGATCATAAATGAAGATATTGAACAAAACCAGGCCCAGGACTAATCCCTGGGGTACTCCAGTTGATACTGGCTGCCAGCTAGAAATTGAACGACTGATTACTACCCATTACTGATTACTACTAAAATCAGACAATCCAGCTTTCTATCTACCATACAGTCCATTCATGCAACCCATATTTTCTTAGCTAGCTTGCAAAAATGTTCTGGAAGACTGTATCAAAAAGCCTTGCTAAAGTCAAGGTATATCTCATCCACTTTCTTTGACTGGCTTTGAAGGATGACTGTAATGTAACTGAAACTGAGCATGGACTGCAAAAGGTATTGCATGTGATAAAGAGAAAAGAGGAGGAAAAGAAAATGTAGCAAAAGGTGGCTCAGGATGCCCAAGATAAAATGCAGGCAGTCATTAACCTGCATAGGCAGGCATACCCTCTGATTATAGTGCTTATAAGCCAAAATTAATGGAGTAAGAACAGAAGCTGGGCATCTTGAGAGGAACTGTGGCAACCATCCAGGGTGGAAGTGAAGGGGAAGACGAGAGTGCCCCTGATTTGTATCATTATGATTATACATGGGATCTGGTATCTAGAAGACCCCCTCTACATGTCCCATTAGGGGAAGAGCTGAGAAATATGCATAAATGAGCCCCTATAGGAGTGTGTGGGGCCCAGGGAATATCAGCCTGTGCAGGG
>NW_017728931.1:91306804-91314998 GCF_001723895.1 Crocodylus porosus | reverse complement strand
GTCATGGCAGGACAGGAAATGGAATTATGGGCAGCTCATCTGGGAGGCATAGGGAGGGTGGCTCCCGCCACTGTGTGCACCCCAAGGGAGGTATGGGGGGCATGTACAAGGGCAGGCTGCCCACTGGAGGCTCAGGGTTGGGGGCTGCAATGGCCTCTTCCCAGAGGGGGTCGGCACTAGGAGCAGGGGCTACGGAGTAGGCTACAGCCACCCCAAATTCACTGTAGCCCCCATTCCCAGTGCTGCTGCCACCCACCTTGAGTGCAGCCCTAGTCCAGCCCCAGTGCTAGAAAGAAGCTGGCTCAGCCCCTGACCCCACAGGGCAGACTGCCTTCACCCCAGGCACAAATCCGGGGGAGCACATGCCCCCCCATGCCTCCTGCGCATACACACATTGGGGAAGCCACCCCCCGTCTTCCTCCCACAGCTCATCCTGGCTGGGCAGCACTTTCCCCTGCCCCAGCCCCACTCCCTCACCATGGGGGCCTCAATGTACTCCCCCCACACCCCTTCATTCCCCTATAGCCATTCCCCCTCCCTGCAAAGACTTAACCAGCTAGTCGCTGCTCTCCATACTGCTGGGTTGCACTCCTGGCCCCATGTTGCAGCTATGTGCATGCACAGAGAGAGCATTTATCCATGACATTATCAGCCAAAAATGCTGATTGCTGATAATGTCAATTTTACTTTCATTAGTAGACCGATGCATCAGTGTACCTGTATCTATGGCCCTGATAATCCTTAAAGAAACTACTCATCTGGGGGCACAAAGGGACTGCCAGATATAACCAGTTCAGACAAGAGTGCCCTTTACATCCAACCAACTGAAAGTGGCTGCTAAACACTAGGGTCCTCTCAAGCAGAAGACAGCCATCACCCATGGTGGGTTAATGACAGTTAACCCACTACAGGGCAAAAGCAATATACAGTGGGGGATTTGTTAGAACTGTCAGGAGTGTAAGGCTCCAAAAAATTTTGCAACTGTCCCTCCCAATTTGAAATGTAGTGCAGGTGGTAGTACTGGAACTCTTTTTCCTCATAAACCAGTACTATCAATGGCTTCCTAGGAAAAGGCAGCAATGGTTGGAGAGACCAGACATATGTAGAGCAAAAGAAACTGCTCTACGTTGCTGCAGGCCTGCCTACTGGAAACAGACAGCAACCTGATTTTCATTATGACAAGTTCAAGAGGCCATTCAGTGCAAGGCTCCTCAGATGGAAAAGACAAAAAAATAGTTCACAGAATCGTAGAAAACAGTTGATGAAAATGGTAATAGTGAATGGCTGATCCCTTAAGAGTGGAAGTGTAGCACAGACTGCTGCAGTATGAGAAAACAGAAGATATAGACAGGTTACTGGCTACTGAACTGGTCCAGAAGTTGGCAAGATACAAAGAAATGGTAAACAAGGAGAAACAAGAAGGAGGGTAGTGCTCCCCCAAAAGTCACTATTGGAGCAGCCTGGCATCTTCGGTGCACCCCATTTTAGACTCAGCACCAATCACTTATGATCACTGGAGACAGCCCATGGTAACAGTGAAATTTGATCCATGGGGAGAGAAGACATTGAAACAGCAAATGTTAATTGATACAGATGCTTCATTTTCCATTGCAAGAAATGAAAAGAAGTCTTTCTAAAATTGGGAGCAGGCAAAAGAAAAATTAAAAGGGTTTGATGGTAAAAGTTGAACTTTGTTTTCAGTGGAAAAGCAGTTTATAGTGCAATCAGGCAGGTTGAAATTTGAAATGACCCCACTAGGGGGCACTGAAATTTTGGGAATGAATGCCCTGCAACAATTGAATACCATTGTAGATTTGGCTAATGGAAAATTGTTGACAGTTCCTTGATGGGACTTTATTAGAAGAAACATTTTTTGTGGAGGTTAGGAGCCAGATATTCAAATGCAATAAAAATTCACTGGTACGCTGCCTTAACGACAGGAGAGTAACAGCCTGTCTAGACTGGGATGGAGAAATTGGGGAAATAACTAAAACAGCTGTCAGGCAGTTTAGACCACAAACAAGCCAGAATGTGGGAAAATTTATACTGCCACTGGGTTCAGGCCCCTGAGGTACTAATTCAAAAGCCTGACCCACCTCCCCAATGGCAGTATAAGTTCCACCACAAAACAGAAGCTAGCATCCAACCGTCAATGCCCTGAAGAACAGGGAATAGTAGTGGAAATACAAAGCACCAACAACAATCCCATTTGATCAGTCTGGAAAGTGGGTGGCAAAACCTGGAAGCTGACTCTGGATGACTGAGTCCTCAATAAGGTAACCCAGTATACCCAGAGGCAATGGCCATGATATTGGTTAGGGCTCTGCAGTTTTATTTATTACAGCTGTTTAATGCCTTTTTTTGTCATCCTGCTACATCCAGATGCCTGGTACAAATTTGTATTCACCTTTAAGGAGCATCAGTACATCAGCAAGTGAGACAAGGGTCTCACAATGTCTCTTCCATTTGTCATACCATGTTGTAAAAATGTAGGATCTACTAGGCTGAGGAAACCCAGAGCAAGCGATTTCATGCATGTTCAAAACCCCTGGACTCACTACGCAATTGTTAATTCATAATCTCACACTGCATACTGATATTATGCTTATCAAATTAGAAATTAATATAAATATATTTGAACAACTAATGGAACACACCAAGTTAGCTCAATTAACAAAACAGAATGAGCAAAACAAAAACATTCTAATATCGATTCAAAATAACAACAGTGAGGTTACTGAAGTTTTAGGAAAAATTAAAAAGCAGGGACACACCATTGGTGGCAGTCATTACTGAGTTCCTCTATCCACCATGGGAGTATTTAATATGATGCTACAACCTATTTTTATTTCAATTGTTCAAGCTTTTATTAGCATGACAGCAGTAGTTGTAGCTGTAAGGCATATATATATATCCAAGAACTGCCAGGTTGGCTCAGCATCAAATACTCACAGATACCTTGTGGTAAGATCCCCGTGACCACCAGGCAAGGCTGGGGTAACCACTGAGACTTGCCAAACATCTGTCCACAGGTGGATGCACCCCATTTGGCATTGAGAAGAGTGGAGCCTCACTTTATACCTGGACTGTTGACAATTTAGGACAATGGCATCCTAAATGGAACCACTATCAGAAATGGGATTGTAGGTCTGTAAGCTGCCTCAACATAGCTTACGCCATTTTTTTTGAATGGATACCATTAGCTGCAAGTGAAATGAGAAGAGGCAATGTAAGCAACTGTTGTAGGCAAAACAAAATATAGATAGCTGTAAAATGTAGAAAAACTAGATAGAATAGAAAAGCAAAACATGGCAAAGGATGGCTCAGTAGGTGAGAAGTAAATTAAAAAGAAACAGGCTGAGGGTGACAGATTGATAAGGAAATAGCTACTATAAAAGGTAATTGGTAAGGATCTATAGCAGGAGTGGACAAAATATGGTCCGTGGGCCAGATCTGGCCTGCCAACTGATTTGAGCTGTCCAGCAGGGGGCACCTGCCAATTGACTGGGTTCAGCTCACTCCACAAGAGGCTGAGCCCTGCCAGGGGCAGCCAGTAATGTGCTCCTGTCTGTGCCTGCCGGCCTGGCCCTGCTCAGTGCTCACTGCTTCCAGTAGGGCTGCAGCTCAGCTCCCCTCACCACCAGCATTGGCTCCTCCTGCTGTGCTGCTTCAGGCCAGGAGGAAACTTCAGTCAAGAGGTTCTTGCCCCAGCACGCAGGGCTCAGGCTCCCAGCTGCCTTCCACCTGCTCTACCCAAAGACAGGTGGCTGCTCATTGCACTCACCTGCTCACTGTGCCCCTTGTCCCCCTCTCACCGCCTTCCTCCCCTCCCTGCCTGCCCACCCACCCAGCTTTTGGGACCTACTGCCCAGGCAGACTACTGCCACCCTCTCCCCACTACACAGGGGAGGGGCATGCAGGGAGCAGATTGCAGCTTGGCCCCAGACCTGAGCCCTGTACTGTCACCACCCCATAACCTGGCTGTGATCCCAGCCTCATCAGCTCATCCCACTCCTGCCCACCCGCAGCCCCATCCCACATAGGGAATTCCAGTGAGTTGTTGGGCAGGGGAGGGGTGAGTGTTGACTCATCCTGCAACAGCTCATGAAAACTCCCTATGTGGACCTCAGACCAAAATAGTAGCTCACTGCAATCTATAGCATGACCATATATGAAATATACAGAAGAGGGCTGTAAAAGGGTATGAAAGCTTAAGGAAAAACTTAAGTCTGAGGAGCTGTCACTAAGCAAGAGGAGACAACACCAGTCAAAACTGTGACTCCTGGCACTGTGACAAGAGCTGGCCAGTTGACTCATTGTGCATCATTCAAAAGGCCTGCATAAGAATACCTGTTGAGGGTTTTGGCTGACTTTCAGGGATCATTGCTATAGTTGCTTAGGTGTTCAATCCATTAGAAATAGTCTCACTGATCATCTCATTTTGTTCACACCAACCCTTAATCAAAATTAAGTGCAAAGGGGAGAAGGGGTGAGGGAGTGGGTCAAGAGGCTGTTCTGCCTCTGGCTCCAGCCCTGATCCAGGGTTGGAGTCAGAGCTGCAGCTGCTGCCTCCACTCCCCATCTACTACTGTGCAAAGCAGCAAGTATTCACTTCAGATTTGGCTGATTCAAAGGGACAGCAATTCAATTCAGTGATTCGAATCACTGTCCCAATTCAATTCAACCAATTCGGATTCAGAAATTCAACACCAATTCAGGGATTCGGCCATAGACTATAATGGGGAATCACATAAATACCAATAACTTTGTTATGTTTTTGCAGATTCAGATGAAGACAGCAGGGATGCCCCTTATGCAGGCATGAGGCCTGCCAGGTTTCAGACAGACTGGTACAGGGGTTTCTGTGAAAGAGCACCTCAGTGTTTTAAAAGCAAATAAAAAAAGCAAAGCGGTGCACAGTGAGGAGGGTGGCATTCACTCTGTCTATACATGGAGCCTGAGGAACTCCAGGAGCGGGAGGTTCACTTTCAAGAACACCAGCTGCTCCACCAAACCAGGATGCAAGGAGGTGCGGTGGGGTGTCACAACATCATAAGCAATGCTGAACACCCTCTCGCTTGGAACACTGGTCAGTGGACAGGACAAGTGTTCCTGGGCAACCATGGCCAGATCCTGCCACACCTGGCTGTGGGTTGCCCAATAGGCTAAGGGGTTGCAGTGCAGCAGCTTCACGTCCTCAGTGAGATAGGTAGCCACCGAGGCCCCCACACTATCTGCCTGATGGTGGTCTGTTGTTTCTGGACCCCAACATTGAAGCCATCCCTTGGCCCATATTGGCAGCAGCTGTGGTGGAGGAGATTGGCTAGTGGTTGGAGTGCTGGCATGGAAAAGTGGATCCCCCTCTTCCACATCCTCCCCACCTCTGCTTTTCTGCCTTCCTGACTGTTCACCAGCACCTGCATCCAGCAATCAAGGGCTTTGCTACTGCAGACGCTCCCCTTCAGCCCTCAAGTCACACATGCCTGCCAGCACATGGACCGTACTAGTCTGCAACAGATCCAGATGTTTTGTTTTTTGATGCTCTCCTTCAGCTGCATCATCAGTGCCTGCACCTCTGGTGAACACGGCTTACCCCAGCCAGGAACATTGATCGAACTTCTCCATCTCATTCTCAAGCACCTTCACTACAGGGATCACCTAGCTAAGGAGGGCACCGCCAGCACTGAGGCTCTTGGTGGCCTCGAGGAACAGCTTGAGGACCAAGATCTGGGAGATAGTACTCCACTCTGTTTTGTTAAGGGAGCTGCTGATCCCAATCTCCCTGACCAAGGCCATCTCAGAGATGGCCTTCTGTTGCTCAACCAGCCTTTCCAGCATCAGGTATGTGAAGTTCCACCAAGTCTCCACATCCTGCATAATTTTGTGCAGCAGGATGCTCAGCTCAGACTGTTTGTCCTGCAGCATCTTGGTCCCCTTGATGCTCTGGTGGAAGTAGCACACCACCTTCCTGCATTTTTAAATGAGTTGGCTCATAGTGACGGGAACCCTGTCCCCTCCAAAGCTTCCTTGACTACAAGGTGGAACTTGTGTGCCACACAGCGAATGCCAGAAAAGTTGGCATCATACATCGCCCTGTCATCAGTGACCATGAAATCGCAGGTGAGCTCACCCTACCCAACGAGCCACCCCTGCACCATGCGATTCATGGCCACCATGATCTACCTTGTCGTGTGGGACTCATCCATCACCTCAGCTTGAAGGAGAGTCCACCAACACCCTGACTGATCACACCAGTGCCCTGAGGGAGAAGTAGACATGATATCCACACCAGCTGCTCCAGATGTCCCAGGTGAAGTGCGAAGCTACCTGTGGACCTGCTTTCTGCAGCTCCTCCCTCAAATACTCCCTGCATGCTTCATACAAGGTAGGCACCACTGTCCTGCTAAAGGTGGTTCATGCGGGCACTTGGTAGGATGGGGCCACAAGTGCCATGAGCCTCCTGAACCCTGGACACTCAACAAAGGAGAAGACTAGCCATTCACAGCAAGCATCTCCCCAATGCTCTGGGTGACCTTGTTCACCTTCAGAACATGCCCCCCTTTGTATCCACCTGCCCCCACTGGTCCAGGGTGGTTTGTCTCTGCTTCTTGGGGACAAGAGCTTTGGAGTGAGAGAGGAACTTATTCTGGGGCATATGCTTCCACTGGTGCCAGGCTGAGGAGGAACAAGTGCAAGGGGGTGCTCCCTCCTGAGATGCAGCAGCGTCGCTGTAGTGGCAAAGTGTTTCTTATCCTTGCCGAGGCTGATGTGCTTTGGGCAATGCTGGCAGGCAGCATACCAACCCTTAATCATCTGCCACCTCAAAATGATCCCACACTACACTATCCACTCACTTTTGGTTTGAGGGTGGGAATCCTGCTTTATCCACCTCCTCAGCAGGCAGAGGCACAACAGGAGGAGCTAAGCCACCTGCCCCCACAACCTCTTCTGAAGTGCCTTCCAGAGAAGGAGACCTGCCTCTAGGGGAACTCTGAGAGGTGTGGAGCACAAACTCAGATTCACTCTTCTTCCCCAGAATTTCTTTTGCTATGGCCTTCAGCTCCTTTGCTTCCAGATCCGGCTCCTCCCCTGGCACTGGAAGGCTCATGCTGGGAACTGAAATTGGGGTGCAGAATGTCATGCTGCTGTGGGTTAGTGGTAGTAGTGCAGGTGCAGGCACTACTACCACCTCCTTGCTCCCACTAGCAGAAGACTCACTGCTGCCAGGAAAGAGGGTGCATCTATGTTCGGGGTGGAGGGACCTTGCAGCTTTCCCTGTCCATTCTCCCTCCCCTGCCAGAAGACCTGGCACCTGTCTTTCCAGCATGCTTCATAACATTTGGTGTACTACAAAATGTGTGCATATGTGTAATGTATGTTATGCTTTCCTGCACAGTGATGACACACTGTCAGGGAAAATACTAGTTTCTTTTTTAGGGTGAAAAGAGTCAAGACAGACCAACAAGAACAAATAAGAGGATTTTGGGTGAAGAATAAGTTGAAAGGAATGGATAGGGATAACAATAGGAATTGTAGGCAAGGGTAAGTAGGAAAGGATTGGCTACAACTTACAAGAAGAGAAGCTAGCTAGCTAGCAAGCCAGAGCCTTTCAGATGCTATTGCTCCAACAGAGAGACAGCTTATAAAAGGCACAGATTACTTCAGACACAGCTTTATATGTTGTTTCTACAGCCCTTCCCCCCCCCCCAGCTCGGTGATTGGAAGGGAACTCAGAACAATCACAGTCACCAGCCAGCTACAGATGTCAATATCAGAGCAGCCTTCCCTCCCCACCCCCAAAGCCTTTTCAATACACAGATCATCCCATCCTCCTCCCTCTTCGAAGGTTTTGTTTGCTGCAAGCCTTCCGAATCTATTTGAAGGCTTCTGATTCGATTCAAGTCTTTTAATGCGTCTCCCAATTCAATTTGGATTGGGAGATTCGGCCGCCAAATCGGGCTGAATCGCCTCTGAATCGACTCAGCTACTGAAACTTCGCACAGCCCTACCATCTACCCTGCCTGTTGCTGCTGCTCCCCACCTCCCCTGCAGTTGCATACCCTTCAGCTCTGGCACAGCTCCAGCCCTGGACAAGAAGCACAAATTTAAGAGAGAGACTTCCAATAATTAGATCTTATACATGGAAAAGTATAATATATTTATACAGATTTCCTGTATAAAAGATCTAATTATT
>NW_017728931.1:91305046-91306704 GCF_001723895.1 Crocodylus porosus | reverse complement strand
GGCGATAAAAAAAAATTTAGAGAGTTGTTTTGGATTCGGGTAAGTAGGGCACTAAACCTGATTCTATCCACATCAATACATGAGTGAAAGGCTGCTAAATACATCTCAAAATTAACTTCTACAACTATTTCCATAGCTTCTCCCTTGTGATGAATTGGGAAACAGGAGTCTACTTGCATTCTCTCACTGCTCTAATTCCTGTCTGAACATATTCTTATTTCATTTATATCTATTAATGTAGTTTATCTTCTCCCTTTCTAGTGTTTTACCCTCCCCTTAGTGCACTCATAGACAGCAATTGCGTCCCCTTCCATCCTTTATTTTGCTACCCTAAAAGACAAGCTCTTTTAATCTACTTTCATATGAAAGGCTCTCTATTACCCTGACTATCCTAGTAGCCCTCCTCTGTATCCACTCTCAGTTCATCTTTCTTGAACATGGGTGATCTCTGGGCAAGGTCTCATGTGTGTCCTGACTTGAAACAGGAATTAATTTGGAAAAGTCATGGACTATGTTGCATGAGAGGTCAGATTACTTTACCATAATTATTCCTTCTGCTTTTAAAAATACATGAATCTGTGGTCACTCAAGTATTTGAAGATGGAAGCTGTCAGTGCTGGAGAGAAACTGTTTAGAGTAATTTTCAGGGATACAGTGTTAGGCTTTGCAGAATGCAATTAAATATCAAGATCTCCTAAGTTTGATCTATTGGACTGAAGCAGAATCTCAAAAGGAAACAAAAAAACCCCATTTACTTCAATCACATAGTCCACCAAGTACTGGTATTCTAAGGTTTAAATTAAGGCTTGGTACTTCTGAGTTAAGAATATTATTGAACTAGCTCAAACAATCGTGTGATAGCTGTCAGGATAGAGCAGCAAAGCAGAACAAAACAGCTTAAAAAGGAGCAGGTATATGAGTCCAAAAATAAGCTTGATCAATTTTCATTTAATCCAAATGGCACTGATAACAGGAAGGTTGGATTTTTTTCCTGGAAAGACAGTGGTGAAGTAGATTATGGTAGTTTTTTTCTGTTTAAATACAGAGCTATGAAACTGAAAAAAAGACTATGCACAGACCTGAACTGTGCATATACTAAAACTTAACATAAACAATGCTCAACTACAAGAGCATTCTGGTCTATGGTTTTTGTACCTTACTAAGGCCAATTACCCAATTTTGGAGATCACTTTTAGTCTCCAAGACCCCCAACATGTTATATTTAAGACACAATGAACAGGTTAATTGTACCTTAAATAGAAAACCAGCCACAAATGCAATTCAATGTGCAATAGTACAGTAAACAAGCCATAACATTATTTCACATATAATATGGAATAACTTTGTGACTCGTTTGTATCATGCCTTAAATTGAACATATGGCCAAGACCTAAGAGAAGTCTTAAAATGGATAGTTTCATCAAATTATGCAGCTAAATGGAATACAATTTGGTTATAAAGCAAACAGTGGGCTCATCTATTCCTGGTCAAAGGCATGTCCCTGCAAATACAGGGGAGAGCCCACCATGCCAGTCTGAGTCTGATAATTCAGCCCACAGCCAGATGTTCACCAGTCTGAGTGGTCAGAAGTGGGTCCTGAGGACAAGCTTGGAGCAGCCTATCCCCAGCAGGCCTGAAGGCAGCCATTTACTCCCCCC
>NW_017728931.1:91294348-91304804 GCF_001723895.1 Crocodylus porosus | reverse complement strand
TGGAAGAGAATCATCCCTGCATATGATTGTTTTCACTTTGAAAAAAGTCTGAATAACTTAGAAACCTAGAAACACTGTGAGACTGATACGCAGTTATACTGCAAGTTAAAAGGCAGAATTTTAAAGGATGTCCAACGATTTCCAATACCATACTTAATCTCCTAAGGAGGGGATGAAGATGCAAATCTGAAAAACAGTGAATCACCTCCACTTCCACAATTTAGGAAAGGCCAAATGACCTTTTTTCATGAAGTTAAATTCTTGGACAAGAACAGACATAAAAAGCATCCACCAGAAATTCAGATTCAAGCTGATTACCATCCCTATCTTCAGTAAAAAAGTGACCTCTCTTCAACTTTATCCATATTGTAATAGTCTTTGACACATGTAGCATCACAGATGTGAAATGCCTACATATACTTTCAGCTGCTAATTATTTTCTTTTAGCAAGAATTTATTTCAATAGTGGTATAATTTGGTACTGGAAGAAAATTAAAATCAAGAAATCTAAGTTATTAAAATGATTTACATGTTGCTGAAATACAATCTTACTGAATATTAATTCAAGTAAATGAGCTTTTGAAAGTAAGAATCAAAATAAAGAAATGGTGTAGCATGTACCACTGTCTTGGTACTTAATCTTGTAGCACCACCTCCTGGTCATACTTCTATACACACTTTCTACAACATTAAAGGTTTGATTGTTAATTTTGCAATATACTACAAAATAGGGACACGGTGTGCAATTTTCTCAGACAAGTATACTATGAAATGCAAATAAGCTTAAATATCTATCAGTTGGTTTATAACTTTTTGCAAGAGACTGGCTCGTTCCTAGTTCACCATTTCTGCAATTCAAGAATGCAGTTAACCTCCCCCCACAAAAAAACCCCACAGCTAAATGTGAACCAAGTTAGCTACCAATTTAGCTAAAGCTTGCCTTTTTTTTTTTTTTTTTTTTTTACGGCATAATACGATTTTTTCTTTTTTCTGGAGTTCAGACGTGTGCTCTTTCGGCATTCCTGCTCCCAGCAAGTGAGGAGTTAACCCCTTCCCACCACAGGTTTTTTTTTTTGCCTTTTTTTTTTTTTTTTTTTTTTTCAAATGTAGAAGTGGCCACTTCTACACAAGACACTGACTGCGCAGTTGTTACTGACCAGTCATTTACTTGTATAAGTCCTGGAGTTCCTGTGCAGTAGCATCGCTGAATGACTTTTAGGTGGCACTGAATGTGCAGTAGCTCATTACTACTGTGCAGCAGCATTATGTCATGCTTCCTGCCACGTGATGATACTGCACAGTAGTAACGAGCTAACATTCAGTCTCACATAGACTCAGCAACTGATCCAAGAACGAGAGAATACATGCTACAAATTAACTTTACTTTTGAAAAAATAATGCTTTAAATTTAATATTTTTTTTAAAAATATGCTTTTTTCATAATTCGAATAGGAAAAAATAGTAACAAAGCAGTCCATACCTTGAAATACTTTCTTCTGATACGTGTCATGTTCATTAACATTACTCCAGAATTTATTCCAGTTTTTCCATAGTAGGGATGTCTAGCAAATCGATTATACCACCCAATACGAGGCTCCTCATGTTCTGGCGCCATTGCAGCAATTTGTGTGGAATTAAATTTTTTCAGAAATGACCAAATATCATCAACAGGTCTCAAAAACAGGATATCAGTATCAACATACAGTAGTGAGTCCACATCTCTGAGGATCAACTGTGAGGGAAAGATGTTTAAAACCAAACTTGAGATGACTCATTAAACACCTCCAACAAAAACTGGGCAACAGTCACTCTTGCTCACAGCTCCTATAAACTAATTTATATGTACTAATTTATTTTCACTGTATGCAAATTAATTATCTTCAGATTCAGAGTGTACAAATCATGTTATTAATAATAACTCACTTTGTCTAGTATTTACTGGAGTGAAAACAGAAAATCAGAAACCTGACATACAACATTTAAGACACTAGTGACTGGGGAAATGAGGAAAGGAAATTTTGTTTTTAATGCTGCTAAATAAAAAGCACCCCTTGGTTTCATTCAGAGCATTTTAAAAAATGTTACACAAATATCATTTAGAAGCAGTTTTCCACAAAATTTGTCAAAGATTAGGTAAATTGAGAACATAAATCTTGATGAATTCATATATAAACAATATGCATTGTACACTACTGTGAAATATACTAACTTACTGGCAAGAATAACCGTTGTGAAGCACAGGGCTTAAACAGTTTCTTCCATTCTGTTGCACTCTCAGTAGGAAATGTTATTGGATACAAGGTATAATTATGTTTTCCTTGATATGGGAAGCCATCAAGCTAAGAACAAAATATAAGGTACTGTTTAAGCTTATTTTTAATGGAAAGCATAAAAACCATAAGAAAGAGCATTGAAAGAACCAACCATTTTGACTTGTAAATTAAATGGAATATATGCAAAAATCCATACCAATTTTACTTCTTCCCTCCTCCAAACTCAGGTTGTTTCAGTTCTACAAAATCAATTAAGGGTATTGTTCAAGTATTCTGATGTTGAACCAGAAAATAAAAAGCAATCCTCAAAGGCCTTCAAAGCAAGAGCAAGTCAAAGATAGGATATAAAAAGAGACAATACAAACACTATACAAAGTGCTCAACTAGTAGAAAATTTACTAAAGGAAATTACTACATGGATTTAGTCACATTGTTCTACTACTGAACAATTTCATGTAAATTTTACCATCACTGTAAAGTATCAAATTGCAAAAATAATCCAACCTTCCAGCTGTGCGCCAATGACTCAATTACTGCCTCAGTATGTTAATCTGGCCAGAACTTCCTACTTGACAGCTGGAGTTTGCCAAAAGGAGGCATAATCTAATTCACAGCTGTCAGACATTTGGACTTGTGGGGCCAATCTAGTCTAAGTGACTTCACATGGGCTAAACAACCCGCATCCAGCAGTGTGTAAATGGCTTGTCAGCACTGCTGTTGATGCAGGTCCAAAACCCAGGGGGTGAATGCTGCCACCTCTTTTTTCTCCTACCACCTAGTTAAGTCACCAACAGCGATCAAAATTCCCAAATCTGGTAGCAGCAAAGGGGTGTGAGGGTTTGTGGTGGCAGCATTCAGGTTCTGAGTTTTGGAGCTGCACCAATGCAGATTTATGATGAATTCAAATTCAATTCTCAATTTCCTGCTCCAAAAAAGTCTCTGATGTCCTTAGTGAGTATTCCAATTACTATGAAGTCAATCTCTCAAATCTGTCCCATGTATCTCAGATGTTCCAGATATGTACAAATAATCAAATACCCTACTTCTTGCATACCACATGCCCCCAAGGCAAAATGCAGAAGAAACTATTTTTGCAGCGTTATGGCTGCACAGAACATGTTCAGAGCCTAGCCTTCAGCTCACTCATCCTCCCTTTCCTGAGCAACCAAAAAGTTGAAGCCCTAGCTGCTACTGAAGACTGATCTATGATTCAGAAAAGACGTAAAGTGCCTTCAGGGCTGTGAAACAGAAAATGAGAGTCCAGGAGCAACTAGGAGACAGCAAAATCACAGAAGAAAGGTTAGCTAGATTAATGAAACATTAAAACCATTAAAAAGGAAAGTCTATCATTAATAACTGTGGAGTGAAGAACAAGGAGTCATTAAGTCAACTGACTCCCTCAGCTTCCTGAACAGAAATATCACTGCTGCTGCCTGGTTCAGCAAGAATCAAAGTGGGGTGTTTGCATTTGGCACAGAAAAATCAGTTTCTCTGCCTAAACATGCATCCCAATTTTAGGGGGGTGATTTTTGGGGAACAGTGCATAGGGTATGCAAGTATGGGATTTACTGAGCCAGAGAAACCAGCTAGGGATAGAAGTTACACATAAACTGGTTTAAGTGATCAGAAATTGGTTTAAACTTGTAACAGAACAGAAGCTCAGTGCACATAAATTGGTTTCAAAATGGCAAAAATAGTTTAAAATAAACATGATTGAATGTAGGATCAGACTTAACTGATTTGGGTCAAACTGGTTTATGAAACTTCTGTCCCGGACACCTTCCTGGTTCAAAATGAAATCAGAGTCTCTCGGCATCCCAGAATGCGTTGCAGCTCTGGGCTGCGCTGTGTGATCCAAACAGTAGGGCTGGCCCTGCTCCTCTGCTCCCTAGCTGGAACAGTGAGGGCTGGTTGACAAAGGTGGAGGGGAGGGGGCAAGCCCAGCTGGGGATGCAACCCAGTCTGCAGGGGGTGAGGGGGAGGACTGCCCCCCAGGCAAACCCTGCCTGGGGTCTGGAGCCAGGAAGGGGTGTTAAAAACACCCCTTCCCCAGCTTAAACTCACTGCTGGTTGTGACTGTCGATTACAAATCCAAGAGGCACCCAGAAGAAGAAAGAGGAAGTGATGAGCAGCCCTGCAGAGTCCTGCTGCCATGATTGTGGACTGCAAATCCCAGAGACCTCGGGGGTAGCAGGAAGAGGAAGGGATAAATGAGGCCCAAGTTCCCTGATCATCCACATGTCAAATGATTGTCCTAACCACTGATGAACCTGAGAAACCTACTGTTTCAATAACATTTTCATCAGGAAACAGTCATTTTTCACAGATCTGGTGAATCAGTAAAATGTTTTGCTGAAAAAAAGTCCCAAATAGCTCTATATAGGACTTCTACATCATGTTACCACATTTAACAAATATACCTAACACCCATTCACAAACAAAGTGACCTGTATCCTCAGTAAGCTATAGCTGACTTAATACATTGCTTAGGTACTTACTGTGACTCTGAATCTGCTGTGTAGTTGTTCCTCTGCAAAAATATGGAACTGTAGAGGTTTGACACTGAAAATAATGGCGGATCTCAACATAGTAACAGTCTCCTCCAGCCTTTCACCACAGGCAACCACTGCAAGGTGCATTCTCTCTGCCGGTTGATTTTTCATAAAATTGTATCTAATGCAAAAATATTTTTAAAATAGTTAAATCTTTGATGGGCATAATATCATTAACTTAGACCAAGGCTATTTCATTAAAAAAGCAAAAAAAAAAAAAAGATCATATGAAAATAGGATGAGCAATCCCACAACTGCATATAGATCAAATATTAAGAACACTCACAGAAAGAAATACCCACTTTTATTGAAACGCTTTCAGTCTTCATCATAAATAATTCCATCAAGAGTTATATTAAAATTGAGGAGTAACGCAGGTAAAAAGGTACTAATTTTAAAGGTTCCAGGATAACCTTAAATTTTGTGCATTAAATCTTTTGTTTTACATGAACGCTCTAGTAAGATATGCTAAGCGTTCCGGAGAAAGGAAAAAAAAGTATATAATAAACCAGCTGACTAGAGCTGACTGTGGCACTTACTAACTTATTGACCTTTTTTTAAGGCAACGCCATGGAAATATTATTTATTAAAAGTCCATCTACATGTATAAAGGAATTTTCCACAACATGAAGTGACATACTAGACAGACTATGTGGAGGTGAATGCTAGGGGAGCACACTTACTATGGCAGAGGGAAATAGGAGTTGAGTAGTAAGGATAGCCAGAGCTCAGCTCCTTTACTTAAGTGTTTTATAACACAGACCCATTCCAGCTCTACCTGCTCTGTCTCCCAGCATCACTAAACAGCTCCCAGACCCTACATGCAACCATACTCTTCTCAGGTACCTTTAACCCACTTATCACCATAACCTACCACAGCTCTGTTTAAGAGCATGCTCCCTTCTACCCATATTCTTGCTATTCACCATGCTCCCCTGTCACATTCAAAACCTTAAATATTGATGCATATAAATGTTTAAAGCAGAAAAACCATAGGGAAAGTGCACCACAGAGGCCAAGTTTACAAGTAAATTGTTGAAGTAAAGGAGATTAGTTTTAGAGAGGAGAAATTATAAAATAACATTGCTATATTCTTATTATCCATGTAAACCAAGAAAACGATACATAAGAAGTCTGGTTTACGTGAAGTCAATATGCTATTCTGCTTATCCAGTCTACATACAATGTAAACAAAAAGGAAATAAGGTTTATATTATCCACTCACCCACACTTCATTCATCAGTTACCCTTCTCAACTTCCTCCACCCATAGCCTGTACAATCAATCCACAGCTTTAACTAGATATATTGGCCATAATAATTAGAACACATGATCCCTTAACTATGTCAAGATGGAAATGTGTTTGGGAATAAGTTCTGCTACAGCACATCACAATTCACTATACTTTGGTCTGCTGTGCATGCATATCATGAAACTATTGTTATCCATTTGAGGACATAGATGTGATCCCTAAATCAGATGCTACCTATTTTATTAGATACTTGAAAAACATTTGTATTTGGGCCCCCCACATTCTTTTCTCACACAATCCTTTCCTAACTGTGGCAACTAGCATGTTGCACCTACAGAAAGCACTTACAAGAGAAAGTGATAGGGCTGGAGTGTTGTTGGAGCCATAATGATCCAGAAAGTATATGAGGCAAGGATTTTTTGCGTCATCTTTTCTTGGACCAAACATACCACTGGGAGTTCTGCTGGACAAGCTATTGGTTATTTACTCATGCAGGAAAGTAGTTTTAACAATCTACTTTTGTTACACAATTATTTTAATCAAAATCACCAGCTTAGTGTAACTACCCTAACTGTCCAAATCATCAGCACACATTCTGAAGAATATCTCAGTCTACAGAAAATATTTTGAAAATCTCCTCAAAAATGTTGAATGATATTTTTAAGTTAATTTTTTTTCAACCTATATTTAATTTCTAGGCATCTAGTGCTAATTTTATGGCAAATATAAATTTTGTTTGTGGGAAATCTCTCTGGTGCATATTGTCACACATTTTATGAGTTTAGAAACTATTTAGTCATTTGTTGGAATATGCTAAAATTAAATGAGAAATATGTTAGCTTAGGTTCAAGAATTGTTTGTGCATACAATTTAAATCCATTTTCTTTTGAATCACCTATTTTTAAGCAGCAATGCAGGTTTTGATGCACTTCTCAAATAGGTCAATTTTTGCTTCAATCTGATACTCTAACCTTGAAATGGTCACACAATGTTCATAACACATGGATGAAAACATTAAATTACAAAATCTTGCAAGGAGAGAGAGAGACAGAGAGATCATTTATCAATTAGAAAACCTACCCAAAGTAATGATGCTTATCAAGCAACATTCAACCACATTCCCCAGCCTCAGAAAACCAGTAAAAGTAAACGCTATTTTATAGCCATCGTTTTTCATTTGTGCATCTAATTTCTAAATATAGCTTAATACCACAAACTACATTACAGTTATGCACAAAACAGGGTGCATCTGCACATGCGCCCAATTGCGCAGTTGTTAATGTGCAGTCATTTCACTGCACAGTCCCAGTGGTACATAGGTCATTTCCAACCCTACTGCACAGCAGCAATAAGCTACTGTGCAGTAAGCAGCGGAGTCACAGTTCACGTCCACCAACACTACGTCGCCATAGCTCATAGCTATGGTGATGTAGTATCTTGCACAGATGTGCCCACTGTCTTCGTAAAATATATATCAAGTGTCACTTAACACTTTTTACAACCAAGCATAGGAGGTTAATGTATACAATGGTGCCCCACAAAGGAAAAAAAAAGTTAAAATAAATCTTAAACAAAAATTGATGCATCACACAGAGACATTACTGTATTTTCCTGCACGCCACAAGTCCCCAAATAAGATACTACACACCCTGTTTCTGGAAGACAAAATGTAAGGGAAAAAAATATTTTTTTTCCAGAATCATGGCCTAGAGCTGGCTTTTTAAGGGAGAGCCTGGACTGAAAACTGGCTGCCCCTTCTCTCTGGGACAGCAAACAAGAGGGGTGAAATCCAGTGTTACTCGTTTCATAGCTACTAACGAACTGTCAGTAGCTTTTTGGTGCTCAGCCAAAGTTACTGCTAATTCATAGCTGCTAAAGGAGTGACACTTTCTGAACCCTGTGCATGTGCGTAAACACTTATTTAAAAGAGCACCCATTTCCACAAAACCTGCCACAGTGACTACTGAAAATCAATTTTGTTGACTTAGTGTAACACCTAAGCTCAACAAATTTTTTAAAGTTACAAATTGTAAAAACAAAACCACAACAACTTAAAAACACCTCCAAAAAGAGTAAATGAATAGTGCTTCCAGGTCTTATTAAAGTAGGGAGGAAGAAAATAAAGTACAATAACAGAACTCTGAAACACCAAGCACTGCTAAAGCAAAAAATCACCACATATAACAAGAGCAACCAATATAAATGCAAAGCAGACTGAATAGGATTACAAGAGCTCAGATCCAAAATAGTACCACTGTATTTTGAAGATGCTCCAAAAACCAAAGTAGCCTCACCACAAATCCAGTGAAGACTGGATAACAATAATCAAGTTTCAAGGTGTAGGAGCATCCACTATCACAAGGCCATTATGCAATAAGGATATAACCTACAAAGCTACAGAGCTTAAGTTTTTTTTAATCATGTACAATCTAGAATTTTCCATAAACAAGGCATAAACAAAATCAGGAAAAACTTCTTTACAAGTCAAGTACTTTAGGGTCTGGAACAGGTTCTCCCCAGAGGTGGTACAGTCAACCACCCTGGCAATCTTCCAAAAAACATCCTGACACCCATTTTGCTGGGGTCAGCTGATCCCAGCAGTCTTTCCTGACCAAGTGCAGGTGGGCTGGACCCAATGATTTGTAAGGTCCCTTCCAGCCCCTAACAACTATGAAAATATGAAAACAACTCTAAAACGGCAGCAGTATTTCACAACCTTAACTGTGCATTAATTAAGTAGTTGGGTAAACTACTTTACCATATAACTAAACAAACATGAGAATAATCAAGTGCGTAACTCATAAAACTTGGTCTAATACCTGTTCAAAAACTCACAAGAAAATGCACACTCTGAAACCATATCTCCAAATAATCGGTAGCAATTTTACCCCTGAATTAATCGCTTATATCTCTACCATTTTCAAATGTACAGGATCATGGTCGTCTGTACGTACCACCTCCTAATTTAGTTCTTTGGTTCACCAAATGATATCCAAGACTACTTTGTGGGATATCACAATTGACTGCCCTACCAGCTACTGGAAAATCTGGCATAAAGCCAAAAGTCTGACCTTTTTTCACTTGACTTTTCCAGAGACCAAGATCTTCTTCAAGACCCCCTTGTACTTTTTGCGCTATTCAACCTCAAGAAGAGTCATTCAAAAATCCTTGTACCCATCCACCACTGTGTTGCCCAGACCCATAAAGAAATCCTCAACTTAATCACAACCTGAAGACAGGCAAGTGTACAGCAGACCCCGAACAAAATCCATCAGAACCAGGACAGAATACCACCAGCAAAGCCCAAGACAAGGAAGGTGGCACACAAGCTCAGCAACAAGAGTGCAAGCGGGATTAGGTAGGCCTTGACCATACTGAGAGAGACAAAGGACTCATCAGTGGGAACATCCAGGTCAAGCCAAAAGTACAGTCTGTGCTGAACCACCAAATAATAGCCTTGCTGCTCTACCCACCATGTGCCAAATGTATACCCACCCCCCACTTTCCTCAATGTGAAGATACACACCACACCTGCTTTTGCCCCTTAAAATATATCTTTCTGGGTCAAATAACATACTAGTAGCAGTATCTCTGGTTTCAGCTTTTTCCCCAGGGTAAGGAAAACAGCTTTCTGTGAGCTGAGATCCTTCAATACCCGTCACCTCCAAGCCTGGCCTGATGCCTTGCCATTCCAGCCATCAGCAACACGACTCTTAAATGGCATACAAGGAATACATGGACATGCAACTGTGTGACGGTTAGAGTGTGCACTTGTATAATGTCCAGACAAGAACTGAAATAGGACTAGGCCTTCTAACCAACCAGAGCAGTGGCTTTCAACCTTTTGTCCCTGTGCACCAGGACCAAGCCCCACACCAACCCATGTGGCCCAATCTAGTGCAGGGCCATAGTCTGTGGGGCTCCCCACTGTCCTGCAGGCCAGATGACAGGGCACCAGGTGATGAATCTGGCTTACAGCCCAGGGGTTGAGTACCCCTGATCTAGGGCAATACAAATAAATAGTGATTACGGGAACTAAACTCTCAAACACAAGATTCTCATAACTATCTAAAAGCATTAATTTTTTTAAATGAAAATGTAAACTGTTAGGTTTAATACATTTCTGAAACTACCGATCGAGATTTTAATTTTAGCTGTCAACACACAAAGAACTAAATATAAAAAAAATTATATTATGCAGTGTTGGAGTGATGTTGTAGACATGATGTTAGAACATATGCAAGGTGCAAGGATTTTGTAGGTGCCGTCTTTTATTAGACGACCTGCATGGCTGAGATACTTACGCCCCCTCTGCATTTTACATTTATAGTTTCATAGTTGGTAGGGTCAGAAGGGACCTGAGCAGATCATTAAGTCTG
>NW_017728931.1:91289316-91294078 GCF_001723895.1 Crocodylus porosus | reverse complement strand
CTGGTTCTTCCTCCCCAGGTGCATCACCTTGCACTTGTCAGTGTTGAATCCCATCCTATTCTCATCCACCCACCCCTGTAACCTGTCTAGGTCCGATCGTAGCCTATTCCTCCCTTCTAGCATGCCCACTTCTCCCCACATCCTAGCGTCATCTGTGAATTCGAACAGGGTGCTTTTTACACCCTCGTCCAAGTCACTGATGAAGATGTTGAACAGTGCGGGCCCGAGGACCGAGTCCTGGGGGACCCCACTGCCCACATCCCGCCAGGTCAAATAAGACCTGCCCACCACCACTCTCTGGGTGCAGCCCTCCAGCCAACTAGTCACCCATTTGACTGTGTAAGTATCGATTCCATAGTCCCCTAGTTTTTTAATGAGAATGGGGTGAGAGACAGTGTCGAAGGCCTTCCTAAAGTCTAGAAAGACTACTTCCACTGCTACACCAGCATCTAAGGATTTTGTGACCTGGTCATAGAAGGCCACCAGGTTGGTCTGACAGGACCTGCCTCTAATGAACCCATGTTGGTTGCCCCTAAGCATAATCTCCCCTGCTGGCCCCTTGCAGACATGTGCCAGAATAATTATCTCAAAAAGCTTACCCAGGATCGAGGTCAGACTGACTGGCCTATAGTTTCCTGGGTCTTCCTTTTTCCCTTTTTTGAGAATGGGAACCACACTGGCCCTTTTCCAGTCCTCTGGCACCACGCCAGAGCACCATGAGTGCTTGTAAAGCCATGCCAGGGGTCCCGCAATAACCTCAGCTAATTCCCTCACCACTCTGGGGTGGAGATTGTCAGGACCTGCTGATTTAAATACATCCAATCCCTCCAGAAGTTCCCTGACTAGGTCCTCACTGCCCCTAGGCCTGGGTATACCTTCCCTGGGTCTTATGGGGGCCCTGGTGGGGGGGGTCCGTGCTCAGAATGTATACAACCCGGTCCCTGCTCAGAAAAATGGAGGCAAAGAAATTGTTAAATAGATTTCATAGACATTTGGGCTGGAAGGGACCCCAGAGGATCAGAGTCCAGCCCACTGCCCCAAGGGCAGGAAGTCAGCAGGGATCATAGGATCCCAGCAAGATAAGCATCCAAATGTGTCTTGAAGGCGTTCAAAGTGGGCGGCATTCTATTCCAAACCTTGGGGGCTCAGACAGTGAAGAAGTTCTTTCTTATGTCCAGCCTGAACCGGTCACAGTGGGGTTTGAGACCTTTTGATCTTGTCATCCTTTGTGGGGCTCTAGTAAACAGTTGTTTCCCCAGATCTTGATGAGCACCCCTGATAAACTTGTAAGTGGCCACCAGATCACCTCTGAACCCACCCCAGAGCCTGCACTTTTCCAGGCTGAAGAGTCCCATGTTAAATGGTGGAAAAAACTTCATCTTCTAATCAAGTACAGTGCATGCCAGAGGAATGTGCATAGTTTGTGCCCTAGTCTTGTCTCAGTGAACCAGCAGATAATGCCATCAAAAAGAGCACAGTACAGTACAGTAGACTGTGAAAAATGATGTGGCAAAAGTCAGAAACCTGATTAGCTTGGAAGTTCTACATGTGTTTAAATATTTTTAGTGTCAGAAATGCAGAACAATTGAGAGAGATTTTACTATGATTTCATAACAGCAACAACAAAAAAAGGTCTGTCCAATGTCCCCTGTGTTGATACCTATAGAACTATATAACCTAGGTCCAGTTTGGCACAGAAAACAGCTCACTCTAGGAACAAATGCTTTATATTACACTAGAGTCAGGTCTACAGATGTGCAAAGGAATTATGTTAATAGGCTATAAAGAGGGACTTACCCAACTTGAGGAGGTGGGCGGCCATTTTCATAGACAGATTGCAGAGCTGGCTGCCAGTTTCGCGGGCTTATCATGACAGAGCACCGCCATGCCTCTGATTGACCAAGTGGCCCTAGTGGTTCCAATCGGTGGTAAGGGGCAGGGGCGGCAGCTTTCATGCTGGCAGCCCCACCTCTGCCTTTCCCCACTGTGGGCTGCATGACCAGGCCACAGCAGCCATGAAGACCACCGACTCCTACTGAGGAGCCAGCGGGTGTCCCCATGGATTTAGCATACATTGACCAATTTCATGGACAATGCCCCATTTCACAATTTTCGCAAAATCCATTAAATCACAAATTGAGTAGACCCCTAGATGTGAAGAAAGACATACAGTAGTAGGTCCTGTAAGCCTCCCAACTGGCCATTGCAATGGGAATATTCAAAGCTTAAAACACCTGAAAATTAAAACTAGAGGGGACAATGGGCAAATCCAGATGCATTTGCCCAAAACTGTCTACTTGTTCCCCTACCCGATTTGATAATTATTTGTTTTGTTGCTTTTATAAGAGCTTTTTAATATTCTATGCCTGGCTTGTTTGGATTAGACCTGATGAAGAATGTCTTGTATTCGAAAACTTGCCTAACTATCCCAACTATAGAGTTGGTCCAATATATCAGTTATCACTCTAAGAAATTCTGGCCCCTCACATAATTTCTGGACCACCATGGCTACACCACTCTTACACTACCAGTTAAGGTATCTGCAGAACTACAGTAACATATATAAATTATTCATTAAGAAGCCATACCACCAGCTTCAATATACTGTGGAGTTCCTGGCATGTTCAGGACATACTGAAGATATAAAGCTGGTTCAGCATTCTTTTCATGCAGTCCCTATGCCTGAATTCTTAGAGAATAAAAAAGTTTAATAAGGAATTTGCTGTTTCAAGGAATAAATCTAAGACTTGGAACAATGAGAAATTGGAAAGGAACTTAATCCAGTTTCCATATCAAGTTAAACTACAGATATCATGGCTGATTGTAATATACTTCATCAGTTTATTAAAATGGTAGCCCAAGAACTGTTTCTTATGATCTCGGTCTAGGATTTTTCCAAACCTTGGTAGAAAACTTAATTTAAAAAATTATAAGAAAACCGAAGCAAACATTCTCTATTTCTGCATGGAAACATTTATATTTGCAAGGAAACAAATGCTGCATGCTCAGAAGCACTGCTAAGGCACAGAGAGAAAGACTAGCTTGTGAAAATAACTGCACTATCAGCACAAGAAAAATGTATCTGAAACAATTTTAAAATTTGCTTAACTTGCCAGTTTGTTATATAGCCAAATATATTAGCTGCACTAGTCTGCAAGTGAGTTAACAATTTTCTCATTAATATCAGAGCCTACCTAAAAGCAGCTTCCCAAAAGCAGTTCATTCCACAAACATCAGAGGGCAGCATCCAATAGGAATTCCAGAAAGATACAGACAAATTCTTACACCTAACAGGATAAGACAGAAATAAGACAGTCCTATATGAATGTTACTGGGTTTTTTAAATTTTTTTTTTTTTTACAAAGTGAAATAAATTATTTTCTAGTTCAAACATCAATACAATTGTCAATTACTCAGTGGTATAAGTTTCACAGCTTAGCTAAAACAAACAAAACAAAACATACTAACTAGTCTAAAATTAAACCAACTAGCTAGAGATATATACAAAAAAGGTCACAGGGCATCATTAACATCCAGGGGCACAAAGTCAAGTCTCAGCTCTGCTCCAGCCTCTTCTCCCCTATACCAGTTGGTGGGAAAGTGAAGGAGCTGGGATTACTTCCAGTATGCAATCCTGAAATCCTCCTGCGAATCTCTCTTTAGTATAAACCTACATGGGTTGCATTTGAAATGTTGTATCACTAACTGGGAGGGAAATGAGAGGGAGTTTTCTGTCTCTATTCTTCAACTTTACATCTGGGTTAGTTTCTAAGGTGCCATCCTGCCATGAGTTCTGCTATGCCTCTTGCAAGGGCAAAGGATTTCAATTAGCCTCTCTTTCTGCCACATACATTACAGGCATACCTCATTTTATTGCGCTTCGCTTTATTGCGCCTCGCAGATATTGCATTTTTTACAAATTGAAGGTTTGTGGCAACCCTGCATCGAGCAAGTCTGTCGGCGCCATTTTTCCAACAGCATTTGCTCACTTCATGTCTGTGTCACATTTTGGTAATTCTCGCAATATTTCAAATTTCAGCAACCACCACCCTGATCAGTCAGCAGCCATCAATATCGAGGCAAGACCCTCCACCAGCAAAAAGATTACAACTCGCTGAAGGCTCAGATGATGATTAGCATTTTTTTGGCAATAAAGTATTTTTTAATTAAGGTATGTACAATGTTTTTTTAGACATAATGCTACTGCACACTTAATAGACTACAGTATGGTGTAAACATAACTTTTATATGCAGTGGGAAACCAAAAAATTCGTGTGACTCACTTTATTGCGATATTTGCTTTATGGCAGTGGTCTGGAACCGAACCCGCACTATCTCCGAGGTATGCCTGTATTTTGTTTTTCTCCTTAAAGAACATTCCCAGTGCCTACTTCTGCTGTCCTTCATTCTTTTTAAAGCACAAAGCATGAAATTATTTTCTCTCTGCTGTCCATACTGCATTCACAGAGCAGCAGTGAACATGACTAGTCTAATTTTCTATCCAAACGGTGAGCTACAGCAAAAACACCAGAACTGTTTGGAGAAACGACGAATGTAACTCTATATTGGTTTACCAAATTTTGTACTCACAATGACAAGTTAATTTTGTAACTGTCTTATAGTTTTTAGCAAAGACTTTATATTATTTTCTCTTTTCTGTATAACTGCTGCGCGGCACTCTCACATTTATGTAACCTTGAAGTAGACTGTTAATCAAAATGAACGCTTTGTACTTTTCTCCACTGGCATTAAGCTACACATG
>NW_017728931.1:91285771-91288786 GCF_001723895.1 Crocodylus porosus | reverse complement strand
TGGCCAACAGGGTAGGTAATATCACCTAACAAATGATTACTTGACCAAGGTCAAATATTCCAGCAAGCCAAGAAGGCCCTGATGTACATTGCTGCCTACATTTTTTATTAAAGTATGCTGCCACCTGTTCACATGGCAGAAGTGAGGCCCATGCCCCCCAACCCTACAGAAGACAGGTTACACAGACTTCTTCCCCCCATGCCCCCGACACACACCTCTCCACATCATCATACCCCTAAACCCCCCCAGTACACATGTCCATAATGTAAACCATCCTTCCCTGCTCCCCTCTCAAGTTCCTGAACCCTCCTGTCACCTCCCTCCATGGAACCACATGGAACTCCAGAAACTATTCTGTGCTATGGAAGTTTTTATTTTGCTGGTTTGGGTGCCTTATACTTGACATCCACTGCAATTCAGGTATCATCTATTCAGTAACAAAAAAAGGACCAGGGACTCCCATAGGTGGCATGTCACACCTATTTTAAAAAAAAAAAAATCACTCCCATGAATCCATAATGCCACCCCTTTTTTCTCCCCACAACCTGTTATCTGGGAGTCTGTAAAGGTCCTGTAACGGGAAAAAAAACAACGTAACTGAAAGATGGGCCATTTGCTTGACTACAATAGTAGCAGTCTGAAACAGAACTGTATGGCTGCTGGTTGACTGAAATATGAGATACACCCCCATTCCAGCAATCAGAAGCATTTGTATGAATTTGAGTTTTCTTAAGTATACATAAACATGGAAAAATTGTTAAAGCCAAGCATAAGTACTTTTTCAGTACATTACACATGTAGCCATGTACTCAGTTGCTATCAAAGATTATTGCAGTCAAACAGCAAGGAAAAACTGATTTACATCAAGTTTTTTACCTTTTATATTCTACTTAAAATTTACCAGTATCACAGGCAAACTTTAAAGAAATTATAAGTGAGAATGAATGGAAGCTAGTTGCGTTTCTTTATCTAATAGATTTTTAACTACTCCATGGAATTTAGCAGAGCTTCCTGCTCCTGAAGTATCTTCAGATGTTCATCAAATTGGTATTAAGAGGTTTTTGGATTGCATGTCTGACTACCAGTAAAAAAGTGAATCTGACTATATGTTTGACAGCTATAGTTACTCCCACAGTACACCCATTTCATAGTTTTGAAAAATCTTCATAAGCTAGAATTGTATACACTACAGCCAATTTACTATATTTCAAGTAGGAAACAGTTTGCAGTAAGTCTTCTGAATGCTTGAAGCAGCAGGTGGGGAACACCACCGCCCCGCCCCCCACCGATATTCTAATCATACAATCTCCTCCTGTCTCCAGTATAGTGATTCTCAACTATCCTGAGGCATCTTGAGATCCTTTCAGGGGTGCCACAATGTTAGATGTTAGTGGTGCTGGCTCCTACCCTGGAGGTCTTTAAGAGGAAGCCAGACAAACACCTTGCTGGGGTCGTTTGACCCCAGTACTTTCTCCTGCCTTGGCAGGGGGTCAGACTTGATGATCTGCTCAGGTACCTTCTGACCCTACCAACTATGAAACTATTTACTAACTTAATTCACAAAATAAACCCAGAGGTGTTAAATAGAATTCCAAACTTGTGGTCTTTCTGGGTTCATTGGGCTCTATTCTTTTTCTGTAGTCAAAAAAAGTGAAACTAAGAGCCAGCACTAAGGGGTGCCACAAGTCTATCCAGGGCCTAAAAAGGCTGGGAACCACTACTCTAGTATGTGATAGTTGGAGTCATCAACTTCCTGGTAACAACTCCAAAACCAGCATTTTACTCATTCTACCACACAGCTGAGCACACAGACCAACATGCTTTTGAAATGGTCAACAGCATGACCACTGAACAGGGTCCACAGGTCATTTCAGTTGCAACTGATAAAATTAATATAAAAGCTGCTTGGGATTTGTTGATAAATGCATACCCACAGCTTCTACATTAGGTATATGCTGCCCATACAACATAGCTCTTCATGATGCTGAAGATTTGACAGCTCTTGAATCTGCCTGTCAAAATACTATCGTGATATTAAAAAAAAAAAAAAAAAAAAAAAAAAAAAACCACATTTCAGCCTAATTTTAGTGCGACACAAAGATTGGATCCACTCTCAGTAAGCCTTGTCGTGCTCTTTAGTTTACCTTAACCTGAAACTCACTGTATTCAGAATATGGAAAACAATAGTTCTGTATTTTCTTGTGCAAAGAACAAAATCCCAAACATGAAGAAACATTTGAGATACTACAGGCAAATTGCATTTACATATCCTATACTTATAACTGCACACCTAAAGAATGCTTGCTGCTTCACCACTGTGGAAAGTGTTCATCCTGCCAGCTACAGTAGCAGAAATTCTTTCAGCAATTCCCCATAATACTACTTGTGTGGAACAAAACTGGTCAGCTTGGGAGAACCACCCATTTACAAATCAGAACTAGACTGAAAACCTCCACTTCTGCAAAGCAGGTGACATTGTATCACAATTTACAACTAGAAAAGAAAATAGGAGGAGTCAACACAATATTCAGGGACTAAGAAGAAAGATACAGATGAATTTGATGATAAAGTTATGACAAAAACAAAACTGATGAACCTAGTACAAGAAGAGTATACAATGCAGAGGGAAATGCTTGAACTGGACTGTTGCCTGACTATCATCGTAACTATAGTTAAATTTGACTTTTTCTATAGTTGCTAGGAGTTTTATTTCTGTTTAATTTTATTTTTTTAGTTCCATCTTCAGATTTAAATAGTACCCTAACATTGCTAACGATAAAATTATTCATTATTTGTAGGAATTTCATTTGTTTTACAGTTTGCAAGTTAGACCTCTCAGATTAACTTTTTTTTTTTTTTTTTTAAGTTATCTTAGTAATTGTTAGTACACACTCTGGTGGAGATCATGAAGGTTTTTTGTTACTGTTCTAATAAATTAATGCTTTAAAACATTTGATCATTTTTACAGTATTTGACAATATCTGACTAAGAGCTGACCAAATATTTTGTAACCAA
>NW_017728931.1:91278718-91285661 GCF_001723895.1 Crocodylus porosus | reverse complement strand
GGGGGGGGGGGTGGCGGCTTGCTGATTATATTCAAATGTAAACACAAGAAGCAACCTAAAATTCTATTTAAGTATTCCCAGTAAGTTAATTATTTTAAGATTTTCTCTAGTTAAAAAGAATCTCTTTTACTTGGACAAGGGAAGGAACTGTTTAAAACAATTAAACATGTTTAACTATACTCCGCTATAGATGGACAAATAGCATTATAACGTGTCAGTGCACTCAACCTGCTAAAATATATTGTGAGACATAGCTACAGGAGCCCTAGATAAGATTTTTAAGTAGTTCTTAATAGCTGTTATCTCACCTGTTTAAGCACTTCTTTCCACCGAAGGCTCTTCACTTAACATGAGAACCCAACAAATCTACACATTTTCTTTACTAAAAAATCTTAAGATGCAAAACGGCAGAATCCATTACTGCTTTGTAACCAGATTATAATGAATGCTGCACAGCATTATAAACCATGCTGAGTAAGTTTTCCTCCTCCATATTAATGACAAATGCAATTTCTTGACCTGTTAGATTCAGAAGCAAAACAGCAGGTTCTCCTGGTGCACCACCCATTCTTAATAGCAGTAGTCAAACAGTAATTATAGAAAGCTTTTAGAAGTGCAGGTTTCCGGGCGTTTTTAAGTCAACTTCAAATTAACTTACGTAAACATTTTAAGTGATCAAGTTGTGTACTGTACCTCAAACTTAAGGATGTAGTTTGACACTTAACTTCCAATGCTCAGCCTTCCTGTCTTGAGATGCAGGCAAAGCACAGCGTGAGCATGTCTAAGGGTATAACTGTAGAGATGTGTACTATGGCACAATTTTTAATTGGAAGGCGCAGTGGCACCTTAGGTCCCTGGCACACAGTATACTTAAGATGTAATTAACCAATTAATCACATATTAAATTGTTACCTGGTTCAATTAATGGTATGATAAAACAAGGAATAGGGACAAAACTATTACACAAAAAAGTTAGCCAGGCATGAGCTCCCACCTTCAGGATATGTCCTTGGGCTGGGAGCTCTGCCAGCTGATCTGGGCTCCCAGACAGGGGGCTGAATCATGTACCCCCATAGCCAGGAACCCCATCAGCTGATGGCTCCAGCTGCAAAAGCTTGCTACTTGCCAATGCAGGGGGAAGCCTAGGATTGTGATCCTGCCTATACCACCATCTGCACCATCAATAAAGTGTGATAGAATCTAACTGTGGATCCCACAGTCGCATCTCCTGCCATGCATGTGTGGCATATGGCAGGAAGTTAAAGTGTGAGGATTGTGCATCAGATCCCATGGTGCCTTAACCTGCAGGTCTGCCAGTGGCCTCAGAGACATAAGCTTTCACAAGTGACAACCTACTTCATGAGATGCTATGAACGGACTGCTATAAATGGAACAAGCATATTAAATAGAAAGGAATAAAATAATTTATCTACAAAGGACAGGGAAAGGGGGAAGAAAGGATAGGGGAAGAAGCACAGCTGAGAGAAGTCCCAAGGTGGGCTGAAGAAATCAAAAGGGATAAACCTTTCCCTAACTTATTAAATACCTCTGCTCTCTGCAAGTTCACCAGTACATGCCTTTTCTCTGTTTTATGTAAAGCATAACACCCTAGGTGCTGAGCAATATTTTGAAATGTGCCAGAGGTATGAGGAGATAAAGCAAACAACCACAGGCTCAGGGTCTCCCTTTCTGGCTGTTCCCCCAAGAAAGTAAGAACTGCAGTAAGCTTTTTAATTCTGCCACTTAATTCACAAATGATTGAGAAGTGCATTGAGTCTAACAAGGGGTGCCCTGATTCTAAGGTTGAGAACCACTAGTGTAAAGGAATTTGCACTCAGTTCTTCATCTTCACTGAGGATCAGTGGCTTTCCCAGGACAAAAATCTTGAATCACCTGTTTAACCTCAGGGTCAAGGATTTGCCTTATTGGATCTTTCCCAAATCTTAGTACCTCATTTGAAGTTTAAAGGCAACAAGATTACAATAATCAGAATTGGTAAGAATCAGATTGTATAGAGCCTAACTTTACATTAAAAATCAAGACATGGGGAAAATATAACTGGCATCATGTCATTTTGACATGATCATGCACTCACTCACAATCTTGCCCTTTAAAAGAACAGCCTTTGATTCTCTAAGCCCATAAGATGGTACTTTAAAATGTCCATGCTTTTATTATTGTGAAGATTGACCTTTCATTTTCAAGTGCCTCAATGCCATTTCCTCCTAATGGTTGCATACATGTCCTAGAATCTTTTGCCAGCTACTGGGACAACTCCTTGAGGCACTTAAGTAGCTAATAAGCATTCTAGCAAGTGTTTTGGACTAAGTCTGTCAGACAAGTCAGACCGCAAAGGATAGATCCAAAAAAGAAAAAAAAAAAGGGGGGGAGGGGGGTATAATTACACCCTCTGCTGCTTAGTATTGGCCTGTGCTTAGTAATCTAATTAGCATTCTCTGGTTGAAAAAAAAAAATGGGGAGCAAAAAACAGATGCAGTCCAGCACAGCCACGAGCAAAACAAGATATTTTGTGGTTTCAGGATGATGGCAAACTGCCAGATTTTATGGCTTTCAGTCTAAAGGGCCTTTACATAAAAGGGCATAATCCACACTTCCTGAAGCAGTCTGAAAATTCTGGCATGTATTAATTTATGGTAACTTCATATTTTGGAAATCTACACAATTAGTGACACTAGAAAAGTACTTTTAAAAGAAACTGATTGGGAGTGGATTCAAAACCCTTATTTTGGATTCCATTTTTTGTTAACTAAGACAAAAGCTCCCTGTATGTTCTACAAATGCTTTCTTCAAAAGCTCACTGAACTTATAGCCTGTAATCATAACTGAAGCTAGCGGCAAGATTAGAAGGGATGCTCAATTTCCAGACTTCCTGAATTAGTGGGTCAGACTTTGCAAAAGTATGTCAGCAGCCTGATAGCTTCAAGAAACAGCATTAGCCAAGATGGATGCATCTACACATGCGCTTTAATGAACACAAGGCTATATGACTGCACATGAGAGCATCACAGCAAAAAATATACTGATACACTAATGCGCAATAAAATTATGTTACTGCACATTAAGCATCACTAAAAAAAGCATGCGCTTTTGCTTTGTGCATCAGAGTAGCCTAATGTGCATTTCATTAGTACTGTACATTTAGTACCTCTAATGTAATGAGCAGTAGCAAAAGTCCACAAGTGAACATGTAGACGTGCCCACTGACTTCTACTTCTAGGCCAATTTCATCCCAGGTGACCCAGGGTCCTGCAAGGGCAGGAAGCAGGGCTGTCTGGAGTATTCCTAGGTTGGGTCCTGTCATGGTGGAATGCTGCCTGCCCCTTGTGCAGACTGGTGACCACATCCTGTACAGAGTAAATCAGCGTTCAGCTACCCTGGGGCTCACCAGGGAATGCGGGAGAATGCTCTCCACACCCCTGCCCTTGCACAGCCCTGTGGTGACTTGGGTCTACACATGGATCAGAAGAAAAAGGCACCATCAACTTAAACAGTCTGGGTGCTGTTCAAGGGCCTGTCTGCAGGATTCCCACAGCTTGCTGTGGGGCAGACCATCAGGAAACTAGCACTCGTCCCTTCCTGTGAGTCCTCAGGACCCCAAGAGAAGCAACCAGTCATTCAGTTTGCGGTAGAAAATCTCTGGGGAAGAGAACTTCCTGGTCAAAAGCACTCATTTTTTCATTGAAGATCTGGCTTTCTTCTGCATAAACCCCCTTGAACGTATGCTGGCTTTCATGCTGGAAGAAAGTAGAGGGGCACTGATATATTGGTGGCATACTGGATTGGCACCAATAAAAGGAAAATTAACATTATTGGCACACGGTTTGACTGGTGTCACCGATAATGTCTCTGATAAACGACATGTGCATGCACACAGCCACATGCATGCACAGGGCCAGGAATGCAACTCAGCAGCTTGCACAGCAGCGTCTGGCTGGTAAGTCTGTAGGGGGAAGGGGCAGGGGGGAGAGGGCAGATCAAAGCTCCCATGGTGAGGGAAGAAGTGGGGCTGGGGCAGGGGCAGACAGTGCCCAGCCAGGGCAGAGAATGCAACCCTGCTGGGAGTGGGATGGAGCCACAGGCAACTTGTCAAAGGGGCATGGAAAGGAGGTGGGGAGAGGGGTCAGCTCCCTACCACTGGGCACACCCCTGGGAGAGGCATAGGGTGGCATGTGCCCTTCAGGATGTATGTGCTGGCCACAGGCAGGCTGCCTGCTGTAGACTTGGGGCTGGGTACAGTGCCAGCCTCTTCCTGGCGAGGGCGCTAAGCCAGGGCTGGGCAGGCAGCAGCACTGGGAGGGGTAGCTATGGAGTGGGCTATAGGCACCCCAAAATCCACTGTAGCCACCCCTCCCAGTGCCACCACCACCTGCCCCAAGCCCAGCCCCATGGCCAGGAAGGGACTGGCACAGCCCCTGGCCCCAAGCCCACAGCCCACCCTAACCCCACGCACAAATCCAGGGGAGAGGAGTACATGCCCCCCATGCCTACACCAGGGGTACATGTAGTGTGCCCCCTGGATGAGCCTCCCGCAGCTCCATCCTGCTCGCAGTGGAGGTGCATTCACTGCCCTGGTTGGGTAGCACCTGCCTCTGCACCACTCCATCCCTCACTGTGGGGGCCTCAATCTACCCCCCACACCTCTCCCCGCTCTCACCACAGACTTACCAGCTGGTTGCTTGCTCCAAGCTGTCAGGCTACATTCCTGTAAATTAGCTATTGAACCGGTATCAGCTGATATGGCCAGTTAATAATCAGCCATCAGTATCAGCCAAGAAAATCTTTATCGGTGCACCTCTAAAAGAAAGTTGTTTCTCCTGGCATAAATGTAACACCTGCTGATGACCTGAGAAAGGACAAATGGTTAACTCATTTGCAGACTTTGTGTATAGTCTCATCAACCCACAACTGCACGTATCCAGTCTGATAACAGGGGACAAAAATTATGTACATTTTGTAGAGTGTAAGCTGCATGACTTACTGGCAAATGATTATGTGGGTCAGATCAGGTGTTAAGGTTGGCCCTGCCTTTATCCACCCTGTAGGGCTTCACAGAGTACTTATCCAATCTTATCTTTAAGAGAATGTTCCCATTTCAGTAGAGTGGTTTCACTTAAGTAAAACACCCTACTTGATTTTCAAAAAAGAAAAAAAACCTGACTACCCAAGATAAGACTTTTTCCTTTCTTTTTCGCTGAGGTTTTAAGATTGTAATCATCTGCTTGACCATTTTTTCCCACCAAAGTCCTCTGAAAGCAATTCATAACTAGCTTATTTGAACCTCTTTCTGCAAAAACTTCTAGAGTACAACTGGAACTCTCTTTCCTCATCAAGCCACTGAAGTGAGGAGGAGAGAGGCTAACTTGCACTAGTTTGCTATTTCTGAATTGAGAGGCATTAAGGATTTCTTTCATTTTAGTTACATATACCTTAACTACAACAGGAATCTGTAGCTACTTGATGTTCAGCTGCTGTACACCTGAATAAATATAACTAGAAGCCCAACTCACTTATGAATTTGTCTTTTCTTATATTACTCTAACACAGGGATGGGCAATTATTGTGGGTAAAGGGCCGCTTACTAAGTTTTGGGAAGCCATTGAGGGCCACATAAATAATAATTTTCTAAATTTTTTAGGGGCCCCGCGGGCTGGATAGAGTGGCCTGGTGGGCCACATCCAGCTCCCAGGCCGCATTTTGCCCACCCCTGCTCTAACAATCTCAGGGCTGAAGGCAACAACAATCCCTTGACATAAATAGCCACAGAAAATTTAGTTTTTTAGGTACCACATTTTTCTAGCATTCCCAAGTGACCTGCTCTGCACTAGCTTCAGCTCTGTACCTTTGGTTTTATACATGGCACTTCCTTTATAAGAGATTTCCTATACAGAAGAATTAACTCACTCCTGAAGAAGCTGTTCCACAAATTCAGACCTAAGATATTTTTTTTCAGAAGTGTCTAAATTAAGGTCCCATTTTCAAAAATTTCCTAGAGACTTTTGAAAGTTGGACTGGTAGTTGTCACCTGCATCCTTTTCAGCCCTTTGTACTAAAAAGAACAGGTGAGAGGGCACGGGCAGCTTCACAATGAAAGAAAGCATGCCACAGATATTGCGGCCCTGCACAGGTGTACCAAGAGCCGGAGTGGGGCTAGCACATGCCTCACAGTGTGCAAGGCTGGGCCAACCACACGTGGGGCACACTCCACCTGCAGAGTCCCGCTGCACCAGCCCCATGAGCTGGCTCAGCCCAATCCACACCAGCCCTGGCGCCAGTGCTCAGGACCAGTGTGGCACAGGGGCTGCATGCAGCGCATCCCTGACTGAATCCCCATACGCCAGATGGGCTTCGTGTGCTGCATGGGCTGGCTCGCAGGACTCCTTGGGCAGATGCAGCCTGCAACCTATGTCTGATGCCTCCGATTTAGGGTTACCCCATTCATCAGCAGAATGAAGCAGCCTCTGCACTGCAGTCCCCAGCAGCTTCTGCTCCCCACTGCTACCACCTCTGGGTTTTCAGACCTGGCAGATATGGGCCTCTAGCACCTTGTGTCCTATGCTCCTTCTCCTGTGCCAAGCCCTCCTGACACCTTTGAGCCAACTAAGCTGAGCTGAAAACCACGCGGCCTCCCCTCTGCACTGGGAAGTGTCCCTTGCACCCCCCTTCACTGCTTCAGTCCCTGAGACTGAGAGAGAGGGGGGCTCGGCAGGGGCTGGATCAGGCCAGGCCGCGCGCAGGGGATCCAGGCTGAGGCGGCGGCCGGCCCGGCCCGTGGGCACCGAGGCCCTTCGCCCGGGGGCGGGCCCAGGAGCCGGCCGCGGCTCCCGAAGGCGCGGCAGTACCCCCACCCCCAGCCCGGGGCCCAGCAGTACCTGTGAGGCGGCGGCAAGGCGTGGGCGCCGCGGCCTTCCCGAGCCGCTGCTGC
>NW_017728931.1:91270601-91278458 GCF_001723895.1 Crocodylus porosus | reverse complement strand
CCGGAGCCCGGAGCTCGCCGCTGTTGCCGAGCGGACGAGAGCGATTATGTGGTACGATCCTGTCCCCCCTCGTACAACGGGTGATCGATAGTGGTAAACGCGCTCGAGTGTACAGTAGTCAGTAAGGCAGCTCGTTGACGCAGCAGGGCAAAACCTAAGTCACTCTCCGAGTCTTAACCGACTTGGGGGTTTGCTGTCACCACTTTTTTATGACTGCTTGCCTCAACATAAAGATTTTGTTTGTTTTTGGAAAGAGATGTCCATACACACACACACACACACACACACATATATACACACACCATCTAGCATACATTCTTCACAAACCTTAAACTAATTTTCAAAACCTTTTTTTGGTTTAAAAAAATATGTATATATACACACATACATATACACACATATATATATGCACACACGTACACTTTCTAATACGCTTTTCTTCCCATACCTTAACTCACCCAACAAAACCTATAAACCCATTACCCCATGCAACTGCCTACTGGCTTCCCTACCCCAAACACAGCCTCAAAACATCATGCCTGTCCCAAAAATCTCACATCCATGCACCTGCTACAGTGATGGCACTCATGTACCTATGCTCCCATCCATAACCCTTTCCTGGTTACGTTCACACTGTCCCTTTGGTTCTAGCTCTGGTTACAAGCTTTGAGCCCTTTGTTCATATCACTGTGACAATTGCTGTTGCTGTTGCTCAACATAAAGAAATACTTCAATTTTGATGCCCAGTTCTCTTGAAGAGAAAAATAGAGGACATAAGGGCGCCCTGTTTCATATCAATAGAGGACAACCAGACTGTCCTCTATGATGGCCACCCTAGGACTGGTACAGGGAACTGGCCCAGGTCCCCTGGGTGGAGGAGGGGGGAGAGTGGTCTGTTTATTTTAGCAAGATAAAGGAAAATAAGAAAGAAGCAATGACCAGCCTGGTTGACAGAGCTGGGGTGGAGCACCAGTAAAATGAGGAGATGCTGGAAACGGTGGTCTTTACGAAATCTACATGGCATGACTGCAGGACCCTGGGGCAATGCAGAACTGCCTGCAGAAACTCACGCAGGTTCTTGGGGAGGACGAGGGACAGAAGCTGGGGGAGGAGTGGACGCTGGAGGGGATCAACATGATGCTCTGCGGCTTCTGGGACAGTAAGACTCCTAGGACAAATGGCTTGCCCAAGGAGTTGGCTTTCTGGGACCAGGTGGGTCTGGACCTGCTGGAGGTCTATAGGGAGCTCCTGCAGGAGGGTCACCTGGGAACAGAGATGGAGGAGGGCCTCATAACCCTTATTTACAAGAAGAGGGAGAGACCTTCAAAACTGGGGTCCATTTATGCTCCTGAACCTTGACTACAAACTAACGGCCAAAATGTTGGCTGAGCGTTTTAAGTCTGTTATAGGTGCAGTGATCCATGAAGATCAGGCATGCTTGGTGCCGGGTTCACAGATCCACAGAGTCCTGGTGCAGCTGCAAGATGTGCTACAGTACCAATGGGAGAGGTGACAATATTGGGATGCTTCCTACTGGAGATGATGAGAAAGATGGGAGTCCCTGCAACCTTTGTCACCTGAATAAAGCACTTTACACCAATATGACCAGCAGGATACTGGTGAATGGGTCCCTGACAGCCCCAATTGTGGTGTAGCCAGGTGTGAGGCAGGGCCGACCACTCTCCCCAATCCTGTTTATCCGCGCAATGGTATATGGAGTAGCAGCAGGCCCAAGCTTAACATGAAACAAAGCACCTGCCTAGTCCTGGGCAACCCCGAGGACCTGCCACCCCTAGGGGTCTCCGTCCCCCGCGAGGGGGTAAAGATCCATGGGGTGGAGTTTGACCAAGAGCTGATGGGACAAAGGGTATGGGAAAAGATGGAGTCCAAAGCCAAGCAGAAGCTGGGACTATGGCAATTGTGCTGCCTGCCAGTGGGGGTGGGGAGTGGTGCTGATGAAAGCGGTGCTTCTGCTTATGCTCCCATACAGCGCTACAGTCTTCCTCACCACAGAGCAAGTCATTTGCAGAATCCAAAGAGCCATTTGTGTTTTCTTTTAGAACTCCACCTGGGAGAAAATAGCAAGGACCAAGCTATACAAAGTGAAATGGTTCAGAGGCGGAAGAATGCCAGACATCCTACTCTTCCTCTGGACATACATGAGCTACGTTTGCAAACCGACAACAGGCAGAATCCAAAACCGCCCAGTAACAGAGAGCCTGGGCTCTGTTACTTTAAGATAAAGGCAGCCCAGCCAGGGAGTACTGCAGGGCAGGCAGGACACAGCAGCTTCCAGTTGCCAGGGCAACCAGGCAAATGAGGCAGTTAGCAGACACCTGCAAGTGGTCAGCTGACCATATGGAGGCAGGGCCCAGGGAGCGTATAAGCCAGGGGCGGGCAATTATTTTGGGTGGCGGGTTGCTGACCGAGTTTTGGCTACCCATTGAGGGTTGCATGACAGGCAGCCCAGGGCAGGTTAATATTAATTTTCTAAATTTTTTAGGGGCCCCACAGCCCAGATAGAATGACTTGGCGGGCCATATCCGGCCCGCAGGCCACATTTTGCCCATCCCTGATACAAGCCCAAGGCTGGGGTTGGCAGGGGAGTCTGTCCCTGACAGCTGCTGGGAAAGGAGCTCCTGCCAAGGAGGGATACTTAGGGATTCCTGACTGCCTGTTTTGCTGCCGACAGGAGTAGTGAGGCCCCAGGAGCTCACAAGATACCTTGGAAGGGAGGCATGTTATACTAAGGGTAAAGGTTTGCCCTCTTAAAGGGGCCGAGGGGTGTTTCCATTGTTTTATTATGTTATAGCCCAGGGGTTCATGTTTATGTTGCTGTTCATACTGGTGGTTTGGGCTGGAACTATAAGGGGTGGTTTTGGAGGTCACATTAGTGCCTGTGTCTGGAGCACTTACCAGGGTGGACTCAAGGACTGAGCTATTATTGAGCCTAGGAGGGGCAGCACAAGGCTACAGGGCAGGTAGGGGCCAGAGGCACGGTGCCGGGGAGGGGCCCAGAGAGATAGGGGCTGGCGGACAAAGGCCAGGGACCCTGAAAGTGAAGGTGACAGATTGAAGCTAGTGCCTCAAATTCAGGTCCGGCATAGTGGACCTAGGCAAACCAGCCTAGCAAAATTGAAATAGGTGGAGGCTGGGGAAGGTGACGAGCCAAAAGAGGGAACAACGTTATTGTAATACCCATGAGGCTTGGGGTGTGGTGTAGGGGAGGAAAAGAGCCACACAATTTTCCCCTAAGGCTACAGGTGCCCTACAGGAGCTTAGTCAAGCTAGGAGTGATCTATTACAATGGAGGACTGGAACGAGACGTGGGGCCAGGAGGGAGACAGGGGATAACTAGGAGGACTGAGTTTCACTCTGAGGCCTGTTGGTAGCCTCCCTTAAACACTCTTTAATAGTAAGATCAAGACATGGCAGGTGAGTGAACTAGAGGGGAGAGGCCATAAAATTTGAGCCAGATAGGAGTTGCAGTTACACTGAAAGGTGTCACAGCCACCCTAGTGGTTGTGACCTGTTACAAGCCCACTTTGTCAAGTATTTTGCAGGGCAGCTGCTGCAATGGTGGCAGGAGTACACAATGACCAAAGGGAGCCCATGGACCAGGTGTCCCCATGGTTCCATGAGGTCCTGAAATGGTTCTGGGAAAAATACAAGCTGCACAATGTGATACGGAAGGTGGTAAGGGCGAAAGACATCATATCACCCATGGATCTGCTACCTGGTGACAGCTGCTAGGCCATGTGAGAGCAGATCTTCCACAAGGACCTGCAAAAGGAGCAAAGAGACCTGAACTGGCAAACAGCCCTGTGAAGGGAGGAAAGGGGGTCTGGAGAAGAAACTGGTAAAGACTGGAGACTTCTCGCCCTCCTCTGCAGGGACAGTGGCAGAGGTGGAACGGTGGGACTCATACAAGGAACAAGAAGATGATGAAGCCTGGAAGGAAATTGGCTTCCTAGCTGGAAAACAATCATGGGAGAGAGTTATAATAGTTAAGATGTTTTCAGAGATAAAGCAGATATAATAAGATGGAGGGAAAAGAGAGTGCAAAGAGTAGAAATGGTGGACAGAGTTTTAGATGAGCATAGAATTTGGACAGGCCTGGAGAGTAGGAGCAATTTTGGAAAGGGATGAATTTGATGGGATGGGAGGTGAAGCACCTGCCATCAGTCATCCAGCTAGGGCCTCACAGAGGGTATGTAACATATTATGGGCAACCCAAAATATGCAGCCAGTGTGGGAAGGAGTCTATAATTCCTGGGATCTACTTTCCACTCTGTCTTGAAGATGGGTACCACATTGGTGGAGAATGATTAAGAAGCAAACAGGGGAGTTCATCTGCAAAGCAGGACCGAAGGAAGCACAACGGAAGAGATGAGAACTGAGAACCCTACATGGAGGGATTAGAGTAATTGCAAAAACAAGCAGCACAAGGGAAAGACAAGAAAGAAGAGATTACAAGAACAAGAGGAGAATCAACAAATGATTTAAGAAGCAGGCAAAAGAGAAGATCTTAGCTCAAGCACCATGGACGGAAGGAGAAACATGGTGTAAATATTTTTCAGTCAAACTCAAAGCAGTGAAAAAGGAACTGCAGATGTTGCTATTTTCCTTTCTGTTGTCAGCACTAAATCAAGAAGAAGTGCTGGAAGTTGCATGATCCTACTACAAAGAATTATGTAAAGGTAAAGGGATCTATTAAATGAAAACCCAGCTGTCTGTAGAGGAAATTGTACAAAGAATAAGTGAAGAAGAAAGAGTGAAGATGGAGAGAGAAATCATCCAGAAGGAGGTGTACTCCCTGTATGGGTATGGAGAAACACTGCAGGGCAAAGAGGTTCATTCAACTGCCAAAGGCCAACCTACCAGTGACGGGCAGAAACAATCTACCAACTCTTCTGGGACATCCATATGCCAGAGAGGTGTGAAAGAAAGTACATGCACTCCTGGTGGTGACAGGTGTCAGAATCCTGACCAGAGAAGTGGTCCTCTACAGCCACTTGGCCAAACAGCAAGGGGCCCCAACTGTTGTACTTACAAACTGGATTTTTAAACCTAGTGCTTTCTAGAATTGACACAACACTACGTTGTTTAATAGCAGAAAGGTTTTAATAACTACCAACAAGCTATAAAACAGAAAAAAAACCTTTTTTAATATATGAACTATATTACCACACAGTCCTTGTGTCTAGTTCCAAGAGATTCTTCATCCATGCAGGCCAGAAGCAGGTTCAGTCTCTTCAGCTTTCTCAAAGCATGGATCCGTTGGCTTAGTCCAGCTGGGGGCAGGTTGCAGTATCCCTTTTTCCTCTGAAGAAGATGGCCACTTTTTGCTGGCAACTTTTTCATTCTTACACTTGTTCAATTGTATAGCTTCAAAGCATTCATTCTTGACAGTTGGTTAATCAAAGTCTGAACGATGGCAAGGACAGAATTAACATATTGCAATTGCATTCTGTTTGTGTATGTTTGTTTTGCTTTTGCAAGCTTTTGATCAGTTTGGAATCAAATGGGATTAGGTATTGATTGAATGAGGTACCTCTAGGAAGTTAATCACAGAATACTATCTTCCAGTAGTTATTTTAACAATGGAGCCTAATAAATAGCTGCATAAAATGGCTTATGGAGATATCTGGCAGACGCTGAATGCCTGTTTTCCCTTGATTAAGGGAAGATGTTACAAGGTTCTTTGGGTATATGGGATACCTTTTAATTAGCAGGGAGGGAAGTGGCATGCGGGGCAGATGAATGCCCCCGCAGTGGGGGAAGGATTGGGACTGGGCCTGGGGCAAGCGCTGCCTGGGGAGGGGTTGGGGCGGCTTGCGCTGCTGCGCACTGCCAGTCTGGAAGCGGCTTGTGTGGCAGCTTGTCCAGTGGCTCTCACCACTGCTCCCACTGCTGGTCCAGGAGGGCATGGGGGGGACATGTGCCCCAGGATGTGGGCGGGGCTGGGGTGGAAGGTGCTGAAAGCAGGGATTCTGCCCCTCTCCCCCACCGCTGGCCAGTGCAAAACTGAGCCACTGTGCTGCCTCTGGACAAGTGGCACATGGCCGTGGAAGCCGACCCGGACTCCCCATGCCTCCCAGACAAGTAGCAGCTTCACCCCTGGGAGTGGCAGGGCATGGGTGGGGCAAGTGCCTCCAGATCTGGGCAGGGTGAGCAGTGGAGTAGGGATTTACAGATTCATAGACATTAGGACTGGAAGGGACCTTGAAGATTATCAGGTCCAGCCCCCTGTCCCTGGGGCAGGAAGTCAGCTACGGTCAAAGGATCCCCAGCAAGATAAGCATCCAAACACTTCTTGAATGAGTCCAGAGAAGGTGCCTGCACCACTTCTTGAGGGAGTCTATTTCAGGCCTTGGGGGCTTGGACAGTAAAGAAGTTTTTCCTTATGTCCAGCCTAAAACGGTCATGGAGGAGTTTATGACCATTGGTTCTTGTTATCCCTTGGGATGCTCTGGTGAACAGACATTCCCCCAGATCCTGATGCACACCCCTTACGTACTTATAGGTAGCCATCAGGTCACCCCTGAGCTTGCGCTTTTCCAGTCTGAAGAGTCTCATGGCTCTCAACCTCTCATCGTAAGGCCTGTGCTCTTGCCCTCTGATCATGTGCGTGGCTCTCCTCTGGATTCTCTTCAGCTTCTCAACATCCTTCTTGAATTCTGGAGCCCAGAATCGGATACAGTACTCCAGCTGTGGCCTCACCAAGGCCGAGTACAGAGGAAAGATAACATCCTGAGATTTACTTGAGAAGTATCTATAGATGCAAGCCAGAGTTTTGTTTGCTTTACCAGCTGCGACATCACATTAGTGGCTCATATTCATCTTGTGGTCAATCATGACCCCCAAGTTTCTTTCAGCTAGTAAGCGTAGCACTGCCGAGCCTATAAGTGTGCTGTGGGTTTTTCCCCCAAGGTGGAGTACCTTGCATTTTTTGGTATTGAACATCATCAGGTTTATTATATCTGCCTACTTACTAAGCTTATCCAAGTCAGCCTGGATCACTAACCTATCCTCAGGTGTGGACACCATACCCCAAAAATTTAGTGTCATTGGCAAACTTGGCAAGTGCGCTTCTGACACCAATGTCCACATCATTGATAAAGATGTTAAAGAGAACCGGTCCAAAGCCACAGCCTTGGGGGAAACTGCTGGTCATGGAACTCCATAATGATTCGCTTCCATCAACTACTACTCTCTGGGTCCGACCTTGGAGCCAATTTCCCAGCCATCAGACCAAGGTTCCCTCTAAGGTGCATGCATGCATGGCTGGGCACAACTAAAAGTGTGGCCACGCACAGCCTTTTCAAGGCCGTGTATCAAGAAAGGCTCGGGCAGGAGCCTGGCGCGGGCTTCGCCAGCTCCAGGGAAATGCTCTGCTCCCCCGCATCAGGACTGGGGAGTGGAGCACTTCCCTGGAGCCGGCAGAGCCCACACCAGCCCCCTGCCCCAGCCTCCATCCCTGCCTTGCCTCACCTCAGGGAGGAGCCCCCAGTGAGGCTCTGCCAGCTCCAGGACACAACTCTGCTCCCCTGCATCACCTTGGGGAGTGAGGAGGACCATGGCATCAGGGCCGGGGAGACGAGCAGTGTCCCGGAGCCAGCGGAGCCTCACTGGGGCAGGCAGCAGCTCCTCCCCAAGGTGAGGTAAGGCAGGGATGGAGGCTGGTATGGGCGGCTGGTGTGGGCTCCACTGGCTCTGGGGAAGTGCTCCACCCCCTGGTCCTGATGTGGGGGAGCAGAGCACTTCCCTGGAGCCAGGGAGCCCGCACCAGGCTCCAACTCCAGCCCCTGACCCCTGGCCCCAGCCCCTGGCTCCCAGCTTCCAACTCCAGCCTCC
>NW_017728931.1:91224121-91270590 GCF_001723895.1 Crocodylus porosus | reverse complement strand
GAGCCACTGTGCTGCCTCTGGACAAGTGGCACATGGCCGTGGAAGCCGACCCGGACTCCCCATGCCTCCCAGACAAGTAGCAGCTTCACCCCTGGGAGTGGCAGGGCATGGGTGGGGCAAGTGCCTCCAGATCTGGGCAGGGTGAGCAGTGGAGTAGGGATTTACAGATTCATAGACATTAGGACTGGAAGGGACCTTGAAGATTATCAGGTCCAGCCCCCTGTCCCTGGGGCAGGAAGTCAGCTACGGTCAAAGGATCCCCAGCAAGATAAGCATCCAAACACTTCTTGAATGAGTCCAGAGAAGGTGCCTGCACCACTTCTTGAGGGAGTCTATTTCAGGCCTTGGGGGCTTGGACAGTAAAGAAGTTTTTCCTTATGTCCAGCCTAAAACGGTCATGGAGGAGTTTATGACCATTGGTTCTTGTTATCCCTTGGGATGCTCTGGTGAACAGACATTCCCCCAGATCCTGATGCACACCCCTTACGTACTTATAGGTAGCCATCAGGTCACCCCTGAGCTTGCGCTTTTCCAGTCTGAAGAGTCTCATGGCTCTCAACCTCTCATCGTAAGGCCTGTGCTCTTGCCCTCTGATCATGTGCGTGGCTCTCCTCTGGATTCTCTTCAGCTTCTCAACATCCTTCTTGAATTCTGGAGCCCAGAATCGGATACAGTACTCCAGCTGTGGCCTCACCAAGGCCGAGTACAGAGGAAAGATAACATCCTGAGATTTACTTGAGAAGTATCTATAGATGCAAGCCAGAGTTTTGTTTGCTTTACCAGCTGCGACATCACATTAGTGGCTCATATTCATCTTGTGGTCAATCATGACCCCCAAGTTTCTTTCAGCTAGTAAGCGTAGCACTGCCGAGCCTATAAGTGTGCTGTGGGTTTTTCCCCCAAGGTGGAGTACCTTGCATTTTTTGGTATTGAACATCATCAGGTTTATTATATCTGCCTACTTACTAAGCTTATCCAAGTCAGCCTGGATCACTAACCTATCCTCAGGTGTGGACACCATACCCCAAAAATTTAGTGTCATTGGCAAACTTGGCAAGTGCGCTTCTGACACCAATGTCCACATCATTGATAAAGATGTTAAAGAGAACCGGTCCAAAGCCACAGCCTTGGGGGAAACTGCTGGTCATGGAACTCCATAATGATTCGCTTCCATCAACTACTACTCTCTGGGTCCGACCTTGGAGCCAATTTCCCAGCCATCAGACCAAGGTTCCCTCTAAGGTGCATGCATGCATGGCTGGGCACAACTAAAAGTGTGGCCACGCACAGCCTTTTCAAGGCCGTGTATCAAGAAAGGCTCGGGCAGGAGCCTGGCGCGGGCTTCGCCAGCTCCAGGGAAATGCTCTGCTCCCCCGCATCAGGACTGGGGAGTGGAGCACTTCCCTGGAGCCGGCAGAGCCCACACCAGCCCCCTGCCCCAGCCTCCATCCCTGCCTTGCCTCACCTCAGGGAGGAGCCCCCAGTGAGGCTCTGCCAGCTCCAGGACACAACTCTGCTCCCCTGCATCACCTTGGGGAGTGAGGAGGACCATGGCATCAGGGCCGGGGAGACGAGCAGTGTCCCGGAGCCAGCGGAGCCTCACTGGGGCAGGCAGCAGCTCCTCCCCAAGGTGAGGTAAGGCAGGGATGGAGGCTGGTATGGGCGGCTGGTGTGGGCTCCACTGGCTCTGGGGAAGTGCTCCACCCCCTGGTCCTGATGTGGGGGAGCAGAGCACTTCCCTGGAGCCAGGGAGCCCGCACCAGGCTCCAACTCCAGCCCCTGACCCCTGGCCCCAGCCCCTGGCTCCCAGCTTCCAACTCCAGCCTCCGGCCCCCAGCATCTGGCCCCAGCCCCCAGCACCAGCCTCCGGCCCCTGGCCCGAGCCCCCAGCCCTCAGCCCGCTTTGGTAAGTGTCCCACGCCAGACTGAGGCAGCACGCTCATGGACCAAGACAGCGTGCTCATAGACCGCTGCTCCTTAGAGGGAACATTGAATCAGACTGTGGTGTAGCTGAGGCTATAGTTGGCCAATTTTTCCAAGAGGAGATCATGGGACACTAGATCAAAGGCTTTTTTCAAGTCCAAATATATGATGTCAATCTTTTCTCCCTTGTCCAGGTGATATGTCACCTGGTCATAGGAGATGAGATTGGTCAGGCAAGACCTATCCGCAACAAACCCATGCTGGCTATCCCTCAGGATGTTGCCATCAGCCAGCTTATCCAGAAGGGTCTCTTTGATAATTTTCTTCAGAATCTTACCAGGGATTGAGGTCAAGCTGATTGGCCTATAATTCCTGGGATCTACTTTCCATTCTTTCTTGAAGATGGGTACCACATTGGCCTTCTTCCAGTCTTCAGGTATTTCACTTGAGCGCCGTGAGTTTTCGAATATTTTTGCCAGTGGTTTGGCTATGACATCTGCCAGCTTCTTGAGTACTCTAGGGTATAATCTGTCAGGACCAGCTGACTTGAAAATGTCCAGCCTCTCAAGGTGTTCCTTTACAAGGTCTACACCAATGCTGGGTATAAATACACCCCCACCCTGACCATCCTGTGTCATGCTAGGCAGGGCAGTCCCTTTGGGCTGATGAAAGACTGACGCAAAGTACCCATTAAGCAAATTGGCTTTTTCCTGGGTGTCCCATTTGGTTCAGTAAGGGTCCAATGTTACCCTTGTTTTTTTCTGACTCCCTACATATCTGAAAAAGGACTTTTTATTATCCTTGATATGTGAAGCCAGATGGAGTTCGGTTGCAGCCTTGGCTTTCCTGGTCCGCTCTCTGCAATCATGGACCAGAGCTGAGTACTTCTCCTTGGTGGTTATTTTAGCCTTCCATCCTTTATAAGTCTCTCTTTTTAGGTGGAGGTCCTCAAGTTCTCTGCTGAGACAAAGGGATTGCTATGCCCTTTTGCTACCCTTCCTCTGAGATGGGATGGACATCCCTTGTGTTGTCAGGATCGCTCCCTTGAGGAGCAACCGCTCCTCTTGGACTCCTCATCCTGTCGAGTCATGGTTCCTTAGGGCCTCAACAACAAGCCTCCTGAGCTTGTCAAAGTCAGCTTTCCTGAAGTCAAGTTCTTCTGAATTGCTGACTGACTTGCAAGCTTTGTGATGGATAGTAAAAGTGATCAACTTGTGGTCACTATCAGCCAGCTTTCCACTGATTGTTAGGTCACTGACTAGATTGTCCCCTTTGGCCAGTACCAGATCCAACAACTCTTTACCTCTTGTCAGCCCATACACTTCTTGAGTCAGGTAGAGCTCATCCACGTACGGGAGGAAGCTTTGTGACCAATCGGATTTGGCTGAGTGCTCTTCCCATGAGATGTCCGGGTAATTAAAGTCTTCCATGACAACCATGCACTGACAGTGTGCAGCCTCAGCCAGTTCCCTGGCATACTCCTGGTCTAGTTCTTGTTTCTCATTAGGAAGTCTGTAGTAGACTCCTACCATGATGTCCCCTGTGCCACGTTCCCATGTATTTTAACACAGAAGGACCCCAGTCATCCTCCCTGGGTGCCAATGTCAATTTGCAGGGACGTTTAGCTCTCCTTGACATAAAATGGGTCGGGGTGTAGCTCTCTATCTGCACCATCTCTCCTGTACAGGATATAGTCATCTATACCTGTGGCCCAGTCATAGGTGGAGTCCCACCAGGTCTCTGTTTTCCCTATGAGATCATAGTCTTTCTTGTTTAGCAGGAGGACCAGTTCCTCCTGTTTGTTCCCTGAGCTCCTGGCGTTGATGTACAGACATGTAAGTGTCCCACTGGAAGCCCTAGGCTTCCTTGCACTCCCAGGTGGACACTGTTCCAGGGCTGAAGTAGGTGTGGATTCCCTTGGGTCACCTAACTGTTGGTTATGCAGTAGTTGCCTGGTGGGCTTGCATTGGTGGTTATTCAACCATCCCCTGGTGGGCTTAGTTTAAAGCCCACTTGTGCAGGTCAGCCAGTCTGGGGTGGAGGCCATCTCTTCCCAGCCTACCACTGCCTCTCTCACCAAAGAGCGGACTGTGATTGTGGAAGCCAAAGCCTTCACGATGACACCAGCACTGCAGTCTCTGGTTGACTACTTCGATCCTCCTCTCCCCCCTCAGCCCATAACTCAAAACCAGGAGGATTGAGGAAAATACCACCTGCTCCCTCAACCCCTTAAGCCCTGCTCCCAAAGCCCTGTAGCACCTCGTGACCCAGCTGGCATTGCTCCAAGCTGTGTCATTCGTGCCGACATGGATAAGGAGCATAGGGTAATGGTCGGTGGGCCAGATGAGTTTTGGGATCCTCTTGGCTATGTCCCGGATATGGGTGCCTGGGAAGGAGCAGACCTCCCGGGCTAGCGAGTCAGAGTGGTAGTCCTCCTCAGGAAGGTGTCTCCCATGATGACCACTCTATAAGTAGCCTTAGGGAGAGTAGGGATGGTAGCTGAGGATGAGCATGCATTGCCTGCAGGAACTGGCAACTCTGCAGGCTCTACTTGGGATGCAAGAGGTTTGTACCTGTTGCAAAGCTCCAGAGGGGCGGGGATCTTGGTGCGGCAGGCCTTGGGGCTGCTGATCACCTTGGTCCAACCCCCTGGCTGGACAGTATGGGAGATTCCTGAGTTCTGTCTTGTCCTGGGAGGTGACTTTGGTCAACCCTCCACCTTCAGGGGGTGAAGGGCCTCGCAGTAGGAGTCCATCTCCCGCTCACTATACCTGATGGCATGCAGTCTCTGGACTGCAGCCTGGAGCTCCTCTATCTGGCGCCCCAGAGACTCCAAGGTGGAGCAAGCCTCTCAAAGGGAGGTGGCCATGCTCCCAATCCCATGTGCCTGGAAATGTGCCAGGCAGCCCCTGCAGCTGAGAGCCAGAAGCTCTGTCTGCATGGAGCCCAGAACCCTGGGTTCCATCTGGGTGGAGGCCTCTAAGGTGCCAGAGTGTGGGGCAGCAGACTCTGAGGGGACCCTCGGGGTGTGGCACATGGCCATCTGCATTGTGCCACTGGTAGTCTGGCTACTGATGGGACCACCTTCCCTAGGGCTCGCTGCCAGGGCCTTGGGCCCTCCCGCTCACTATCCTGTGCAAACTCCCACGTTAAACTCATGCACTGGGTCCAGAAGCATGCCTGCTTGCACACCCTGTTCATGAGGCTCCAGTCGCATGGCTTCCTGGGGGCTGTGTGAAGTAGGAGCTGGGGGGGTGGTGTCCCTCCTCAGCTCCCACTCAGCTGCCCCGCAGCTGTCTGGGTTGGGGTCCCTCCCTCCTTGCCATGGCTCCCAACTACATCTGGCTGCACTGGGGGTCCAGTCGGAGTCCCACTGGGGGGGCTTCTGGGGGTCTCTGGCCTCAATGGGGCACAACAGGCTTCCGCCCATGCGTCTCTCACTGGAGCCAGGGTTATGGGGGCTGCAGCGAGTCTTAGGGTGGCACCTGCCCCCCCACATGCCCTGCCACTCCCAGTGCACCTGCCCCCAGTGTCTTCCACCTGGAGCTGAAGCCCCCACCCCATGCAGATCCTAGAGAACATGCCCCCGCCCCATGCCCTCCAGACCGGCGGTGGGAGCAGCAGCGAGAGCCCCTGGACAAACCACCACATGAGCAGCTCCCGGAACAGCAGCATGCAGCGGTGTGAGCCACCCCACCCTCTCCCTGGGCAGCACTTGTCCCAGCCCCAGCCCCAGTCCCTCCCTTCCTGTGGAGGGATTGATCTTCCCCCTTCTGTCTCGTCTCTCCTTCCTCGTCCCCACAACAACAGACTTACCAGCTGGACGCAGCTGTGTCAATTGAGGTAGAGGAACCAATCCCCAATTTGTAACATTGTTCCTATGGGAAAATTGGTTCTGAGTTACAACATTTCGGCTTAAGACGCAGTTTTCAGGAATCGATTGTGCTGTAAGTCTGAAGACTGTCTGTAGTTCGAATACATATACACCCTTTCCCCAATTTCAATGACAGTAATTTGGTTAGAATAGTCTTTGTACATGGAATATTGACAATCTGCTTGGCCATTGATTAAGCGTACATCTTTGTAATACAAAACATAACTGAGGCATACATAGGTACGCTAGTCAATTTTTTCACAGGACTAGAAATTGATTTCTTGCCAGTGGTCTTGCACTTTGATTGGTCATTGAGAAGATATAATAAGCATGAGAACAGTTTGGTTGATGGTAATACCTAGAAGCATTAGCGGGCTGGCTTTTAGAACATGCTGTGGCTGATATTCCACAATGGCAAGACTGAGTGTATTTGTGGTGGTGTTAAATGTAGATGCAATTAATTTTGCCCAGGGACCAGTAACATGGGTTTTTTTTAAATAATTTCAGGTATATCTCCTTTTAAGGCCTGATTAATTGTGTCTTTGGCAGTAACTTATTTCCAAATCTGTGCCTGCACAAATGTAAGGGTGGCTGAGGTATTTGCTTCCAGCACTAAAATGGCTTTTGCCTGAGTAGCACTGTCAGCAGTTGTGGTATCACTTAGGCTGTGACTGAGGTCTGCCATCTGTAGTTGTAACTGACTAATTTCATACAACTAATTTCACGGCCACACTGTCACTGCTGCAGGATCCAAGCTGAGCTCCGGAGAAGCTCTATGCACCCTGGCATCAGAGGGGAGGTTGGGGGGGGCTGTAGCCACCCCTCCCAGTGCCACTGTCACTGCCTGCCCCACACAGATGGCAGCAGCTGAGCATGCCCCACTCCCACCTGCAGCACAGCTCCACTTCATCTACCTTCCCAGAAAGAGGCTGGTGCTGCTGCTGAGAACCAGCATTGCTGGGGCCAGTCTCCATGGAAACCCCAGCCCACAGGGGCTGCTGGGCAATGGAATCCACTGCCAGCCAGATCTGGCTCATGGACTGGACTTTGTCCACTAGTGGGTTATGCTTATAGAAAAAGCCAAAAGGACTATTACTTCCTTCCACTGATGAGATTAGTGGCTGGAGACCAGAAACCGGAATAAGAAGTACTTTGAAGGGGAAGGGACTTTTTAAGGTGGAATTGTAGCAGTGCTTGAGTGACTGAGATGAATATTTGATGACCTTTAACTAAAAAGATAAGGACCTACCAGCCTCTTTTGTAGTCTGATGCCTTTTATACTGGAAAGTGCTTTGAGCTAGAGGAAATGAGGTTGATGCCAGATTGTAGATCAAGAGAGAAGGTGGCAGCTGGGCAGCAGTGATGTTGTCACTTTTTATAGGAGGGAAGTATGTTCATAGCTGAGAAAAAGAAGACTGGGAAAGTGTTGGATGGTAGTGGTAATGCAGGAAGGAGTCAACCTCACTTAGATCTTGCTGGATTGTTAATAATTTAATTTCAAATATTAATGTGAAGATCTTTGCTCATATTACAAAATGTATTCAAATAAGACATGAATAAAAAAGACCAGAAAGTGCCTATTTGGAATCTCATACTTGGGTTTCTTCCTATCTTTGAAAAAGATATTCATATTTCCCTATCAAAAGTTCTTTGGTTCATCTAGTTAGACATCTTTCTCCTCAAGTCTTTGGAACAGATATGTAAACATCCAAGGTGATCCAGAATTTTTAATTATCATAAGAGAAATGATATTTTGATTTAATTTCTGATACTTTGACATTTTATGCTGAACAAAGTATCTTTGCATAACTTCCCCCCAAGACAATATGAATGATGCAGGGGCAGAGTCAAATGTGAAACTTTCTATTTGCTTCCAAATTCAGATGTCTATCTCAAAAACATTATAATGATAGCATTCAAAAATATACTTATTTATCAAAGATTCCCTTCTATTTAGTGTACTACAGGAAATGCCTTAATACAGAAAATACTGAAGTTGGCTGACTGCAAATTTTACATATCTAAAGCATATCTGGGGGAACTTGCTGCATGCCAGAGTACACATGTAGGAGCGCATATTTGTGGTGCTGCTATTTGTCCCAGGGGAAATGCATGTTCCCACTTATGGGGATGCTCCCAAAGTGTCTTCATGCAAGTCTTATCCTATACATTATTGCTATTTCAGTCTGTACAGTTCTTTCAGGATCTTAAACTATCACAGAAATAAATTCAGTTAAATTTGCATAGCAGTAACGTTTCATTTTGACAGATTTGTGTCATTCCTTCTGTCAAGTGTGCACACTATATTATTTTCAAAGAAAGAGATAGCTCTTTAAGTTTGTAGTCCTGGTAGTACAACCTGCAGAGTACATGTCTTTCTGTGATTGTGGGATTAAGTAAGAGGAGAGAAATGCAAGGAGCTTTGTTGCCATGTGTGGCACACATGGTACCATCATGTTTCATAATGCAGTGTCCCTTTTCCTCAAAGCCAAAAGCCTTTCTTTTTTCCTCCTCAAAATCAAATTATTTTGTCTCACTTTTCACAACTGACTTCTGCTCCCTGATATCTGATTCTTTATTTCAATCTCAGATTTAAAAATTGTTAAGATTGACTTGCCAAATATTGCCTGAATACCTTACCTTTTCCAATTTGACCTACCGCTTTCCTTGCTTAGACAGTGATCAGAGACTGACTATATAGATGTTTAATAATAACACCTCATGACATCAGCAATGTAAGCATGTAAGCAAAAAAAATCACAACTGAACTGAATTAAGCTATACTGCAACTGGAGAGGAAAACTTATATTTAGCAAATTTCCTTGCTTATTTTAAATTATAGTAATTGTTACTTTATCAGAATCTATTTTATTTCACCTAAAAAGCTACTGAAAATTTTTTGTGGGAACACGTGGAAGACCTCCTACCAAGAACTAGAAATAAAACATATTGGGCATGTTTACACTTGTATTTACATGCAGCTAAACTTTACGGGCCTTTGCTTAAGGTACACTAAGAGAATTTAGGCATGCATCTACATGTGAACACGCTAATGTGCATTAAGGCACATTAAATTTAGGCACAAATTGCACATGCGTTAATGTGACTTTGCTGAAGCACTAATGCACATTAACGTGCATTAGCATGTCTACACATGTGCTAATGCAACTTAGCTATTCACACCTAAATTTGATACCTGCATAAAGCTTATGCAGGTATCAAATTTAGGCTCATAGCCTTAAATCACCATTTTTAAGGAGCATGAAGGTCATGAACATGTAGACTTGCGCCCTTAATGTGCCTTAAAAATGGAGATTTGGAGCTAAGTCTCTTTAAGAGGCACATGTAGACACACCCATTAGGGCCAAAAGCCAGTGTGATTTGCTTCTTTAAGGTGAGTACAATTTAAATAGCTTTAGGCAGACTGCTTTATTTCTTTATTTATAAAATGACTTCCTAAGAGTATCAAGAGAGGTTAGAGTAAAAACTTAAATGTCTCTTTCTTTATTCCTGTGTTACAGATTAAAGTTTTTTTTCCTATCTTGTTTTGTAAAGATATTTGAACTAAGAGCTCCAAAATATGAGTACAGGGAATTCTTAATCTTTTTCTTCTTTTTTTGCCTGAAACTCTTTGGAGACTGCATATGGCACTGGTATTTGAGTTTAAAACACTTTCTAGTTTTCCTGTAAAGAAGCAAAGCAAACTTATCTGCTTATATGAACATATGTTGTGTGTGCAAATGAGGAAGGCAGGCAAGCTGGAATTGTTTTTCTCAGACTAATCAGTTTTAAAAGTTCTTTGATGCTTCATCTATGACTGCCTCATTTTCACTACAGTACAAAGCACAATAATCTCTAGTCCTGACCATACTGCAATTGTGATAATAATTTATACTGCAAATGTAATGGTTCTTTATCATTATTAAACACATATACCTAGTAACAATTCTGTATGGTTGCTTGATTCTAAAAAAAAAAGTGGCAGATAACCTCATAGGATTTGGGCTTTAAATAGCAATACATTTGTACTGCAGAAAAAACTGCAACTGTTTCAACACCCAAACCGCAAGTATAAGATAGCTAATCATGGAGTGCATCTACACATGACATTAGGGAGCAGCAGTAAACTGCAGAGCTTATTGCTCCTGGGAAGCTTCCAGGCACACAGTTTACACATGCTCCCAAAGCATAGCACATTGACTTGGATCACAGTAGCCCCAGCTGGTACATGGGCCTGAGGATCAGCCTGCCAGCCCAAGGCTGCTCTAACTGGGCTCAATATGCTGTGGAGGGTCTGGCTGGGGTACAAGGGTGTTTCAGTGTGGGGTTAGCAGGCAGGCAGCCCCAGCACTGAAGCATCCTTGTGCCCCAGCCAGCTTGTCAGCATCTGCATGTGCTCTGCTGCACATGAATAAACTCTGCAGCAGAGTAGGACTTGTATTTACTATGCAGTTACTTGGTTAACTGTACAATACATCTCTTGTGTAGATGATCCCAGGAAGTTGTTAGCAAATGCAAGCCAGCTGTTCTCATCCAAGGAAACACTTATTTAGGAAAGCTCCCAGTGACTCAGAAAGTCATTCAGTAGTGGAGGTCAGCTATCTTCAAGATGTGTAGTCTAATCCAAAATCTGAAAGATGTTAAATGGTTTAGTCCAACAGGGTTTGTTGGAAGGCATATAATTACATCAGTCAAATCTGGTACAGGAACAATTGTTAGCCAAGGCAATGTGTTGCTTTGTTATTATTTGTACGCTATTTCTTCCTTACAGGTAAGGTTTCAAGCTGGAAAACAGCCTGCAGGCTCTCCAACCAAAGACAAGAAATAAAGTGCCAATTATTAATCTCTTCATTTAATATTTTTCAGAATTGTTTGCTTTATTCCAAAAAAACAAATTCTAAACATATCAGTTCAAACGACTGGTAATAACTTCCTATGGCCTTCCAAGTTTCAGCTATCTGGAATGAAATAAGACATGCCCTTTCCTGTGGCATTTCTTAGCTTACTTTTTGTATACCTTAACCCGGTTTTATTTTAGTGCATAGATACTATTCAGATTGAATATGTTTAAAGATTGCCAATAAATGTTGAGCTGTTCCACTTTCTGCAGGTTGTTTGGCTAGGTATAGATATTCATTCTGCCTCAGGCTTTTTAAATCTAAGTTATGCAGTTTTCTGTAAGTGGCATCATTTAGATCAGTAGTAAACAGAACACACATTCACCCTTGGTGGAGAGAGGAGGCAAATCTTAGATTGGGCTCCACTATTTTTAAACCAGTCTGTGTGTGCTGAACTTCTGTCCTGTTATGGGTATAGATTGGTTTCCGATCACCTATACTTGTACTTAAAAATGTAACATCTTCACCTGGCCAGAGAGTCTGAGAATGAGATACTGAATTGTGCTAGTAAAAGCTTCAGCATAGAATTTATAACCCAGTGGGCAAGGTGGATAATTCACTTTTTTAGGCCTCTCTTCCCCCAACCCTTGGCTGTTTTAAAGATCAAGGCAGCCCCCTGTATAATTTAGTTTTCAACAATGCCTTGTTATTGTCTTTAACCCTTTCTTGATCTGAAGAGAAAGCTGATCTTGAAGATTAGAGCAAATCATTAAGCTGTTAACCAAGCAGAAAGCATATAATGCATTACTCTAAGATCTATCCTGGCTGCCAAAACTCTGTGTGAAATTTAAGACATTAGTTTTAACCTTCAAAGTCCTAATGGTTTGAAAACTCATAACCTGAGAATCCTCCTATTAAACACTCAGTAGAGGTACTCAGAGGACAGCTGACAGATAGCAGAACTACAGTCCTTGCTCCCATCTTTTGTTTATTGGAAAAATAGAACCAGGAAATGAAATATAAATAATACTGTCACTGAATACTTAATTTCTCTCTATACTTTATGCCTCTGACATGCTGGGTACATCTACATGAGATGCTAACAGCACAGTAGCTTAATAATACTGTGCAGTAGCTCATCACAACACAAACAGTGTTGTTTTATTATACTGTGCAGTATTATTAGGCTACTGCACAGTAGTGCCACTTAAAAGGCATTTGGCAGTATTACTGCACAGTAACTCCAGCTACTGTGAATTTATTTAATACTTAATTGAAGTACAAAATTAAATGTGCAGTAACCACTGCACATTAATGAATTCGTAGACGTACCCACTGAGTATCATAATAGTTACAAAATCTGTCAGAGAAGGAACACTGTGTTGATCTGATGGAGCCAAACACAACAGGGAATCTGAGATGTGTAGCAATACAGCATTCTATTTTGCTTTTGCACAGACCAGCTCTTGCTAACATCACAGATGGCATAAATGTAACAGATGACTGTTTCTGTAGATAAGCAGCGGATATATGAGAAAAGATATAATCTAATGCTTAGATAATTGAGTGTTGGTGAAGCAGCAAAACATAAGGTATGCAAAATAAAGCAGATTTTTTCATTACATTTTGGGTTAATGAACTTCATAAACTAGGAAACACACTTTTTGAGTATTACTCTGTTATGTTCAGGTTTTTTGTTTATCCCTTTAGTCCCAATGTTTATCCCTTAGTCCCTTTGTCAGTCCCAATCCTTCTATTGCACTAATGGAAAAAAGGGGAGTTTTAGGGGCCAAAAGTACCTTGAATCTTCCACCACACTTACAGTAAAAAATTATAAATCCATTACAATATTCATATAATATTTCTTGATCTAGCACTCTGGTGTTGCTTTACTGCCACTCTAAAACACTATACCTGTTCTTGTGCTGGTGCTACCACAGTTCTCTTGGTCAAAGATCAGGCAGCTGCCACTGTTGGTGATTGCATTAGTGCTACATGTCATCACAGTAGTATTAGCATTTAGGGTGGCCACCATAGAGGACAGTCCAGTTGTCCTCTGTCCTCTATTGATATGAAACCTGACACCTTTATGTCCTCTATTTTTTTCTTGAAGAGAAAAATAGAGGACAGAAAGGCATCAGGTTTCACAGCAACGCAGGACAGAGTAGCAGAAAACCAGAATGTCCGCTATGATGGCCACCCTATTTAGAACATGAGGCATATATTGTTGATCACTACCATTACAAAGGAGAATTCAAGTGATCTTTTGGACACTACCATATTGTGAGTCTTGACAAACTGGCTCCCAGCTGTGGTATGGATAATGGATTCATGTCTACTTTTAATGACTCTGTGACCATCACAAGAAACTGTTGTAGAAGTGTTTCAAGGGACTTATCCTGTCGACTATTTGTGAACTAGGTCTTTTTCTCAGTCATCTTGCACTACCTCTGCCCACTAGACTAGTTTAGACAGTCCCAGGTTCAAGAATGGAAAAACATTCCTGTCAGAGACAAATATATCCAACTCTTCAGAGCCCCAAAGTTCCTAAAGATGAGCTCAAGTCAGTTATGAGTATTTATTCTCCTTGAGATGATGAGTTTAGTGATCATATGTGACTCCATTTGTGTGACTGGGGATAAAGGTTTTCCTCTGCAGGTTGATAAGACAAAAAAGCAGCAGCATAACTAAGGGTGGATGAGCACTAGGCCCTTGGTAAAGTGGGGAAGTGGGTGCTTGAATGGAGGCAGGTGGACTGCATGAAGCAGAGCAGAAGCCCTCTTATTAGCCTCACCCTTCCTTCTTATGGGAGATGCTGCTGCTGCAAAGTCCTACAGCCACAGCCAAATTAAGAGGTTTACATCCTTGCACACCAACACATCTGTGGTGGTTGTAGGATAGAGGTCACCTGGCCATTGTGGGCCACACCTCCCTTTGCAGCAGCACCCAATCCACTCTGTTGCACACAGCTGAAGCCTTAAGCCCCTTGCTTCCATTCAGATGCCCCAGGGTGCACACTCACAGGTACAGCTCTGCAGAGAAGACACTGACTATATCCAAATATATCCCCATTGGTAACACTGTCCAGACAAATAGCGTATTGTCTCCACCGGAAGTCAGAGAGATGTTATAACAAAAAATGTCATTCATTCTGTCCATCCCTTTAGCAACTGTTATTTCAGCTGCCTTCGGTCTTGTGGGACACTTGCCGTCTATGTTTCTGGGTCTATGGCTACCGGGACATCCAGGAGGTAAGACTTTATATCAGCATTCTGCAGCCAGCAGCAACTTACTAAAGTGTCAATTCCTCTGTAGCCTGAGATGAACAATTCTAGAGGTCCCAGCTTGCATTTCAGCCACACACTATGTGAACAACAGAGGGACTAATTCCGGACATCTTTTGAGAGAGCGCCAGTGGCTTTCAGGAATGGTTTATAGGATTGTAGTGCAGGGCCTAAACACATAGTTAACTGAAAGGTCTTAGGAAGTAACTTCTCTGGTGGAGTGTAGGCCATTAAGTTAAAGTTCTGGTTTCCTAGTGCCTATTCTACAAAGAAAAAAGTGAACACAATAGTAGACTAAGCTTTCTGCCTCTACGGTTATCTTACCCCTAGCTTAAGTCTTCTCTCCAGGCTTGGCTGTTTCTATGATTCCTTCCCTCAGAACTTGTCCCTGCAGATTTTTCACCTCTTCCAGAGCTAAGAAGGATGACAAATCACCTACACTAATAAATGTATGAAACCCTCTTGACACTCCAGCAGCAGTATCAACACCTGCCTCAAACATGAATGAGTAAAACAAAAATAACCTGTTACAGCAGCCTATTTCAAAATTGCCCAATGTGCTGTTTCTTGCACTTTTCTCTGGTTATGACCAGATGTTGCAATATTTTAGACAGGATACCTGATAGAAGGACCATAGCAATCTAGTGCAGCAATCTTGTATTTCCGTTTACAATACACCTGCAAATAATTTCCAAGGATAGGATGTTATGTCAAGGCTAATCCTAAATGCCAGCACACGCACAAAAAAGAAATGCTATGAAGTATAAGCACACTTCATTCCGTTCCTTCTTGTGAAGTCAAGTTCTCTTTGGAAATTTACTTGCGAGGAGAATGGTGATAAACTACCCTGTGCCCACAGGGAAGAGGACAAGTAGTAATGATCTTAACTTACATTACAACAGAGGAATCTAAGGTTGAATATTAGGAAGAACTTTCTAACCATCTGGATGCCTAAATACAGGAACAGCTTACCTAAAGCAAGTGAACTTTAGCTCAACCCTTCATCCAGTCCAAAGGGCTCCTGCTCATGGGCCGAAGAATTTGGAGGCAGTGGAATGGTGGCTGCTAATTGCCACTCCACTGCTGTCAAACTTTCAGACCCAGGGGAGCACCGAAGGGTAGCCAGTGCACTAGATTAAACATGCAGGGCTGATTAAGGTGGTATGAGGCTGATCGGGACAGTGCAGGGTGGCACATGGCAGCGTCAGAGAGTAGGGAGCAGTGCTGGGTGGCAGGGAACTGAGCAGGGTAGCACAGGGAGTCAAGGGGGAGATCTAGATTGACAGGGAGCAAAGCAGCCTGCTGACCAGCCCTATGCCACTTATTTGACTCACATGGCCAAAAGATTGAACAGCAGTGATCTAGAGATGTTGTGGAATCTCCATCACTGGGAGTAGTTAACTGCAAATTAGACAAATCCTTGTTTGGGATGGTGATGACCAGGATGATACTGCCTTGAACAGGATATTGGTTTAGTTGACTGAGATCCCTCCCAGCCCTATTTTTCTAAGGCGCTACAATTTACAGGTGTTTGTCTGCTTGAAGATATCAGAATAGGAAGCAGTGCAAGAAGTAACTAACATTTCCTACAAACTTAGTCCTCCAGTGGGCATTAAATACCTTGTTGATAATCATCTGAAAACTTGCTAAAACACTAGTAAGTGGCATTTTTCCATGGACATACCATATCTACTCAGTGCCAAGATGAGTCTTTTTTCCTTATTCAACATGGGGAAACATAGCCTTGTCTTAGAACTGAACATCAAATGAAAATGCAGGTGCCAGGACCTTGCAGGCAAGTGAGAGGGATCCTTCTCAGAGGCAGGGGATGGTGTGGAAGCACCTGGCAGCATGGCATGCCTCTTTGCCAGGTCCTTTGCTATGCTGGTCCCAGCATGCAGACACCTGGCAATATAGCATGCATCAGTGAGAGACCTGGGGCAGAGGCATTCTGCACAGGGCCTCCTGTTTAAGCTGTGCCACTGGGTAGAAAGAACCCAGGATTAATGGAGTAAAGGAGAAAGAAGAAGCCTAGCAGGTGAGAACTGTGTTGCAGTTCTGGGAGCAGGGCTTGGTTATGTGCTTTAAAATAGACACAGAAACAGTTCTGAGAACAGGGACAAAAACCCTGGGTTCCTCTCATCTCCCTGCTCCAGGTGAATAGTAAGCTAGAGTTGCATCCATGTAGCCCAATCCCTGTTTGCGTTGGAAAATCTGAACAGGTAAGATTTTGGATCATCCAAAATAACTAACCACCCGCAGGGGTGAGAGGCTATGTTGGAAATGTCAGGTGGATGGTAAGATAAGGTGGCACCTCAGAGACCAACCAGTTGGTCTCTGAACCAGTTAGCTTCTAAGGTGTCACCCCACCCACTGCACGTGGGAAACTGCACCTCAAACTGTTCAGAGCAAAACTTGTATCACTTCTGACCATGAAGGCACAGAGAAAGCTCAGTTCAAACAATGCTTTTTATGCTGTTTTTCCACCCTTCACCCAGAGCATTGGGATTGGAAGGGACCTCAGGGAACAATCACAGTCACTGGCCAGCTACACACATCTATAACAGCAGTCCTTCCCCGCTGTCTCCTTAGTTTCTCTTTAGCTGCAAGCAAGCCCAGCTTCAAAACTCAAATGTTTCGACTGCCCTTATTTTGTTTCGAGGCTGTTTTGAAACCTTTTGTTTTGATTTTGCTGTTCCGAGCTTGAAATGAGTTGAAACATTGTCAAAATGAAACAGCCAGCAACATTTTGCACAGCCCTACGGAACAGACTTCTTATGCACTCAGCTGTTTAATATTTCTTTTCCTTGTAAAACATCTGAGATTTCTTTAACATAAAAATCTTGTTTATGAAAGAATACACCCACACGCAGTATTTTTATTGAGATGTTTATTTTTGTCTTCAATGTTTGTAGGAAATGTTATTTCACTACAAAAAGTGTCTCAGAGAAACTCCATTCAAACTCTTGTCTTAAGAATGAAGGAAAAAATATACTTTCAGCTGTACCAGTCCTGAGTAAAGGGATTTTTTTCTACTTATTAAAAGAGATAAGAAGCAGCCCCAATAAAATTGGAGAGCTTTCTATCATTATCTGTTCATGCTTCTCTTCCTGCTTGTCAACTGGTGAAATCTAGGTGGGCAGAATATTAGAATGGAGACATTTAATTAAAAGTCACAGTTTTACACTTTCAAAAAAATTCTGCAGGTTCTTTAGAGTACAAGGTCTCAGTATTACTTTTTATCAAATAATCAGGACCACTAACACAAGACTTTAGGGTGCAAAATCACTGAATCAGGAGAAATATTTATTGAACAATCAATATTAATTCTTGGGGAAGAAAATTACCTTTTCCTTGGAGGCCTTCTGCCCCTACCCAACTACTATTACTTGCATCTGATCTTACCACATTAAAGCAGTCATGGCTGCAAACATAAAACTTAAATGGCTTATACTTTTTTGTTCTTCCAATGAGAGGGAGTCATAGTGCAGGCTTTCAACCAATGATAATACTCAATACTTTAGAGTTAGCTTGTCCAAAATGTTACAGTTCAGTCTAGACAAGGTTGTTTCTTCAAAGAAGCCAAAACAGAAAAGGCACTTATTCACTTGTAGGGGTACTGGAGAAAACCTGATGGCTGGAATTTTCCAGAAAGAAATAAGCCCTTTTTCGGACACAGAAATCTTTAAATTTTAATGTCTACTCTTAGATAAACACAGATCCTACAGATCAATCCAACCTCTGCTTCTTTACCTTGAGGGAAACATTCCTTCTGGTGAGGCAATTGAGATGTTAGAGGGCTCATGCGGAAACCCTTAGAAATGACTTCTAGGTAGTAGCATCCACTTCTGTGGAATACTGGTAAGCTATCAGAGTTGTTATAAGAAATGGTCACCTCCAAAGTAATTTCCTTTCATAAACTGGAAACTTCAGCAACCTGCTGGATTCACTTTTTCTGATCAGGTACCTGTATTGGGAGTTCAATACAAGTTTCCTATGGGTTATAACCAGACATTATGGCTTTTACCCATGGTATAGATCTTTCAGCTTTCTTTCAGTGGATAAGGCACTTACTGATGGCATAACTAAAGAGAGCATCTAAATACCAACAGCATCATCAGAACCAGGTTCCACTTGTTTATAGGATGCTGCTAAGCATAAATAATGCTTCAAGATTAACTGGTCAATGTTTGGAATACCCACTTATTTTGAAACTATTATCCCACAAAACCGTTAGCTCAGAAACATCACCAAATCTAACTGGAGTTTTGAATGCTCAAGTTTTCCTATTGGAAGGTTGCTCACTGATCAGTTTTCCAGAAAGTCTACCAACAGATTATCTCAGATTGGGTGATACCTAGAGTATACAAGAGGAGTCACAGGAGTTTCTGTCTCTTCTGTTATCCTACCTAATCCAGTCCCCACCACTCCTGACAATACACACACATGTGCACACACTACTTCTCTAGTCAAAACTTAAATATGTAGGATGGAAATAGCTAAAACTGCCTGGGATCTGTACCTAAAAGACTATATTTACTCTAATTAATATCTAGTACAAAAAGTTCACCAAAAACAGGTATTTTTTTAGGTCAGAAGTCACTGAACTAATTTAGAATTTCAACACAAAGCAGCAGATTGATTAAGTAAAGCAGAAGTGAGGAATTGCCTAGTTGAGCCCAGGAAGGAATTATCAGAGACAAGGACAAAGAATTTATGGGGCATGTCTACACATGACATTTATTGCACGGTTGACTAATTAGCTGCACAGTAAACATTGCACATCTACGCATGTGCCCCTAATAGGCCAGAGTAAACTAAATTTACTCTACAGCAGGATTGCACTTGTTAACACAAGTATGATTCTGCTGTAGTTTTTTGTTTTGTTTTGTTCATTAAACCCTGCAGTAGTGAATGTGTAGACACTGCCCCAACTGGCTGGGGCAGGAGGGCACTTCAGTGCAGGCGCTGCTTACTGGCTAGCCCTGCACTGAAGCACCCACCTGCCCCAGCCAGCCCCACCACAGCACATTGAGCCGGGGGAGCAGCCCCAGGCTGGCCTGCCAGCTGGGGTTGCTCTAACCCATCTCAACATGCTGCACGTGAATAAGCTCTGGAGCTTAAATGACACACTCAGGAGAAATAAGCTCTGGAGCTTTTTTAATGCACATTAACAGCACATATAGATCCACCCATGAAGAAGCCATATCTGACATGAAAAACTTTCCAGACATCATTCAGAAAGGTTTGCAAAATAATTATACACCCAATGAAATAATCAGGCAGTAGGTTTAAAGCAAAGAAAAGGAAGCACTCCACTCCCCTACCCAACCATTTTTTTTTTTAAACACACTGCATAATTAACTTGTAGAACTCGTTGCCACTCATTTAAAAGGGGGTAAGAAAGGTGTATGATGAATGGTTCCCTCAGAGATTATTAAAACAAGAAGTCCAGAATATAATCTTAGGCTCTGGACATCCCCAGAACTATGGCTAGTTGTCACTGAGAATGCATGTTGGGACACAACACTTCATCCATGACCTATTGCTCATGCCCTAAAGCATCCACTACTTGCCAGCATCAAATGCAGCATAATGGGTCAAATGAACACCTGGTCTGATCCAATACAGCAGTTCTCATTTTCCCTAATGATCTTTTCCGTTCTTCAATCTGACAAAAATACCAGCCGTAAAATTTTGCATACATCTTGGAGAAGTCATACCACCCCAATACCTTGATGGGGACAGTACACTCTAATTTTCTGTTCTGCTTTACACCTACTATTGACTGTGTATCTTTATCTTTCTGTTGCAGAAAGCCTGCAAGGGCACATCGTCATCAGCATTTAAAAAGCATCCCACCCCTTCCCATAGGAGGAAAAGCTTCCTTTAATTGACATTAACTAGACCTTTTCAGGGGCATGGATCCAATAGCCAGTGTGGGTAATTTGCACTCAAAATGCCAGAGAGCTCACTGGGTACAAGTAGAAAGGAATATTTGCCAAGATTTTTTTCCTGTACATCAACTGTTAGGTATTCAAGAGAACTATTTGGAGGGAATCTGTAATAAACAAGCACTGTTTTTTGAGAACCCTGGGTATTGCTCAAATGTTCAAGAATAGCAGGAATCAAATTTATCACTAGCATAACAGGGCATAATTATGTCAAATGAACTGCCCCCCCCCCCATACTTGAAGGGTGAATTTGGCCACAGAGTAAAACAGGACGTTCTGGAACTTGTTGCCTTCACAAGCAATCAACAATACCCATTAACACTACACTACATTTTATTTAAAATGACTATAGCTCAATGGATTTGTGAGTGAAGACCAACTTGGTAGCATCATTTCTTGTCTAGAGAACTGTATCTTCAGGGACCAGGACCTGGGATCAAGGCCTGCATTTGAAACAACTCGATTTATTCTCTGCACAGGAAGAAGAACCAAACAGATTTTCCCATTTTCATGGAAACCATTTACCTATTGAATCAGAAAATTAGCTACAGCCACTTCCTTTACTTAGGTAACCCATACCACTACCAGGTGGCTCTCCATCCCCCTTGCTCATGACTTGACCACAGCTTCCTACACCTGTTGACTTAACCAAACTGATGGTTTGCAGAATCTAAAACCAGAACCTGTGAATTTAAGAGCATGAGTTTGTATTCCTTGAGCCAAGGACCAGCTTCATTAGCTTAAAGGCCATATTAGACCAAAACTTTTATGGAGACCTACTTATACAGTAATCAAGCCACTAAAGGGTGGAACCGAACCAAAATATTGTATTTACTTGCATATCACACATCAAAACATGAGCCCTCCAAAACTGGGGTATGTGTGTTTAAGCAGGGATGCTGTTTTCTGTGCCAGAATTGAAACATAGGGATGCTGTAATGGTTGCTGGTGCTCTCTTTTCCAGCCAGGGAAGGGGGAATGAAGCATACTGTTCAGCATCATAGTTAATTTTATCCCTTTCAGAGTCACTGCTGAGTTGTTAGCAATTTTTAGCTGAGCAAAAGTTTTTTTTTCCTTTATTGTGCCTATTCAAAACAAGGTGCATTACAAGGATATATAGCATGTTAGCATTGTCTAAGGCCAGAGGTTTTCTACCACCGGGCTGTGGCCTGGTACTGGGCTGCGAAGAGTTAGCTGCTGGGTTGTGGCACAAGCCCCCTGCTCGGACCCCCATCTCTCCCCCCAGGTGAGCAGCTTCTGGAGCAGCTGGAGAGTGGGGCAGCCCTGGTAGGGAAGCAGCCGGCTCAGTGCGCCTCATCCCACTCCAGTGCTAGTCCATAGGTTGGGAACCACTGGTCTAGGCTTACTTCATCCATTAACCCAACTCCACTGCTTTTCTGGGCTGAACACCTAAGGATAATTCTGCTTATTTATATCAAACACCCAACCATAAACAAATATACTTTCTTGGTTTTATTCTTAATAACCTCACTCTGTTTTATACTGCCTTCTGCTTAGAACACCATTTTCACAAAGTCAAGCTTAAAGGGAGCCATTTTCAAGAAATATATTAGCCAAAATTTTTAGAGGGTCTAAATCTAAAGTCCTCTTCTCTCCCTCAGCTGTCTTGTGTTCGATGCTGTTTTCAGTACTAAAGAGTAAAACTACATTCCCTAAGTGGGCTTACCATTTTAGGGAATTATCCTTTCAGGATTGTTAATGGAATATTCTTGGCAGGTGGGTCTTCATGTTTGCCCCAGAAGGGAGAAGACAGGAGTGTTAAATTACAAAACACCTGTCTTTAGCAAACAGAAAATGGCATAAGTAACTATTTTGGTAACATAATTTTCAGTAACATTTTACTTTTAGTCTAGAAAGCCTTCTTGCCCCTTGTTCACCTCTCTTTACATTCATTTCATCCAGACATTACCTTCATAAATCATGTTGCCAATTCTTACAAGTATCTATGTATGGTAAGATTCTTCGGATAACTTCACTAGCTTATTTCCTAAAAGGAGCGTGAAAATGATGGAAGAAATCTGTTGAGTAAGTTTGTTAGCTTGTGCTGTCTTTTGCTACAGAAGTGAGCAACGATGGCAAAGAGTTCTTGCACAAATATACGTCTCTGTAATCCAGCAGTGCTGGAGATAAAGCAACGTTATTTTGTGAAAGTAAATTTTATTTCAGTTTTGTTTTTACTTTTTATTACTGGAGGAGTTGTAGTATTGTTAAGGCACAGACCTAGCAGTCAGGAACCCTGGGTTTTGCTCATAGATTTTTAACAATGTTCCTGTGCGACTCCGTGGGCAAGTTATTTCAGTTGTAAACCTTCCTTCCCATCTACAAAATAGTGGTGCTACCATTTACTTAATTCGTACATTTACATGGGAGACTTAAATAAAATGATTGTAAAGTAGTTGTTTATTATTAAGTTGCAAAAAGTTATTTTTTACCTTAAATCCTAGTTTTACCTAGTTACTATTCATTAAAACAATGGGTGAGAGCTTTGTTATGTATTTGTTAGAACTGAGTTTGGCTTAAGTTTCTGTTTTTATCTTCAGCTTGATTATCTTTTCCCCCTCCTTGAAATATTTGTAAAGCAAGAGAAAACAGAGTGAGATGTTCTAAGGACTGATGGATTCTACTACCTTAATTTTGCTAGCAGTAGAATGTATATCCCTTCAAATGAGACTGATGCAACTGAAATCAGATCAAAATTACAGGTAAGAATTGATGCCCAATCTTTTAAAGCTCTTCCAACTTTTTAAATGATATTTACAACAACCTCAAATCCTAACACTTTGTTACAAGGAGTTGCTGGTTAAATAAGCCTAACATTGGACTGGTCCACTTGCCAAGAACAGCATTAGCATTTTAATGCATCTTATTTCCTGAGCTAGGACAGATCAAGCCCACTACAAATATGGTACACGCAGTTGCCAGAGGAAAGGTTAATTTAATCTCTCTACTATGACTTCTGCTAGTTGAAAGGGAATTAATTTCAGCCCACCTCTCTAGTAGACAATAGAAGGAACTAAAGGCATTAAACACAGACAGATAAATAGCTTAGATACAGAGAAAAAGCAGGATTTTCATGGAGGTACACATTAAGACACAGTTCCACAACTGGTTCAATCCTGTATTACACAAGCACAGCCAGCTGCATAATTACGGAAGAACTTCAGTCTTTTGAGATGAGGAGAAGAAGAATTAAAACTATAAGGGACAGAATCACACAACTGTGTGACATTCGGAAGACATGTCCTGGTGCCACAGAAGGGTGGTAGAAAAAAGGTAATTAAACTTCACATGGCTAGATAAAATTCACTGTCTGTGATCACAATAGAAAAAAAAATCTAAAGTGCAGTATAACCCATAATCTCAAAAATTGCTTGGACTATATAATCTATGCCATACAACATCAAGTAGCTAGAGAAACATATACAGTAGGTTAACATTTTAGACAATAATCTGGATAGTTTCAAGACTAGTCACCATATCAAAACTTTAAAAAAATTAAGCTTTTGAATATACCCTTTTCCCTTAGCATTTCTCATAGACTTAACATTTTACATTGCAGAATTTGACATATTACAAAGTACAGATTTTGATTGCTTCCATTTTGCAGACTTAGTAATTCAGAAGGAAAAAATCACAGCCTACTATTGTATATTTCAGCATTTCCTTATGCCAGCTATAATTAGTGGCAAAGACAGGATGACAAAACATTGAATTATTGTACACTTTTACAGCAAATTAACTGCATCTCATTCTCCCGCCCTCCCCCCCCCCTTTTTTTTAAACACTGGACAATCAATGCACAAAGGAACTTATTTACATGGAACACCATCACATTCATCTTTGTTGATCATCTCATGTAAACACCCAAAATGTATGGCTGATGAAGAATGGTGTATACTTAGAAGGTAACGGAAGATGATCAGTCACTATGCAGAATGTAGTAAAAGGAGAATAACTAACAAAATAAGTTATAATGGTAGGTTTTCACTTTCTACAACTGAATAAAGATATAACAAACATTTTTGTGCACTTGCAGAGTTAGAAAAAGGACTTGGTATACAAGAATTTTTTTTTAGAAAGTACAAAGGTGAGGCTTGTTAAAGAGTTGAGTAACTTGAGTCTGGTTGCCTTATTTTACCATTTTTTCCCTACACAGCTAACAGCACCATCACACCACTTTAAGCTGTAGAAGAACAAAACAATTCTAATTGTTGTATTCATCAGTAGTAATGGCAAGCTAAATATTATTTGTTTTTTCTGCCTTCATACTACAGCTTGATGTTCAGATTCTACCTGGAGTATGTAGTACTGACAGTTAACAACAAATCATGCAATTTCACAAATGGAGAATATTTGATTTAAATATTTTCAATTAATAGAAATGAGGTTTCTAAAGTATGTGTGGGAGGGGGCTGGGGGGTTGTGTTTTTTTGGTGTTTTTTGTTTTGTTTGGTTGTTGTTTTTTTCAGTCACTTGTTCCATTTCAACCACACATTAAACTGGCTCTTAGAGATGCTAAGGATTGCTTTCCTTACTAATGATATTATAGCAATGACTGCTTATTTATACAAATAGAAAGACCTGATGCTGCCAGACCTACATCTATCCATAATAAGTTTAATGGTAACAACAGTCTGATTTAGCGGTAGTGATTATTGGTGCTTCCTTACCATTTTATGCTTGCAAAAACACTGAAATGTGTTAGCATTTCACATGCATATCGTATTAAGGACATTGCACTAATTCACTACCATTATACTTATAAACTCCAAAGATTAGGTTTCCCTGTAATTCATTAACTCAAGACACTCTGCACATAGTGCCACCTAAAATATATTGTAAGAAAATAAAACTGAGAAATATGTATGCCAATTCTTGCAATGGAAAATACATAATGTTGACACCCAGTCCACCCCCAACCTAAAAACATTTATGAAACTCAAAATTCAATGTTTAAAGAGATATTTAAATCTGAGAAGAAAACTGAAATGAAGAAATGTACTGTTTAGTAAGATAAAGTATAATACATTTTAACTAGGTCAGTAGTTATTCATTTGAAATAACCTATAATTAACATTGGATTTTTAAAAGCTTAACAGCAACACCAAGGAATGAGGTATGTAAGTTTTTAGATATCACATCAGACTTTCATTTTATGCAACTAACTGTATTTCACAACTAGCATCTTACAAAATAGACAGTACCATTGTGCCTGTAGAAGTACTGCATTAAAAACAGAAAAATACATTACTACAAGAAACCACCAAACATCACAATTGTCAGGGGCTACAAAAATCCATTACTTTTGCTGTTATGAGATGTTTTAAAATGTAGGTAGTATTTTAGGGCTGGATTTACTACCAAAAATTCTATCCGACTTTCATACTGGCCCAAAAATATATTTTGAACAAGAGAAAGATAGGAGAGGATCAAGAAAGTGGGCTTCCTTACTACAGAAGCCAAATGGATTTTTGTATTGAATCTGAACTTATTTTTTAAATCTATATATGGACCTTTGTGCATCAAAAACATGTATTGGTTGTAAACAAAAATGCAAAATCTGTATTCATAAAAATATTTTATTGGTAATTTTACATAATACCAGATGGGATTGTAAATATTTTTGCTCTATATTGGTATATTGCTAAATGCATAAATTTTGACAGTTTATGCCAGAAAATAGGGTTATTTTTTTCTTATGATCGATGCAATAATATTAAATATAGGGCCAAATCAAGATCTAGTAAATTAAACATAAAGCAATAGCATTATTTGTTATTTTCTTACTCAAGTGCACTATTCAATATTTCTGTTTTGAACTGAAAATTGACTGTGACACTGTGCAAGTTTGTGTCAAGGGATGACTACTGAGCACATATGAGAACTGCACTTTTAAGTTATTTTTAAAGCTTTTTCAAAACTTCAGATTTTAAAATTAAACTTCAGTCTTTTTGCCAAATGCTTATGTAGAAATTCAATATGTTCATTATAAAACAAAGAATACCAGTGTAAAATGACAATGTAGTACTGTATCTGAATTATAAAGCTAAACAATCAATGCTTCAAATATGTTTACTATTTTACTTGTAAACATTACAGTAAGTGTCTTAAGTGTGAGGATTGGTAAAACCAGCAACATAATTCAGTAACAGTAATCTAGTAAAATGTGTCAAACATTGGCAAAAATTCATACAAATGTTTTATTTAATAACCATTTTCCTATTTAACCACACCAAGTACCAGCAGGTGTTTTAAGAAGATAATCATTATGAAAATTCTGTTGCAGCAATAGTTGATTAAGTTGATCTTTGACTTGCATACATATAACTATGGTTTCACAATTCTCAAATACATATTTAGGCAGCTTGAACTATGTTATAAAAATTTAAATTCAGTACATGCCAATAGTAGAGAATCCAAAAACTGTGTTAGAATTCACTAAACTAAAAGTGAAAATGAACTTACCAATAACACTGCATAATGAACATTCAAACCACATTTTCATGGCACCTTTAAATGTGAAAATCAAAAAGTTAGTCTGAAATGCAGCATATAAATGCAGCATATATATCTTTTAAATTATTTTATTCTCTGGCTTCACTTCATTTTTGTAAAACTGCATAAATTATTCCAATAAACATATTAATTGTGCCTGGGTAACCTGTCATGAAAATGTGGTAATTGTTGGCAGAAGTTGTATATTTGCATGTTTTGAAGAGAAGAGACTAAAGAAACTGGAGAAAATAAATTTTAATGAGATTCTCCATTCAATGATGAGGCTTCTCCTCTGGGTGAAGACGACCTGGACATTCCCCTCTCTGTATTGTCAGAGCTAGAACCACTCTGACTATGCTGATCCGCAGAAGCAGCACTGGAAGCAGGCGGTGACTTAGTTTTCTCCTTAAAGTCTGTAATAATGACTGTCAGATCTCCAACGGTAACTTCCAAATGCTGGGCACTACTTCGATCCACGTTTTTCAATCTTGGCCTAAAAAAATAAGAATACACCATGTAGCTAAGAATGCAATACTGAAAAGTTTTGTAAGTTTTTCATAAAAAAATCCTCACTGAAATTCATGAAGAAAAATTATAGGCAAAACTTATTTCACTTCCTCATATTTGCATAAATGAGGCCCGCAGAACTGTAAGACCATAAAGTTATGTCCAACATTCTGAGGTTTTATTTAAGAGTTGCTAGTTTTTGTGGCTGCAAACAAATGTTAAAAATGAAATTTGGAGTAATAACCACACCTGTAGATAACCAAAACAAAAGCTCTGAGAAGTATGGACTCCTCCATTCATCTCAGTGGGCATTAACACTTAGGATTTGATAGCTACAAACCCAATCCCATGTCCTCTAACTAGTTGTGTTTCAACTTCTGCAGTTAAGTTAATGTCAAATACAAATTTTGCAGGATACTGAAAATTCTAAATATGAGGGTAGGCATAAAACAGACTGAATTTGATAGGGATCAGAAGGCAATTTCTTACAGTTAGGGTGGCCAAAATCTGGAACCAACTTCCCAGGGAAGTGGTCCTTGCCCCTACCTTGGGCAAATTCAAGTGGAGGTTGGATGATCACCTGTCTGGGGTCTTGTGAATACAGCATTCATTCCTGCCTGTGGCAGAGGGGTCAGGCGAGATGATCTGTTCAGGTCCCTCCTGACCCCAGCTACTATGAAACTATGAGTTCAAAATTACACAAAGAACACTATTCTGACTGGGCTAGATTTATGGAGGTACCTAATTCTGAGATCCCCGGTGTACAATATATTTTTAAAATGAATACAGGAAGACCTGCCCCTAATATACTATAACTTGAGTTCCATGCTCCACAGAACTACAAATGTTTTGAACTCTATTCTACTCCTCTGTCTTCAAGGTGGTGTTGTAGCAGGTGATCGAAGTATGAAACAGTTCCATTTATTTTTTTTTTCCAAGCCAGATGGAAAAATCGTAGCACCAGGTAACAGATGAAATTATCAGCAAATAAGAGCTGCACAGCTCAAATAGAAATTTAAATAATCGATTTAACCTTCTCTAATTACATCAGTTAAATGGTTAACTGAAAACATGGCAGCTCTGACAAAGTTCCTGCTGGGAACCACTTCCAGAGCCCTTTGACTGAGGGTGGGTGGGAAGAGATGAGGTACAGAACAGGCAGACAACACAGAGCAAAAGCCCTGCGCTGCGACAGAGGAAGCACCTATGAATAACCACCTAATAGCTTAATTGACAAGCCGTTAGGCCATCCACTCTTTTCCTCTTCAACCTCATAGGCTACAGATACTAGTTCCCCTCACCCCTCTCAAATTCTCCCATTCCTGCCTGCCTTGCCACTTTCTGGTTCCTGCTGTGGCACTGTGATTTCCCCTTTTCTCCCCCTTCCCTGCCAGACTGTGCCCCACTCCACCTCACCTCACCCCACACTACACGATAACTGGTTATCACTGGGCTTATTGGTTAAATGATTAATAGTTTAATCGTTCATGTTCCTAAGCCCAACAAGCCTCTTAAAGTGAACCACACAACCTATAGATAACTGGCTCTGCAACTTTTTCCAGGACAAACTTGGAAGTAAAGAAATTAACAGAAAACAGCATGATTTAGTGGTGTGCTCTTAAAGCCAAAATCTCACCCCACCCTCCACATAGATTTATAGCTCTGACAGAATTAGAACCAGGGTCATCCGAGACTCCTTGTGATTTCACACTATGGAGATTTGCAGAAGCATTAGAATGGCCACTGGACTACCTCCAAGACAGAAATGACAATGCTTAAGGAAATAAATGACTGCTGAAAAATGAACTGATTTGTTGCTCCACGATATAGCATGGAAAGGAAAGATTCGCTATTACCAGCCCAAATGGGCTATGAGCCAGAAAGGGAATTTAAGTCTTACCGATTAACCAGCAGTATGTGTACTGTTTTTATTATACTCATTTCTAGCACCAGCAATAATTTTTCTCCCTCTTTGCTTTATTAAATAACCCTCTTAAACCATGCAGAGTAGTCTTAATCAGTAACAGTATAGCTACTTCAAGTACAGTACTGCTTTTGCTTCTTTGTGTCATTTGACTATTTGTGTAATGAAACCATTCATCTGATTTTTGCTATTTTCAGTAAATTCTGAGTCCAGTGGCACTTTACTCCAAGTTCCCTTTTATGTTGCTACCAATTTTATCCTGCATCGACCTTTTTTCAATTTCCACATAAGACTTCTGAACTTTAAATATTCCCATACAATGTTTTTCTCATTTCTAAACATATCGTTTAGGTTCTCTTCCCATTGACAAAATGAATTCCAACAACTGCTTAAATTCTAGCTAACACAAACTCGCTAGTTTGGGGATGTCTTCTTTCATCTTACAATCTTTTCTAATCCCTGGACAAGCCCAGAAATCTCATTTCTTCCAACACATAAGAAGTGTCTACTACTTTTCTGTAGAGGTGATCCCACAGAAACTTCCTGGACCAAGTTGTACTCCAAAAAGACTCAGTGATGCTACTTCATTTTTTCTCTTCCTCCTAATTAGATTGCATTTATTGCAGGCTTTTGAGCATTTTAGTTGCATATTTTGGACTAAAGTACATCACTTGTGGAGCAATTGGGGCAAAACTTACTGCTTATATCTTGCTGTGCATGTTTTTTCTTCTAGCTGCAAGCTGCTCGTGCTTCACAGCAAAAATCAAGTCTTTGATGGCTGTTTCCTTACCTTGTCATTTAAGAATGGTATTTTAAGAATCCAGTATTTTTTCAGTAACCCAGATGTACAAAATTGATTTCTGTCAATAGGTAATTCATTAGCCTATTTCATGTTTATTTAGCCTTATGACTGGTGAAAAAAAATAAATCAATCAATAGTTGGCCTTTGTATCTCACCCCCAAATTCAGTATCATGACTAAGAACACTACTATTCTGCTCTTCAAGAACCTGATAGCTTCCCCTTTCCTGCCCATTTCTATACAAAGAATTGCCATCCACCTCTTCCCAGTTACTGGAATTTTGCATGTACATGTACTTGTTGTAGATGCAGATAATTTTTCTATGTGAGGAAAACTTTGTCCCCCTTTAATGCCAATATCCAATTCTCTCTTGTTCTCATTCTCTCCACTCTGTTCCCACTACAGTCAAGTTTAAAAACTTCAAGTGTTCTTCACATTACCTAACAACTTCCTAACAATGAAACGTCAACATAATTATTTAGTCTGATTTTAACAGGTTTATAAGCAGAACTAGCAAAGCCAGTGAAAATTCATAACATTTAATATTTTTATGAATATCACAAACATTTACATTATTTTACCTGGTTTTCTTATGACAGTTCTTTTTGCTAGCTGTTTCCTTTTCAGATTTTTCCTTTTCTACTTTGTCTTTTTTCTCTTTCTTTGATTGTGTAGGGGGCACAAACTGTTGGGTAACTTGTTGTGCAACCAGCTGAGAGACAGGTCGAGGTTTCCTGTGTGCACATATATATTACTTCAGTTTTATAACATCAGTCTTATACTGTCTTTGTTTCAGTTATAAAAGCAACAATATCCAATATAAAATGCAACACTAAAACTTATCAAACAGCCAGTTTTCATAACAACAAACATACCCGATTAAGACCCAATATATGCTACCTATTAGCCTGTTGATCTATCTCGTCTTATGCCGTCTCTAAAAGAGACACACATATTAAAGGATTTAGAGACAGGGCAATGTGCCCAAAGTGTACATATGCAGACTGTTACACACCAAGAAAGTGAGTTCACATCTTTCACAGAGAATGTCTAGACAGCTGCCCCCTTGCTTAAACTAAGAGGGGGTCCTAGTTTGAGTACCTCTGCTTACAGTAACTGAACAATAACACTAGAGGAGAGAATTGATCTTTCATGTAACTAGTTGCAAGCCACTGTAGGCTTTACAGAGTAAAATGAACTCCTTCAAGTCTACACAGAAATTTACTGACTGAAATTGTAAATCATGGCAAATAAATCACAATTTATTAATTCTTTTTTAAAATCTGATTCTTTGTTAGAAAAAATATGTGACAAATGCATTGGGATGCAAGTGTTCAGATAGTGACACTCCTAGATGTGGCCATGAAAACGTCACACAAGCCATCCATCAGAATATACAGATTTATCAAAGTCAAAATGCTCTGTAAAATGAAATATTTTGATGGAACTCCCCACATTTTCAAGTTTATACTGGTTTAGAACAAAGACAATTTTGAAGTCTCAAAATCCTTTACTAAACAGAATTTCCAACGCTCTAGGTATTCCTTAGAAATAAAAGCACAAATGATGAGCACTGTGGAATAGTATTCAGAAAATATGTTGCAATTGTTTTAATCGGTCTTTAGATTATATGGGCTTTCATGCAGACTTATAAGATGCATCTATTCTAGCCTGCAGGATCACACAAATGGCATCTGTTGCTTGGGTATAGTAGTAAGTGAAATAGCAAAAGCAGAATATCAATGTAGCTGCCCTTTAGCAAATTATAGTGTACTCAGTAATGCTTTTAACAGTTAAGGAAGTACTATCAAGTTGAGCAAGACTATAAGGTGTAGGAAAGACAGTCAGATGGAACACAGGAAAGTATGGACTGTATGGAAGTTTTACATTAAAAGGCTACAAAATTGGTACTAGAGAAAAAAATATTGCATATAAATAAATCTTAGGTTCAACCTTTAATAGAAAAACCTTAGCTATCTCGTACCAAGTCCTGGAGTTAAAAAATCCCAATACAGCAGATACAAAACTGGCAAAAGATCAGAGGTCATCAATAGAACTACTAATAGATAAAATACATGGTAACTGAGAATAACTTGGTGTCTTGCCTATCAAATGAAAAAACGGTGATTTTATAAATTAAGACTAATTTCTGGCAGTGTGGGAGATAATTTTGTAGTTGGAGAAATAGGAGAGAGATATCTCAAAAGCTGCTGGGCATGTCTACATATGCACTTCAATGCACATTAAAGTATTTCAATGCGCATTACAAAGTGTTACTAAACAAACCGTGCTCTTTAGTTAATGCACATCTTTAAGATAGGCTAGCTAATACACATTTTCCTAGTACCTCACAATGGATGTACTAAATTGAATACGCATTAACAAAAAGGACTTGCCCACTGAAGAATATGAAAGAATTCTTAGACACCTCCTTGAAGCCTTGGGCTGGAAGTAATTTCAGTTCCCCACACAGGAGATTAGTTTTTACTAATAATGCTTAAAACATCCATTAAGGATGAGTATAGCATTATATGAGGCATTGTTTTTACGATTTGAAAAGAGAGAGACAACCCTGCCCCAGAGTTGGTGGGTGAAGGTCGTAATAATGAGAGAGAGAGAAATGAAGATCAAAGGTGATGAGGAAATAAAAATCAAAATATTCAGTGTCCTCATAGTGACTGGAACCCTCACTATGCCTACCTCTTTCCTTTACAAAGTAAGTTTGACAACAGGTCAGACATCCACCTTTACCCTGTCCACTAAAATTATATTTTGCCTCAAAAATCTGCACAACTTCCTCTGTGTAACAGACACCCACCTCACTAATAGGGGTGCACCAATAGATTTTTGGGGCCGATACCGATAGCTGATTTTTAAAGAAGCATATCGACCGATACTGATCCAATTTCTGATACCAGCCCAAAAACTTGGAGAGAGACGTGCAGCTGGTAAGTTTGCCGTGGTGGAAGGAGAGGGGGGAGGGAAGGAGCATGGCGGGGGCAGATCAAGGCCCCTGTGGTGGGGCTGAGGCTGGGGCAGGGACAAACGCTGCCCAGCTGAGACAGGGCGGGCACAGGACAGAGCTGCGGCTCATCCAGGGGGTCCTGGGAGGCTGGGGGCACTCATGTCACTGCATGCTGCTCATCTGGGAGCCAGCTGTCCAGCACTCGGCCGCTCGTCTGGTGGCTCCCACTGCTCATCTGGGAGGGCATGGAGGGAGGAGGTTGTGAGCCTCCTGATCTGTCTGGGGAGGAGTGGGGCGGGCCAGGAAAAGCCCCACATAGCCCTGGCCCCAGCCTGCCCCACACAGATCTGGGGGCACCCCCCATGCCCTCCCAGATGAGCAGCGGGAGCAGCTGAACAAGTGGGTGAGCACCAGATGAGTGGCTCCTGGATAAGCAGTATGCAGCAGCAGGAAACGCCCCCTCCCCCACGCTCACTAGATGAGCCGCGGCTCCATCCCGCTCCGGTTGGGCAGTGCTTGCCCCAGTCCCTCCCCCACTCTTCCCTCACCATGGGGGCCTTGAACTCCTCCCCCTATGCCCTTTCCACCACACAAGCTTTATCAGCTGCTTGCAACTCTCCAAGATGCCAGGCTGTGCTCCTCACCGCCTACGTGTCGTGCTGCAGCTGCGCATGCACACAGGCATTTATTGCCCAAATTATCAGCCACATCACACCGATTTCCAATACAATCAATTTTCTTTACATCAGTGCTGATCCGACATCAGACCGATGTATTAGTACACCTCTACTTACTAATTCTCAATAGAATATAAGAGAAATCCTCCACCTGTATAACATGCGATATTGCATTTGTTGTCAATAATTTCTAAAGCTGTGCAACAATTAAGGTGTCTACATTCCCATTAAAAGACAGCAACCATATTTACTACCAACTTTTTGCTTTTTACTTTCTAGAATACCCAGAGTTATTTCAGTTTCTTTTAAAAAGTTAAGATAAAGAACTGATGTCACACTTTTTATTTATTCTTTCTAGTGGTTAGCTGTTTTCTTAGGTAGAGCTGCAATCCAATACTTTGCAGGCCATGTAGTCTAAAAGATAATTTTACTGTTGATCAAGTTTTAAACCGGTAACATAGCCTATGACTTATCAGTAGGTCAAGTCATGTCTTTCAAGTATAAAAAGCAACTGTGAAGAAAAATACTATAAAGCATATAAAAAGGAAAGAAGAAACCCCTTCTGCAGCAGAAAACTGGCTTCAGTGATTGCCAGAATATCCATAACACTTTAAATGATAAATTCCCAAAGGTGTAACTAGTTAAAGACTACATAGTAAGTGTCATTTTTGGGACAAGAAACATTTAGAATTTTAATATTTGTCTATTAATTTATTTAAACAACTGAGTCCCATAACCATTGTGAACTTGTTCATTTGGACTATAAGGACAAATTCATGTTTATGGGAAAGCTTATAAAAATAGCTTCTATTGATATTTTTATTTTCTGATTAAATTACTAGTTTGTTCTATTGTACACTCAACCCTAAAAAGGAGAAAGCTTCAAATGTTTACCAAGAGCCATCCTTACCTCCACAGCACTACTTGAGATCTGGCAACAGACCTGGTTCTCAGATCAGAGATCACCATTCAGTGAAGCACCACAAGAAGGTTGTTCAAGGAAACCAAAGTACGGATTTGTTTACATAATGCCCATGTAAAGAAATGCACGGAAGAAAAAGTGAAATTACTAATGATTGAGACAATGGCCAAAAAGGCACACATGCTATTACATTGGGTAAAACTCCAAGCTCTTCACAACAGAGACCATTCATTGCGCCTCTGGGCATTCCCGTAATACCAATAATTAACTGGCTTGCCTAAGTGTTCTTTCTAGGGCTTATACATGATTGTTCTTCACAGTGGCATCAGAGCCCTTTATTGTCTCATTCTTCACCCTTCTCAATCACTGCTCCCTTGTTCATAATTAGCCATTAGTTAGGCTTACACCTAACTTCATACAGTACCTTTACCCATTATCTACTTCTCACACTGCTGTCAGGATCCCTTCAGAGACCTTTAGCACGCTTCTTTAAAAATGAAGAAAATAAACATTTCTGCAATGAAAATAAGAATGCTAATGTAGTGTCTGAAATATAGTTTTGCTGCATTACCTACACATCCCATTTAAAGTTAAGAATAATAATGCCACGCAATGACGATGTCAAAAACTATCTAAACTCTAGCCTTCTATTACCATACAGGTGCTTTTCTTGGGGCCAAAGTGTGTGTCTGTGTGTGTGTGTGTCTGTGTGTGTGTGTGTCTGTGTGTGTGTGAACAAACACATGCAACACTGGCATTCTCACTAAAAGCAAATACATAATGCAAGGGAGGTGGTAAGATTGTTACATTTAATGCAAAATGCTATATATAAATACATCACATACTGAATAAGGGGTACCTCCATAATATCCACTTTCAGATTCTCCTTCCCCTAGCCATTCTTTGCTTCCCTCCTTTCTATCCTTACTTTCCCCCACAAATTCTTGAGCTTCCAACATGAGCTAACAGCTTGCAGCTGTTAACCAGGGAGGACTGTGATAGCTACAAAGGGTATTAGCTTTCTAAGCACTTGTATGTCCTACGACAAAGAATGGATACATCTTAATTAATGATCATCTTAAACATAAATATGCTAAACGTACTTCTAAGATGGTCAGTAACTTTTCATAAGAATAGTTGATGGGCATTGGAAACAATGCCAAAATAGTGGATGGGCATTAGAAGATATTGTCACCTAACGTATCCAGTAGAAGCTGTTATCAGAAATAACAGGTCTATACATCTTGAAGAATTCACAATGTGTAATGCAACCAGGGATCCAGATTGGTATGCATTGTGAGTACACCATTACATTCTATTTCTTTCTTTTTTTGATGAAGTAGTAGTAATGGTTATTTCCTCAAATCATCATCTGTGTGCATATACCACTTATGTACTAAAAAGCCCACAGGTACAAAATCTTAATCCTGAGAAATCATATAAACTCCACAAGACTTTAGGGGTGTGTCTACACAAAACATTTACTGCAGTTGCCTAATTAGCACCACAGTAAACATCTTGGCATCTATACACGCAGCCCCATTAGGCTAGAGTAAGCTAATTACACTGGAGCATTTACAAGTACTATCCTGCTTTAGAGGTTTTTCTGTAGTCTACAGCAACGTACATGTAGATGCTGGCTGGCTGAGGCATAAGGGTGCTTCAGTATGGGGGCAGCCTGCCAGCTAGCCCTATACTGGAGCACCCTCGCATCCCAGCCAGCCCCTTTGCAGCATGTTGAGCTGTGGGGACAGCAACCCTAGGCTAGCCCCCAGAGCTCCTGACCCAGCTCAAGGTGCTACGGTCCCAGGCATTTTGCATTACTTGCATGTGTAGATGCAGCCTAGGGAAAAGAAGAATCATGTACTCTTTCTGTACTAAATTTTATTGTATTTTAAAGACCAACTAGTGAGGGGATTCTCAACAATGGGCTACCTCATGAAATTCAATCTCCTTGCACCTTTTGGTTCAATTTGAACGTAGTGGTTTTTATGTTTTCACTCCTAGGTAAGACAGGCCCATCTACTTCAAAGAGCAGGAGTGCCAAGTATGGAACATGACATATTTAGTTCACGCTATCTTATATAAGGAGTGTTCTAATAGCCAGCAGACATTAACAAGATAAAGCCACTAGAGCTCTGGCCTAATGAACTTCATCTTTTCTTTGTCTCCAGTGGCATTACTTTCCTCATCTTTTCTGTTATAACTGAGGAACACAAACAAGCAATGTCTATCTATTAATAAATAACATGTTACGATGTTGGGTTTTAATGAAAGAATATATTCAAATTCAGCTCATCCTTGGGGCTTCTGATGTACTGCTAGCACAGTTCTCCATACCATGAAGTTTGGGAAGTCATGGCCTAGATATGCCACTGCCTCTAGAATCTAGGTCACATAGGGAGCTAGTATATAGTGCTGATAAAACATAATAGATCACCTTCTAGAGTTAGAACCAATTCAACTCATTCAATTTTCAGGGACACAGCCTTTCAGTCACAAAGCAAACAAGTTGCTCATGTAAAGCGACCAAAGTAACTACTAAATACCTGAGCTATTCTTGACTGAAACAGTTCCAGTTTTCAGACCAGTATGTTTTCATTAGGAAAAAAAAATGCAGTTCACAACCAAAACACAGAGCAAAATACTGTTGAAGAACTCTCCAAACTTCCTTTTTTCATCTTCTACCCTTAAACAGACTCCAAGTCGCATGCATGCATTTTTTTATTCCTCACGGCTTACTTGGAAACATTTCTCCTTCCTCCACTGTAAACGCCCATCATTTTTTGACAAGTGGATTTGTAAAGTGAGAAGGATTTTATCCTCCATTGCCTTTAATCTCTTATAAGACCTGAAAAAAAATGCCTTGCATTCGAAAGCTTGTTGAACTTTATCCCACCCTTGCAGTTTGTCCAATAAAAGATCGCACCCACAAAAATCCTTGCTTTTCACATAATTCCTGGACCATCACAGCTACAACATCACTTTAACACCACCATCACTGATACAAATTTTGCCCCTGCCAGAAACCTCTTTTTATTCATAAAAATCACAACTTTTTTTTCTGGAGGCATGATTATCTAAATATCTGATATAGAAACCATTACACCAGATGTGCACCTTGGTTATCAGGATCAGTAGGGAATGAACCTTTATTTTAAGCTTTCAAATTAACCCCTTTTTTATGAACCAGAAAAATGGCTAAATGTCTCCCATTTGAAAGAGAATCACTTCCATAATATAAAGCAGTATTCCTATAAAATGGAATTTGTATTGAGTAGTTCTCAGTATGTTTCAGGACTTCTTTGACTTCACACCATTCCTGCGGGTAATTATCAGCAGCTGATGACGGTCAAAAGGCCAATTTCTGTCAAAGATAAGATATTCAGCTGTATGTTCATCCAGTTCATCAGCATTCTGAAGTAGATTTCACTCTTGTAGGGTTTTGTCAAGGATTAACATTAATAGCAAAGGGCTTGTTTTGCAAGGAGTTTATAATCCATTCAGACAACTTCTCTGGTCAAACTTTGGCAAGTTTACTGCTAATAGACTACAACTAAAATCCACTTACAAATACTGTTTTTACTTGAACATAAGACAACCCTGATCATAAGATGAGCAATGAATAATTAGATTCAATTTCCCAGGTATAGAATCTAAGCACTGGAGGTCTGCCTTGAATCTGTCTCCCTCCCATTGCTACAACAAGGAAAATAAATCTGGAGGGTCAGGTAGCCCCCTTGCTCTCTACACCCACAACTTGTCCCCTGCAGCCCCTTCCTCTCTTCCTTACCATCAAACCCTGCTCTCCTTCAGCACATGTAAGTAAGAAACAAATTTGAAAATAAATACTGACCTAAAAATAAACATATCTGTAATAATTCACATATAAAGAAATTAATACAGGTATCCACTGACTTAATTCATCCAAAATTGATGCATTTTAATTGACTTGAAACTTTTGCAAGTTTTAGCATAGATGCATTTAAGTATCACTCCTGCTCCTATTTGTATATAGTACAAACTATGTTAAATTAGTCAAATCAGTTCCAAATTCCGTTCACTAATTACAGCTCAGTCAGGTCCATGTCGCACTACCACCAGCACTAGCATCATCTTACATCCCAGACTCTGCAGCTTGGGGCTTCAAATACTCCCAAAGCCTAGAGGTCTTGGGGTTCAAATGCCCCTCATCTCACTTGCCCTTAGCCCAGGGCTGGGCAATTATTTTGGCTGGAAGGCTGCTTAAAAAGTTTTGGTGAGCTGTCAAAGGAAGCATGGGTAGCCCCTCCCCCTGCCTTCTGGTCAGTATCCTGGGACCAGAAATCCCACCCCTAACCCCTGACCTTTACCACCAGAACAGTAAAATATACTCTTACTCTTGTATAGGGGATGTGTGGTTGGGGAGTGGGGATGTGTATGTGTGGGCGTGGGTATAGCAAGTAGGCTGTGGGGTATGTGATTGGGGTGGGAGGATGTGGGTGTGGGTACAGTATGGGTGACAGAGTAGGACTCTATGTAGAGGATTTGGGAGGATGTGGGTGCATTTGGGAGCATGGTAAGGGTTGGGGTGTGTGGTGTTATGGTGGAAGGGTGTGGGACTGTGTTGGGGGGCTATGGTATGATATGGAGTTATGAGAGGGGGGAGTATGCGGGGACTGTGGAAGCATGTGTGTGTTGAAGGTATGGTGGGAGGTGGGAAACCAGCCCTGCCCATCCCATCTTGAATGCAGTGCCTAGTTCCCAGCTGCATGGCCAGGAACCATATGGTGTGGCACAGGGCCAGCCCAGCCTGGCCCAGCACAATGTGGTTCCAGCTGCAAGGCTGGAGACCATATGGCTTGGCACAGAAATAGGCTGGGAGTGGTGTGCAGTTCCTGGCTGCAAGGCCAGGAGCCACATGGCATGGCACCAGCTTGGCATGGCCTTTTCCCTCCATGCCACACCATGTGGGTCCTGTGATTGGAGTGGAGAACCATGTGCTGCAGCCAGGATGATCCAGGCCAAGCTGGCTCCATGCCGCACCATGTGGTCCCAGCCTTGCAGCCGAGAACTGCACACAACAGCCAGGACAGACGAACAGTTCTATGCCATGCTGTGCGGTTCCCAGCTTTGTGGCCAGAACCGTGCTGTGCCAGGCTAGCCTGTGTTGGCTGAGACCAGTGAGGCTGTTCTGCTTCTCTTGCCTGCAGATGCAGCTACTGCTGCCACTGCTCCTGCCCCTGCCACACCGCTCTGGGTGGGTGGGCAGGTAGCTTCAGCAGGAAGCTCCTACCCAGTGCACGGAGCTTTGGCTCCAGCTCCTGGCCACCTTCCACCCACTCAGCTTGATGAGCAGCCAGTGGGTGGGTGAAGCAGGTGGAAGGCGGACAGGACCTGGAGCTGAATCTCCATGCGCAGGGCAGGAGCCTTCTGCTGAAGTTTCTCCCCACCTAGAGAGGCTCAGCAGGAGCAGAAGCTGCAGCTGGAAGCAAGAGAAGCAGAACAGCCCCAGCCAGCACATGCAGCTTCCAATGGGGCGGTTCCCACTGTGGCTAGCCAGATGCTGCTGTGCTCCCCTTGCCTCCAGCTGCTCCTCCTCCCACTCCTGCCCCCTGCTCCACCACTCCAGGAGGGTGGGGGGAGCACCTCCTGCTGGAGGTGAGGGAAGCAGAGGAACATCCAGCAGCTGCAGCCATGCTGGTAACAGCTCTGCCAGAAGCTGCAAACTGGCTGGGGCTACAGGGAGTGAAGATGTTGGCTGCCTCAGTGGGAGCAGGTGGGTCTCAGCCCCATGTGGAGCACTGCAGAGGCAACAACGGGCCAGATCCAGCCAGGTGATGGGCCGTATTTTGCTCCCCCCCGCCTTAGCCAAACAGCTAAAGGAGCAAGCTAAGGAACAATCCCCCATCTCTATAGAATGAAGTGCGTAGCTGAGATCTTCCTATTACGGCAGTGGTTCTCAACCTTTTCTGTACCAGGACCCATTTGTAAAAAAAAAAAAAAAAAAAAAAAATGGCCAGTCTCAACCCAGTGCCCTTCACTCCTGACCCACTGCCCCCAGCGCATGGCGTGGGGGAAGCATGGGGGCCCCCAAGCAGCCCCTCACAGTCTGGAACCTCTGCCAGCCTGCAAGGGAAAAGCCAGTTTCCCATGCCTTCTCTTTTAAAGGAGAATCCATTTTTAAAAAGTTTGTTGATCTTTTCTTAAAGTTTAGTCATGACCCTTTCATATATTCTTGCAACCCACTTTTGGGTCACGACCCACTGGTTGAAAAACACTGCATTAGGAGACTATGGTATACTCTCATAGGGGTGCTTGCCTGCAGTACACTCCACCCTCAACTATACAACGCCATTCAAGGTCAGGGAGAAGGAGATCTTCCTTTCCAGGTATAGCACCTGGATCAACACTACCTTCCACCACGGTAGTAAACTGACATAGCCCCTACCGAGAGAGAGAGTGTATGTACATGCATGTGATAGATATCTATTATCTATCTATCCATCGATCTCCAGTGTGTGTGTATTATATATCCAGCCAGCCTCATATGGCCCCATATGGGCCATGCATTTTACAATCATGCTTAGCATGGCTGCCTTTAAATCAACTTCATAGTTAGTTTCCATTACTAAGCAGATGCTGCTTTTAACAGCAGTTCAAAGACAGACAATAATTTAGAGAGGTTTCCTTGTATCCATGTCAACTAGGGAGGGAACCTCATCTTATATTCCAGTAAATACAGTATATAACTTTTCTACTACAGAGGTATGCGTACACACACTTACACACGAGCGAAGTTATTTCGGCAATATACAGGTTTTTCAGAGTTTGTTTTCAGTATCTGCAACAGGTCTTCAAAGGACGTTAGGGTTCCTTGCAAAAGCTGCATCATGCTCCTGAATTGGTCTAAATCAGCGGATGTCAAACTCACCTGGTGCCGCAGGCAGGATGAGTAGCATGGGGCTGGTCCAAACGGTGGATCAGGCCCACAGACCCCTTCCTACCCACATTTCATTTTTAAAAGGAAAACTTTTCATGCCCCACGTCAAATTAGCCAGATCAGGTCCAAATCCATTTGAATCATTCAAGAACCATAGGTGGCCCTGCTACCGGCAAGTATCCTCCACTTGAGCCTGGGGCTTCATATACTTTCAAAACCTTTGGCAGGCATCCTACATGCAAGCCGAAATCTGGAGACTTGGGGTTCAGATGCCCCTGAGTTTCGCTTGCCATCAGCCAAGGAGTCTCCCTCTTCCACCCCCATGCCTGATCCAGCACATGTAGCACCTGCCTGAGCCAGTCTGGGATGCTGGCCTGAGCAAGTGCTATCCATACCACAGCACAGGACTGGCTCTAGTAAGCACTGAGGGTAATGCAGCCCAGAGACAGGCCCAGTGAGTGCCATGGGCAGCACAACTCACAGGTCCCATGCACAGGGCTGGCCCAGCACTGCACACAACAGGGCAGCACCAAGGAGCCAGATTATGGGGCTCCCATGAGCCATATGTTTGACTTCCCTGACTTATATAATTAGATCCGCTGACCTTATTCAAATTTAACAGGAGCTGTAAGTCAAAACAAGTTCAGGGAATCCCAACTAAGCATCCTCAGAGTTTATGATACTTAATTCAGCCAGCTTTTTGGAGCTAATGCCTGAAATCTAATCAGTCATTCTGTGGCCTGAAGAGCAATTCTCTTACCGTTGCAAATCTTCCTTCCTCTCTCTCCATTAAACAGGGATTTCATTCATAATCTCTGGAATATGCAGCTATGCCTCCAGCTGTCTGAATTTGGTCAGATTATATTTGATCCAAAGAATTATTATGAATGTTATCATTATCTTCATGATCACTAACATCAATTTTCGGATCACCCACACCCCTTTGATTATTCCTCTCCTGCACCTTGAGCAAAACACACATGTGCACAAACCATATTCAAATTCTGCCACTTCTCGTGCTAAAACATGTCTAAGATGTTTTAATTTGCTTGCTGATAGGACCATGTCTGCCATTTAACTATAAATCCTGCCACTGGTTCTCCTTTCTTCAACAAGTGTTCAAACTTGTTATCTTCATCTTCTATCACAGGTATTTGTATAGGCCCCCTCTCCATAGTATATGAAGACCTCATAGTCTTTAACATACTAACCCTCACAATAATCTTTCTGTATTTCACCAGGGTATTATTATTTAGTTTCTTTGTGACTCAATTATAAGTATGTGGCTTACTTAAGGTTATTCAGGAAATCTGTTGCAAAGTTGAAAACTAAGCCAGGTCTCTCAAGTATTCCAACCATTGGAACATTCTTCCCTCAGTCTTTCAGATCCTTTATCTGCTTTTGTCTCTAAACAAATACGGGACAAACAGCCCTCTCCCACCAACCCTTGTTTTGAGCTTACCTAAACTAGGCCATGAGACCACTAACCTCCCTGCATTCGTACCCATCATGAAAGCTCATTTCTACTATGGTACCTACATAAACTAAGTGACTGACTGTGGTAAGGTTGCAGAGTACTTAGAAATAGCATGTGCCTTACAAAAATTTAAACCTTGTTATTAAAACATTCTGGTATCAGGACATGACTAATTACCCTTTAATTGTATCTTGTCCTCCTTTCCTCCTACACATCCCTGTTTTGTCCTTTTTCTGAAGTGTAAATTTTTGGGGCAGTTACCATACCCTTTTATGTTCATTCTACATTTTGAGCATTACCAGCAAATAATAATAATCATCCTTCTAAAATTCCCACCTTCTACCTCCCATGAAACTATTCAAGTACTATTGCAAGCAGCTGAAGTCTGAGTTTTAGTTCTGCCCTCCCCTGGCAATTATTTCAGCTTTTCATAACAATGTAAAGGGCATGGGCATCTTCTGTTCCTACCCAATTAACATGTTGTAGAGTTATCAGTGTATTCCTGACTGAGTTGCTACAAATTCTTTTAAAGACATTCTATATTTCCTTCAAATGGCTGATGAATAGAGCTGGAATTTCACTGTTCCATCCTGCTAACATTCCTTCTCCATCCTTTTATGTTACCTCACTTAATAAAACCTTTAAAAAAATAGCTAATAATTTAAGTGGAGTAAGTCCAACTCATTTCTCTTAAAATGTAATAGCAAGTTCAGTCCCAGTGAAAGGTGCCGGACTGGCAGTTCCTACTTGTCTGCATGAACTAGCATAGCAGTTGTAGTGCCAGCCACAGTACTGCGGGGGGGGGGGGGGGGGGATGATGTAACTGTGGTTCAACTCTGCCCTAAGAGAAGTGAAGGGGCAAGTGGGAGATTGTGGAAGACAGGTTTGAAAGACGGTCCAGTTTCAGTAACCATCCTATTATATTATTGGCCTTTAAGTTGTCTACCAAGAAAAGGGCCATCTCTCTGTATTATTTTAGACATGGAACTAATCTGCAAGAAAAAAAACCCAGAAAATTCGCTTCATATAGATCAAACTTTCCTGTAAGACTTCTGTTTCTATAATAAAGTGAATGCTGCACAAATTTATTTTGAGTTATGGCCTTATACACCTATTGTATATTGTGCTATACATTTACAATTCCACACTATCATACCACACTGCCATTACTGTCTCATTCTCTATTTTCCATCTCTATCAAACATGTTGACGGCTGATCTACTAATGAATCCTAATAATAAAAACACAAGGTTTTTGTTCTCGTGCACTAGAAATCACTTGGTATTAGATGTATGTACTTCAAGCTTGATATATAAATTCAAATAGCAGCATTTATTAAACTGAGTTTCTAGTTTCTAAATGTTACGTTTAAATATTAAGTAAAAAAACCTCACAAATAATGGCCAATTTAAAAATATACTGCTAAAATCTTGAAATTGCACCTCAAAACTTGTAAAGATATTTTAGACCATTCCAATTTTAACACCGCTGTTTGTTTAAATCCAGTACAGGAGATTGTGTCAGAACCTGCCCCACCCCGGACCTTCTTTACACATCTCTTTAAAAAAAAATACTCATATATGCCAGAAGCGTAATGCAGCTTTGTAAAACAAATACCAGAGAGCCCCATGTTACACGCTTACCACCTCATACCAAATGTCAACAATACAGACAAAAAACTGTACCAATAATTCAGACATTCTACTAAATAACTACTTTTGCATAGGGATAGTCTTAAATATTAAATGGGATAAACTACAGCATAATATTAATAAGCCAATTCAATACTAATATACAGGTGTAAGAATAGTACACAAGGCAATTAAGAATGCTAGGTTATCTAAAGACCAAAGTACAGCTGGAGTATTTTATCAGATCACACAAATGGCTTAGAAAATAAAAACAACAACAAAATTATAATTCTTCCATTTTTCCTGAAATTTGGGTGTAGAGTTTTGGTTTTTTTTAAGTTTCCTTAGTAGAAAGTCATTATTTCTCAGCTTTTTGGCTAAATTCAAGTGTAGATAGACACAGAGTTCACTTGATTCCTACAAGATGCGAGTGAATTCTAGTTCTACCCCATGTCAAATTATATGATAAAGCCCATTTGAAAATTATCTCATGCCCCATCTCAGTCCAAAGTACTTGTATCTTAAGAAAGTATTAATAATATCAAAGATCTTGAGAAATACCCCCAAGTCCATATTTCAAGTTCATAATCATTACTGAAATTCCAAGGAAAAAAAAACAACTCGTATCTTTCCATGTTTTCTATCAACATCATCCTGCCGCAACTAGCCTCATTTCCAAATAGAAGCAAATATGTAGGCCTGCACTCAGTAATCTAAACACAACAATGAGAGAAGAACATATTAAGAATTTGATAAAATGATTATACACATGTGTAGACATGCACACAAATTATCACTTGAAACACCTATCACGTCAATTTACAGCAAATACTAGAAATATAAAACAAGCAGATATATTTTACATACAAAATGGGGGAAATGTATTTAAATCTTCCTAAGAAGATGGTTACATCTAGAACACATATTATTAATAAGTACTGGACAATAACCTACTCTGAGCCTTTTGGATAGGAAAGGTTATAAATCTAATAAAAAAATTAATAAAAGCATTTAGCTTCAGTTGTTATTGGTTTTGTTAGTTATTTTTAGAGTTATAACAGAGAATATTTGAGAATTATTATATGTATTTTCTAAAGAAAGATTCACAAAATAAAATAAAATAAATTACATAGACTTAACTGAAGTTTAATCAAAATAAGTAAGCAAAGTTGCTCAGTTACAACAATAGGACCAGTATTCAAATATTTTTAATGATAGACAAATGATTTAGAATCACGTGATCCCAAATAAGCTCAATACCAATACAAATATCCTACATTTTAAAACTACACAATACCAGAAACCATGATTAAATCAAGTTTCCCATTTTCTAACTTACACCTTTCCCATTCTTTTCCTGAGAATGACCAACTGTTTTGTAAGTGTGAATCATTCAATATAACCTCACTATCAATATGAATGTTTTTAGCTCCTTAGCTGCAGGGATTTGGAAAAAAGCATAGGATTTTAGAAAAAGGCACAGAGAAACTAAATGACTTTAGTACCTGTCCTCTACTCCCAGTTCTATTTTGCACTCTGAATATTTAATAAGAAGTAATGCAAAGTTATATGCATACATTTAATTCCAAGAGTAAACTGTGCTGATACATACCTTAACAACAACATCTTTAACAATTTCTTCTAATTTTTATATATCCTAATTCTTTGTCTGGGTAGAAAGTACATGTACATCAGTCTGACCCCCATCTCAAAACCTGCCTTACTATGGAATTGTAATGGGAGCATCCCATGAAGACACTTGTTCATTTCCAGTCAGACTGTTTTCTGACCCAGGAGTTTATTACTAGAGAAAAGGAAGTAATAGGACCAAACCTATCCCCCCACCCCCCCACACTCGTATCATAATACAGTTACAGCATTTTCTATATGGAAAATACTGAAACTCATGATCTTTAATTTGTAACCATATCTCACAAATCCATAGCCATGGAATTTCTATAGATTCAAAAAAATGCTACTCAGTCCAAATCTTCAAGATACAGGAAGAAACCAAAGGAAAATATTTAACTAAGTCATTGCAAATGAAAATAATTTAAAATATTAATCATCTACTGTCCCAAACAGTAGTTGTTCACCTGAATTTGCCACACTTATGTCTTCAAACCAATACTGATGCCACTGAAAGACAAGGGCTCATAGTTTCATAGTTTCTAGGGTCAGAAGGGACCTGAGTAGATCATCTAGTCCGACCCCCTGCCATGGCAGGAAAGAATACTGGGGTCAAACGACCCCA
>NW_017728931.1:91208755-91223265 GCF_001723895.1 Crocodylus porosus | reverse complement strand
TTCCTTTAGAACTCTAGGGTGGGGATCGTCCAGACCAGCTGACTTGAATACGTCCAGTCCCTCCAGAAGTTCCCTAACTAGTTCCTCACTAACCGTTGGCTTGGGTGTGCCTCCCCTGGGGCCCAAGGGGGGCCCAGCAGGGAGGTGACTGTTCTGGTCCCTACTTAGGAAGACAGAGGCAAAGCAATCATTAAACACGTTAGCTCTGTTGTCTGGTGTGATGACCAAATTTCCCAACTCATCCTGCAAGGGCCCCACATTACCTGGAACCTTCTTTTTACCCGCTATGTATTTAAAGGACTTCTTATTATCCTTTATCTGGGAAGCTAGCCCTAATTCCATCTCTGCCTTGGCCTTCCTAACTGCCCCCCTACAACCCCGACCGACTGCAGAATAGTCATCCCTGGTGATGACCCCTCATATGGCTCATGGAAGTCATATCCCAAGTAAAAGGGTGGAAACTGAAAGCTAACTTTTACACCACATATTCCATCCTGAACAGGTTTTAGAATTAAACTTGAAGGCCGGGGACAGAAATTACACAAGAACCTGGTATAAGCGATTGGAAACCGATTCAAATCTGTAACACAACAGAAGTTCAGTGCACATAAACCACTTTCAAAATAGCTGAAATGAGTGTAAAATAAACTAGATGCATGTAACATCAGACTTAACTGATAAAGATTAAATCAGTTTACTGAACATCTGCCCCAAATCCCTTCCAGATTCAAAATTCACTCACAGTCCCCCAGCATCCCAGGATATTTTACACCTTCCTCACAAATCCCCCCTATCAAGGTGGGCAGGCTAGCCTTCGCCCAAGCTGTCTGCTCTAGCTGAGCAGGGAGATGTGCTCCAGCACACCCCGGCTTCTGGCCTGGGCCATTGCAGGCATGTGTCTGCATGTCTGGAAACAAAAGTGAATGTCTATTCACTTCCTCATTAGTTCAATCTACCTGAGAAGACTAAATTGATTCAGCCTCAGGCTTTTTGACTGTTTGTACTTAGCCTAAAAGCACAGCACAATCTGAAGTCACAGTTGCATTGAAACAAAGATTTTATTCACGTAACTTTTACTGGCCTTGGCTCATGATTCAAATTGGCAGTGAAATTTAATATTTTTAATTGAGTCACAATTTAATAAGGAACATTTTAAATGGTATATTTTGAAATTAAAAAAACCCTTAAAATTATAAACATACACAGGACATCAGATAAACTTTTGCAAACTTTTAAAATGGCACAAAAAATGACTCTACAGGGAAACAGTGAAGTTCAGTAAGAGCAAAGGGTCTGATCTTGCAACAGTGTCTTCAACTCCTACAAACCTTGACTGCTGAAGTGTGCTCATGACCTCTGGGAGTGCTCTACAACACTGAGCCAAAATGAGCTTAGTGCCAACAAGCACAAAATAATAATAGTGTAATAACTGAAATGTCACACACCCTCCACCTGAGACACAAACTTTCCATCTACACTGGCCTTAACTCTTGCTTTTAAGTTTAGTGAGTATACAGTTTTAAGGCGTCATTGAGCCATCTACAGGAGACATTTACTGCTGTGTTGCCTAATTTGCTCCACAGTAAATGTCTCGGCATCTACATGTGTGGTCCTATTAGGCCACAGGAAACTAAACTCTGTAGCAGGCCAGTACTTGTACTATCTTATGACCGGTTTTCCGTGCGTAGCAATGCATATGCAGATGCTGACCCAGCTGGCTGGGGCAGAAGGGTGCTACAGAACAAGGGCTATCGGCTAGCCCTGCACTGAAGCATCCTTGTGCCCCAGCCAGCCCCTCCACAGGACTCTGAGCCAAGCTGGAGTAGCCGTGGGCTAGTAGGCTGATCCCCCAGGTCCCAAGTAAGCCAGGGCTGCTCCAGCCTGGCTCAATGTGCTGAGGTCCCAGGTACATAGCACCTGGGAACAATAAACTCTGGTGCAATATGCACCAGAGTTTATTGCTTTGCATTAATATGCATGTGTAGATGCGCTCATTAACAAGTTTAAAGTGCCCCTTTCAATTAAGTGTACTAGGCACTCGGTTTTTCAATTAACATAAGAGGTTTCCTTTGCAATGGTTATTAATATAATAATTCAAGAAGGACTGAGGGGGGATTGTTTTAGTTAACATTTCTTTTCCCGCTGAAACACTTATCACACCTAATTCTGCAAGCTCTTGGGGTCATAGACTTGTTACCTGGATTGTAGCAGGTTGGCTACTGATAGATGAGGCAAGACACTGGCCTACACCTCAAAACAAAAGCAAACGGCTACCCCAAAGTCTATCTGGTTCCCCATGACAGGACAACGTAGACTGTTACCCAGATTGGCTAGGGAGACTCAAGAGGGTGAGGAGGGTGATATGAATATCTTTTTGAATTTGCCAAGTTCTCCATATTTCCCTCCAACAGTTTATACTCTGTATTTATAGACAACTTATTCTAATATTCTATAAACATTCTCCAATTGGATTTAAATTTCTGTTTCACTGAAACTTTTCAGATTGGACTGAACTAGACCCCTTGTGAACTTAGATGGCAATCAGCTGGGATTTACATCCTTAGCAAAGTAGAAGGGAAGTTTCGTATTTCCTTCTTCAACACCATGGAATGCTGCTTGCCACCATCCTGTTTTCTCTTCACCTCCGTTTGTGGCTTTTACTGACAAAGGTGCTTTGTTTTTACAACTTATTTAGGAAACTTAACTAAAAATACAGCAAAACAACATCTAATGCATTTGGTTACTACTGGGGCGTAGGTTGTAGCTGTGTTGGTCTAAGGACATGGACATACCCAATTACCAGTGGGGGCACATTTCTCACAAGAAAACCATTCTCTCCAATCTCTCAGTCCTGATCCTCAAAGGAAGCTTACAAAACACTTCCTAGAGACGAGCCCCTGAACTCCACTTCATCAACCTCCTGCATACTAAAAATCATGGACTAAATATAGACATTGGATTTATGACACATTATAACCTGACATCTGACTCCCTAGGTATCTCTCCACTTTTCATCCCCCTTCTCTCTCTCCCACCCCCCCCCAGCCTGTCTCTCACCCATTGACTCCTCAATATACATTTTCACTGACTACCTGTCTTGTATGCATACCAGACCAGCCTCTGGCTTCTTTACTTTTCATTCCATCTAGGAAGAGCACACACCAACTGCTGAAACTTCCTTTGCCTGATGAAGGGTTTTTGAACCCGAAAGCTTGCTTAATAATTGTTTTCCAACTATTTTAGTTGGTCTAATAAAAGATATCAAAATCACGCAAAGAACCTTGTCTGCCTTTGGTTACTACTAACATTTTAAGATAAAATTATAATATATTTGGATTTAAGGTATTTTTATACAATCTCCTTTCCAGACTTGTGCTCTGTTTAATTCAGGGATGGGCAATTTTTTGGGCAGAGGGCTGCTTACTGAGCCATCCAGGGCTGCATGACAGGCAGCCAGGGGCAGATTAATATTAATTTTCTAAATTTTTTTAGGGGCACTGCAGGCCAGATAGAGTGGCCTGGCAGGCCACATCCGGCCGCCAGGCCACATTTTGCCCACCCCTGGATTGGATCTCATTACTGGTTTATCTAGATATGTTGATTGCTTCCTTCACTTTTTACAGTTTACAATTCCACACTATCATTACCTTCTCATCCTCTCTTTTCCATTTCTATCAAACATGCTGAAGGCTGATCTCCTAATTAATCCTGATGATAAAATACATGGTTTTTCTTCTCGTGCACAATTTCTTCACCAGAAATCACTTGGTATTAGATGTGTGCACTTCATGCTTTATATATAAATTCAAATAGCAGCATTTATTAAACTGAGTTTCTAGAAGTTACATTAAATACAAGCTAGTTGTCTGCAACCATGCATTCTGCTATCACTAAGAAACACTTGGGGGACTTCTGCTTTAGCTATGCTTCTGCAGCTTGGCCTAGGCTTCTTGAAAATGGCCAACACTGGCAACAGATTGCATATATGTATGTTCTTGTACAACACCTAGCAAAATAGGAGCCTCATCTTAATTAGGGGACTGCTGCAATACTGGAGAAACGTTATTCCAAAGCTAACTGCTTTTTCACTGGTGACCCTGGGTTAATTCTTATCCCATTAAGTCCATCTCAATTTTGCTGTCAACATCAATGACACCAAAATTTCAGCCTCTGATCCTTAATCCTATGGAAAGTGAACTTGCAATTCAATGCTACTTAAACTAATCATATCTACTACCTTTAAATACTCTATAATGAAAAATACTGGTAGTGTAGTATATATTTAAGAATCATTTAAGACATTTTAGGTTCAATGAAAAAAATCAGTCAAATTTTATGAACCGTGATTCACAGAGTATTTGCCAATGATCCTGATGTGATGATGGTACTCCTGATTTCTGGCCACTAAATTTTATGTAGAGAAGCTAAAACTGCATTAAATACTTCTCTAGTATTATGTTGCATTTAAGAAACTGCTGTAGTTGACACAGTAATGTAATTTAGTTCCTAAAAGAAACACAGTCACCTAAAGATTGTTAATTTTACGTATTTGATTTATAGGCTACCCTTCCCAACAAAGGCCCCTCTTCACTGTTCATGATGTCTGTTAAGCATAGTACAAAACATACAAAACACTGAGAACCCTTGATATATTAAACTCAATCTGCCTTGCAATACTGCATAAATATTTCTGCTAATTACCACGCAACCAATTTATGAATACCTAGTTTTTATTTTTTCATATTGAGGCAGGGCATGATTAAACACACCTTCAACATGCAGTAGTATATTTAGTTAATGCAAACAATTTTCTCTCTCTTTTTATTCTCACTACCATCACACCCCACACTGCTTAGGGCATTAGTTCTCAGCCTTACTTACCTTGTACCCCAGCCCTCCAACCCCATACAACCACAACTCGCATCCAATTTACCCCACAATCCCATGCTGAGGGAACCAGGTATCTCCCCTATGGTCTCCCTGCTAGGAAGACTGCAGAACCACCAGACATGCTGGTTCTCAAATGGAAGAAACATAGCTATGTACATGCAGATTTGTTCCTGGGCTAATTACCTCCACACTAAGGCAGTTCAGCTGCTTCCCATCTGGGAGATAACTCACACAAAACAGACCAGCAGCTTAGTACAATTCTGCCCACTGCTACAGAAATGTTCAGGGTGGGGGGTTTGCTGACCCCTCCCTTCTAGCAAGCACCCCCTTTCTTTATACACCACCAAACGATAACCCTTGGTTTAAGATAAATCACGCTGCCCATGCAAATAATACAACAGAACAATTCTGACAATAAAAATAACAGAACAGGATGCCTGTATGATATCAGGTAATTCTTGGTAGACTAAGCTACATGACTATTCCAGAATAACAGTGCAATTTTTATGTACATACTGCAATTTTATAGAGGTCTAACTTCCAACTCGCCTTTCCCCCATTTCTGACAGAGACTTATTTTCAGCGCCTTAATATTCCTAGCTATTTTACTGTGTGACGTATTTACTTGGAATTCATCCATTTAGTACATTTCTAGCAATTCTGCCTTTCTATAATAGCTGATTCAATTAGAATAGACTTGCAGGACCCATATGGTTTTATCAGTCACTGTATAAATGTGCAGAAAACTACCCCTTGAGGCAGTAACCCTATTTAATCATTCCCTTAAAGCATATACTGCCCTATTTTCCAGATGGCATTTAACAGATGAGGCCTGCAAGTCTCCTGCAGAGGACTGGTACACTGCACAACAGTCTGTCCTAAGAAGAAATATCTATTTCAGCAGCTTTAGGAAACAAGTTCACAACCATGAATCTTTAAAAAAGAGCAACCTACCATTAGTGTCAGGGACAGACCTAAAGATTTTAACCTCTCAAATATTATTTTTTCTCCCCACAAAGTATTATTTGATCCACCAACGTTTATTTTTCATACATTTCCTAATTACAAAGAAATTCAGATGCACATACAAATGGAATACACTTAAGTTATTGAGAGGTTGATGGATCTCAACCATTACTATTTACTATAAAACAACAGGCTAAATGCAAACAGGGGTCAGGAAGCTCAATTTCCTTCATACAATCCCCTGAGGAGGAAGTATTTGGGAGGCTGCAGAGAAGGCAGTCTTTTAGACCCCTAGATCCTTGGGATTCATGGGGAAGTGACCTCTCCCAAACTCCAATCCTTCAAAGGATTGGATACTCCAGGCTGCTCCTCTGGACACTTCCTGCAGGAACTCTGATACTTCTTGCACCTATTCAAAAAAAAAACAGAACATACACAAAAAATGAGGGGGAATTTGGTGCAGAATCGTTAGTTAGCACTGTGCAAAACAGGATTAAATTAGGTATAGCTATACATCATTTTTAGATGAAGAGGTGCATGGGGAAATAAAAGACAATGCTTTTCTCTGAAACCATGTGCTCAAGAGCAGCTTCCACATGAGCAAAAGACAATGCCCCAGAGGCACTACTCACCCTTCTCTGACCGCATTACTACCTAGTCTATCATAATCTGACCCCAAATTTTAAGCAACATATTGTTTTCTGAACCATTACAACTGACTACTAGAACATTAGTCTATTTTTAAAGGTGGCAATTCTGCTTACTAAATCAGACATTCATTTAGATGTTCATCACTTTCTTGTGTGAAAACAACTGTGTCCTAGTTTTCAGATGTTCATCACTGAACATTTAATCGCTTAACCAATAAGGGCAGTGATAACTGGTTAGCTTACCAGTTATCCTTTAGCTCAGGGCAGGCACAGTCTGGCAGAGAAGTGAGGAAGGGAAGCTGTTTGGTGAAGGCTGAGCCAGAAGGCAGCAAATTAGGTAAGAGGGGGAAGAAAAGGGCAACGGGTACCACTATTCATAGCTTAAGAAAAAAGTGGCCAAATGACTTATCAAATAATTAGCTGCCCCTTTACAGGTGCAGGGGCACATCCACTGGTTGTCTGGCTGGGTTTGCCTCCTCCCCGACTCTACCCAGTCAAAGGGCTCCAGGAGCTAGGAGCAACTCCCAGAAGCAGCTGTACCCAAGGTGCTATGCTATATCGGTTAAACAACTAACTGATAATTAGAGGAGGTTAAATGAACATTTTTTAAATAATATTTACATCCCTGCTCTTGAGATTCCATTGCAGCCCTGCATTTCTATGATTCTACGAAATGCAGAAAAGCCAGAATGACTAGAAAGTTCATTAGGTTATCCCAGCAATAAATCTCAGTTTGGTATTTCAGAACCAAACTAAGCTAGATGAATAAACACTATTTAGCTTAACTGTTATCTTCTGGTTTATCCTCTATTTTATCAACAGGCCTCTTCCTTGCACCTCCCTGTGCCCATTCAACAGGGAGGAGGAGAATGCATCAGCTATGCCTTCTGGGAAGCTGATCTGCTAATCCCTTTTAAAAAATAGAACTGATCAAGATTTGAAGTCAAGATGGCTTAACAGCTAAAAACAACTGCATAATGAAGTTTCCCAATAATTGTGATATCCCTATTCAAGTCATAACAGGGAGGGAGAGAAAAAGCCAAAATCTGCTTTCCCTGTCTCTCTCATAGTGCACGTACTGAAAGGTCACGGCATCAGAGACAGTTATCTAAGCTTCATTTTACATTCTTCAACCCCAAGTTGGTTAACAATAAAACAAACATTATCTATTACTTGACCTCAGGAAAAAAAACCACTTATTTCTATCAACCACACATGGCTAAATAAACAGATACTGAAAGACTGTAGCTTAAGCTGAAATTCAAATGAACTAGTTGAACGTGGACTGAATGTAAAATAATGAAGTGAAATTATATCCACCAAGCTTCAAACATTGCATACTTAGCAAACACCAATTAATCAGAAGATTTTTATAATTTGTTTTTCGTGAACATATGGCTTCAAGTCTTCTTTCTGTTAATCAATTACCTATAACTGCCCATCTCCCCATAAATTACTCTTAACAATAGCATTAAAAATAAAAGCACTACCCCATTACAATACAAGAACTCTACTTTATTATTTGACTGCTTGTATTTAAAGGGAAAAAATCCAAAATGTTCAACTGCTCTTACATTTTTGGAAAAAAATAAAAATCTGTTTTTCAAAGTGCTGAGAATTAACCATGACCACTTGGGCTAGGAGACCAAAGTACTACATTGTCTAATGGTGATATTATGAGTTAGAGGGAGCTACTTATTCAGACTGTAACATGCACTTTCACCAAGTAATTTATTAAGCAGTGTCAGCAAGAATATACATTACAATGTCTTCATAATATTTCCATAAATGTCTCCACTCATTTAACTCTGTGATTACCTTTCGAAAATGGTTGCACGTATACAAAAAATATGTCTTCTTGGCTCTTGAATACATTAAGCATGATGCAATCACATTTTGTTAAATTAAGCATAGCAGCCAATCTCTCCTCCTCCAAATTCAAACGTGCATAATTGAAGACAAGAGAAAGTTGGGGGTTTTTTTTAAACGGTGCAAACAAGATGTGTTGAAACTTGGATATACTGGAATAATCACAGGCCATCAGTTCTGAGTAAAACTACATTTCAAGAGAAATACAAATACCAGATTTGGTTAAATCTGACTGATTTGTAATTGTAAATATCCAGATGGTACATGACTAAACAAATTGCACGTTTTATGAAGAAATATGACCTTGATAACCAACTAAAAAAAATAAGCATTTTATTTATGACATTTTTCAAAGCATAAAACAAACTCATAACAGCTCCAAATGGAAACCTGTATCTCACATTTACAAGTTTGTCAGAAGCATTTCAGTCTTTGTAAAATGCTTGCATATACTGAATAGCCCAAATCCTCAATTACAGCCAAAGAGTGAACAACAACTATCAGGCAAGGGGGGATGCAAAGGTGGCCTCTGAGCTTTGCTACTGGCCTTTGCATTTAATAAAGGCATTTTAGCTAAATTACTAATTGGGTCATTCAGATTCCAACACTCCTATCCTGAGCCAACAATACCAACTGCGTCAATATCCTCATAAAACCTAAAGTGATGCTTTCTGTTTTTCTTGTTTTCAACCGTGTGACAAGAGACATGCATGTAGTGGCTGAGAACAATAAAAATAAATACACAAACCTGTCCCCTTGCCCCTTTGCTTCAATTCACACTGCTACTTCAAAAGCATCACGAGGCAACTCTATGCCCCCAAAGCTCCCCTTAAAACTAGGATTTTCCTTTCATAGCTGGCCATGAATATTCTAGAGCAACTCTGCATCAGTGATACAACATTTAGACAGGGCCCAATATGTTTATTAGTGCACTACATTTAATAAAAATGTCACAGATTTCACAGAAGTCCCCCAATAGCTTATTACTTTGGTTTTATGTGGTTTGTACCAGCTTCCCGAGTTTTTGAGCCAGAAGTTTCCAAGGCAAGCAATTAAAGTAGCTTAAAGATCAGTTTGGGAATAAGACCAAATGTGAAACCTCAGAAGTGTACCCCAGAAAAGTGTAACTAGTTAACATTATATAGCAGTCCCACTGCTCTCAGCTAAGGAATACTGTTTGACATTACATTCAGAAACCCATGTTTTAGAATTCTTCCCACTTATTTAATCTGACTTACCACTGAGCACTGTTAAGACTAAAAGAAAAAGTCACCTATTACATAAAATTATTAGTAATTACTTTTTAGAAACTAAGTTAAAAGAATGTAATTTAGACTTATTTAGGCTATAGAAGTAAAGCATTTTAAAACTGGGAAATGCCAGATTTACAGTTGCCTCTGCAACCTTAATTCTGCTCCCTTGTGTGTTCATCCTCTTCACTGACTAAAGCAGGAATCATGTGGGTAGGGAAAGTGCAGGCTCATGTATTATACTGTATCATAACATATAAATACAAGATAGAAAAATTAAGGCTGCACATTGTGCATCTTGCACTTAACTTTCAAATGATTGACTTAGCAACCTAAGTAACATTGTTTTAATATACCTTTTGAGCTTTGCAGAACTGAGAAGGGAAGGAAAGACCCAATGAAGTTTCTAAGGAGGAGGAGCAAGCCAGCACAAAAAGGAATCCAATAGAATGTTTACAACAACACTAAATACCCCTTCATTGAACACCTTTAGCAAGGTTTAACCCCAAGGCTTCAACAGCACAGCATATTCGAAATTACACAGCTAACCGCATTAGCTGGCAGCATGGTTGGAGAGTTGGACCAAATGGATTGTGCACTTGGTCCACAGGAACTGTCCAGGGCCCAGCCCACACTCTTCACCACCATATTCTGCCCAGGGCTAGGGATCAGAAATAGAGTAGAAAGGAGAGAAGAGGAAACAGGGGGCAAAAGACCCTCTGCAGCTCCTTTCTTGGCCCAGGAATGCAGGGAGATTGTCAGGAAAGTCAGGCCCAGCTCATCTGCCCCACTACAGCTGTTCCAACAGCAGCCAAGTTAATTGTTCCCAGTGCAGCATCAGCTGCTACTGCTTTTGGCAATGGTGCTGGCCTGGTCAATTAGAGCGTTCACATGTTGAGATATTATTTTGGTGTGCTGCCAGAATTTTATGAAGCAATGCAAGTGACAGAAAGGAAGTCATGGTTTTCAACTGTTTATATTTCATGGGATCAAGAAATAAAAAAAGTTATCTAGCCTGAAGATTCCCCACTGCCAAATTTCAAAGCCTGAATAACAATAAAGGTTAATAAAAGCTCTACAAAGAGGCTGTACAGATTCTCTATAAAGGAAAGTTTAGACAACCTGAATAGAGGGATTTTTCCCAGTTCCCCTTATAGCACAGTATGTCAGGACTCTACTTAGCTTCTCTTACTCATATAAAACTTTTAATGAACTCCAGTGGGAGAGCTACTTGACTAAGAAAGGATTATAGTCCTAAATACCTTAAACTTATAAAACATCTTTCATTTTACAAATGTTACACATACAGAAATTACTATATTCAACTCGGAAACAGTCCACTACAGAGAGAACATAGTTATTAATGAGCACCCAAGTAACAATAGACAACAACCGAGGCTGGAAAACGAGTAAAGAGTGCCATATATACTGGGCAAATTTAGGTCATGAAAAAATTGACCCATATTGTCATTTGGCCCATTTCAATTGTCAAATGCAACAGGATTTTTAAATAGAAACCAGGACCTTAGTTTTATATTTTATTCAAATGACAGCACATCGAAATCTGGCACCATGCTAAGGTATTGATTTAGTACTAACCCAAAGAAAACAGTGCCATCTAGGAAATCACTACACTACTTCCTGTAGCATCCAGTGGTTCTCTTGGAGGTCTCCCATATAAAGCATGCAAGATGACAGACAAAGTTAATTTAACTTCATGACACAGCCTACTTTAAATGTTCTGCTTCACATATTCAGTATAATTCAAAAATATATTATAATACAATTTTTATTTTTTTTTCTTAATCTTAAATTTTTCAAGTCATTGAAAGGGTCATTGCCTTTTCATTGGCCTAAAAATGTGGAAATATGAACATTAAATACATCAAGACATAAAATGTTAAATATAAAACTCACTGTATAAGCTTATCAACAAAACAGACAGAAATAGTCCAATATTCATCTTTTATCCACTGGCTTTCAAAAGCAGTAATATTTGCCTATTGTGCTTGGCTGCATTTTGCCCCCCACAACTTTGAATGAATTTTGTGAAACTTAGCACTCCCAAATACAAGAAGTACCAAAAGACAAAGCGCAGGGTAACAGATTTCTTTAAAATGCCAAGGAACTTCAGCAATAACTTACAATAAGAAGCTGTCATCTTGGTGAAAAATTGGATAGAGATTTTGAGATGTGAACCAATCCCTGTTAAGAACTATGCTAAGGCCATAGTTTAATTTATGAAAACATGTCATCTGAAACAAAAGACTAGAGAATTCACAACTGCCTCATCTCAACCCAATGACAAAATTATTTTGAAAAGAACTAATCTTTCATCAAATACAAAACACGTAAGTTTGTTTTATGTACTACATCTGAACCTTTGGGCCGTATGACTTTGTTTTGGACTCTAAATAGATCTGTGCAAATGCATCTTCAGGCCTGCCTGGAGCCCCAGATTCAAAAACAGCTCTCTATGGGAACAAGGGTTTACCAACACAAAAAACAACTCCAGGATCAAAGCTTACAATCTGCATGAATGTGAATCATGTACCCAAATACCTGACAGGTATGAGTAATACCAAGACTTGGCATAATGACAATGTAGAAATGGGACACATTTCAGTCTTATGGGAAAAAAAGATTTCAAACAACCTTTGTTTTTTTAAGTGGGGGAATGAATATCAATAAATCTACTGAACTCTGCCTAGCAAAACTTCACTAAACAATGAAAAACAAAATTAAATCTTCATTTTTTTACTGTATAATACCACTTGTCTGCCAGAGCTCTCTTCTACCCAATACCACCTTTAAACATTAATACTTTTGTTCAAGTGATTTTCCAGAACAATAAATCACTATTTTAACTGGCTTTGATTCCTTAATAAAGGCAATGAGAGGCTGTCATCTTCATTTGTACTAAACTTGTTTGGGGAATTTTGCACTCACTCTTTCAGCATTATAATTTTCTGCTGAATGTTACTGGTCTGTAAAAAAAAAAAAAAAAGGGTATAGCTGTGAAAACTGATATAAGCATAAAGCCAATCTTATTTTTGTCACTGAATAACACAGTATTCATGAAAGATGTATTTCTGCTTACCAACCATACCTGACTGATTTTCTCATAAAAATTCATTCTACAAACCATCTTTTTAAAACTAACCTTAAGTTATTAAAAATACTTTAGAAAGTGAATTATGTTTTTCATAGCTCTAATACATGCACATTGCGAACGCAGATGAGTCTTTCATATAAAGTTAATTTATTCACTTTTGCAATTCTGTAGTTCAAACTCTGTTTTATCATACATTTGTTGATGGAGTTGTATTCAGTATTTCCATGGCTGAGATCTGAAATAAAGTTTACTTCACTTGATAAGACTGTGGCTTCTATTATTTTCAGACTCATTTTTGTTAATAGGATGAAACAATAAGCATAGTCATACAAACTTTTGTACGCAAAAGACTGTACAATTGTATTCTTGTTGATTCTGCAGAATTCCCCATCCTCCTGTCCAGGTTCCACCCTACTAATATTAACCTATAGAGACACAGGTCAAAACCAATTAAATCACTGCACAATTTTGACAGAAAAAGGGTCTTCTAATAAGTCACTGATTAGTCCAGGTTGGGAGGTGGGGGGTTTCTGCATCCCATAATTCAGCCCATTTAGGCTCCTTTTCAGAAAGAATAAATTCCCCACCTCTTCAGAAACTAAGTCTGCAGAACAAGGTGGAACAAAATGGTCAAGAGAATGGACAGGCCTTTAAAAGCAGTGGCTCTCCAACTTATTAAGACTCAAGGTGCCCCTCAGGAGGCTCAGGGCGCCCCTCAGGAAATAGCTGCCTCTTATTTTTCATTCCTCTGTTGCCTACAGAAAGACAGGAGGGCAATTTTTCCGCGGGGCCCTTTGTATGCTCAGAAAGACCCCAACAGGCCAGGCTGCCAGCCACACCGCCAACTCCTATTTGAACCCTCGTGGAAGACTTGGAAGAGTCTGATGCACCAAAATGTGTTTGTGGTGGGGGCAAGCACCCATAGGCACCCTCCGCAGTACCCTTGCAAGAATCTGACCCACTGGGGTGCATGTGTTGAGGGGGCACCCACATGCACCCTCTGCAGCACCAGGATGCATGTGTGGGGGGGGAAGCACCCATGGACACCCTCTGGAGCACCCTCACAAGAATATGACACACTGAGGGTGAAGCACCCACAGGCACCCTCCAAGGTGGCCTTACAAGAATCTGACCCACTGGGGTGCATGTTGGGGGGGGGGGGCAGAGCACCCAGAGGCACCGCCTGCAGCACCCTCGAAGAATGTGACACATAAGGGAAGGGCAATAGGGGGGAAAGCCCCCACGGGTACCTTCTGCAGTACCCTTGTAAGAATCTGACCCACTGGGGTGCATGTGTTGGGGGGGAGCACCCATGGAAGAATCCAACACGCTGGGGTGCGTCTGGGGGGAGGGAAGCATCTGATTGAGAATCACTGCTTTAAAGGGAGACACAGATAAGCACGAGAGAGTGGGAGGAGGGGGCTGGAGAGGGCAGAGGCGGCTGCACCCAAGGGCAAACTGGAGCAGCGGGAGCAGCCCCGGGGCCCGGATCCGCCTCGCCCTGAGCGCCAGGCCGCTGTGTGCCTTCCTCCCCAGCCCCCCCGCGGCCGCCGGCGGCTTTTGTTGTGCGCGGCGGCGGCGCCACTCGGCGCTCCGGGGTCCCGCGGGCCGGGGCCGGGGCGGTACTCACCGGGTGGAGGTGCCCTTCCTCACATCGCACATCATGCACTTGAAGGCCTCGGCGCTGTTGCGGAAGGTGCAGACGCTGCAGTCCCAGTAGCCCTCGTCCGAGGAGGGTTTCGGCTGCCGCTTCGGCCTGCAACGCACACC
>NW_017728931.1:91191229-91208480 GCF_001723895.1 Crocodylus porosus | reverse complement strand
CCGGGCGCGGGACCCTGGAGCGGTCGCCCCTCTGCTCAGACCTGGGGTGGGCAGGGAGGATTCCCCCCTGCTCAGGCTATGGGAGTGGGGCCTCTTCCTGGGGTTTCTGGAGGGCACGTTAGTCCTCCCCCGCGTCGTGGCCCTGCTTTCCCGGCCCACGCTGGGGGTCCTGGCTTGTGGCAGGGCTTGTTCTGCTAAATTCTTCTGGGATTAGGGTTGCCAACCCTCCAGGATTGCCCTGGAGTCTCCCGGATTAGATACAGGTCTCCTGGAGAGCCACCCGAGAGATAAATGATAGGGCATTCCTTAAACTAAATATTACATGTTGAATCTGACTTGCACAATAGGTCCGGTGGGTATTTAAAATGTAATAGTAATGTGCGTTTGCTTCCCTGAGATCAACTCTATACACAGCAGGGGCCACTGGTGCCTCCCCCTACACATCACCTATGTTGCACCGTAATCTGTAACTGATACACACAAATTCACATTGTCTGTCATGGGCATGTGGGCATTCCACACACCTGGAATAGATGCAAACAGAGTTGGTAACCCCAGTTAGGGTGGGGTGGTTTGAGTAGGGGTGGGCCTGCCTCAGGCAGTGGGGCAGGACCAGTGGTTTTCAACATCTAAGGGGCCCATAAACATGACTACCAGCAATCAGAAGGGCTCCACTCAATGCTTTTTAGGGATCTGCAAATGGAAAAAGGTTGAAAACCACTGGAGGAGGTGACCTCTGGGGTGCCAGTAGGTGAGAGAACAGATCTGCTCTGCAGTGACAGCACGTGCTTTTCACGCAGGCTGTACGCACATTGCTGTACTGTCCACCTTGCGTACCTGTGACAGCCATTTGTGTTTACTATTTAAGACAGCCTGTGCTGTCATGTTGTGTCCTGTATAAAGACTGATGGCAGGCCAAGCCTCAAAAACCCAGTATTCAGTCCAAAAGATCCAATCCTTCTACCTCTTCACACTTTCCTTCTCCCTCTCACACAAAGACCAGGCCTCAGAAATCCAGCTGAGTTGGTCAGCTGGGTTGGTCAGCTGGATAAGGGTATTTCCCTGAATATAAATATGAAAGCAATGTGGAGGTTTCATAACTAGTGCAGAATGAGGCTTCCCACCTTCTCCATGGGGTGGGCAAAGGGTGAGTTCAGTATGCTACTACTGCTACTTCAAGGCCTTAGTGGGCACGTCTACACAAGATGCTTAATAGGTTTCAAACTAATTCTAGTGCGCATTAGCATGGCTGGCAAAACTGTGCTAATGTGCTAATGCACAATAGACTTAGTGTAATGCACATTAACATCACAAAAAAGCATTTGTGGTAATGCGCAGTAGTGTGGATTACGGCACATTTAATACCTATCATTATAGGTACTAAACTTAATGTACTGTAATTATGGTGCATTAATGAACATATAGACATGCCCAGTTACGTTCTTCTGAGGAATTAATTGATCTGGCCCTGAGTAAATTCAGGACTATATTACCAACTAGGGCTAGGAACTTCCACAATAGCTGCATTCCTCTGGGACAATGTTGGTCAAAGCTCAGGACAAAGAACACAAAGCCACAGAGAATGAAGCATTCTCTGTTGAGGACAAATGGAATAACAATCCAGATGACATTTAAAGTAATTCAGAATCTGATCATTTCAAATCAGTGTGGAAATCCTTCCTTCTTTAATCAAGTTTTGACATTATTCTAGAATATTTGTAACAGCTAGCCCATTCCATGATAAAAATGGCACCAAACTCCCATGAAGGTCCATTAGGAAGTTGGCCATGGAACTGCCTTAGGGTGAAAAGCATGCATTTTTCAGGGCCGTCCCTAAGGGGCACAAATTGGGGCAACCACCTTGGGCCCTGTGCTTTGGGGGGCCCCGCAGAGCCAGGCGGAGCAGCCATGATGACTCCGCACTGCCACCAGCTTCATGTCCGGCTGTTTGGCAGCCCACCCCCCACCAAATCTGCTGCTGGCTTCCTTGCATCCAGGGGCAGGGCCCTGAACAGGCTGATTTGCCTTGGGCCCTGTACCCCGCTCAGATCATCTCTGCATACATTAACATCAGCAGTAAGCTGACAGCAGGCCAGAATGCCTCAGCTCAGGTGTGGCAGGGCACTGTTGGTGCCTGCCGCTTTAAGGGCTGAGACAAGGAGCCAGCAGGTGCTTGATTGTGGTGGCCATTTTAGATCTCTGGCTGCCGGTATAAACAGAGCAGTTCAGTGCTGGTGGGCTAGGTAGAACCACTGCTTGGCTACATAGCTGTAGGTAACATCCTGGCAGTAAGTGCAGGAGCTGTAAGGGATGGTTAGGAGGCTCCTGGTCCTGGGCATGACCTAAAACTGCACCCTGCCAGGAGTGGGTGGCCGGGTGAGGCTCCCAGTAGTGCAGGAGCCACCAGGAAATATCAGGCTAGTTACCACACTGGTGAAAGGTGGGTTGGGGTGCCTTAACCCCTAGCCCCCATAATATTATGGGTACAAGGGGGCCAGGCATGGCTATGGCCACCTGAGCCCAAGGAGGGTGTAAGTTCCAGACAGGGCTAGGCATGGCTACAGCCACCTTGAGTCCCCACTGGGGAGGGGAGCCCTGTGGCCCCAGTGAGGGGGTGGAGATGAGGAGCCCCAGTGAGGGGAAAACCAGAGGGCTGGGAGCCCAGTATATGCGTGTGTGTGTAGAGTTGCCTGGCATGGAGTGGAATTGGCCCAGGCCGGACCATGCAAAGTAGGGGAACTTGTGGGACCCGAAGGGGCTGCATGGTGAGGATAGTGTGTGAGTAGCAAAGCCTGATGGCCCAGAGGGGTTGCTCAAGGAGGAGCAGGATGGTGGAGGGTGGCCCGGTAATGGGCAGTATGCCAGAGGCCCCGGTGAGAGAGGGGCGGAGTGGAAGAGGCCCCCTGTGAGAGGGGAGGTGGCATTAATGAGCATGTGTGTGGAGCCCAACTTTGGACTTGGTTTGTTCTGGTCTGAGGCTGAGAGTAATATTAACCTGGATGCCATCTGCGAGGCTTGGGCTATGGTGTAGGGGAGGAACGGAGCCACAGATAGCACCCCCTGGCAGCCTTCCACTTAATTAACACCATAATTATGTATCATCAAGGTGTGGCAGATGAGGAGGCGGGCAGTTGGCCCAGAAACAGGTGGGTGGGCCAATGACAGACCGGCCAATGACAGAGACAGCTCCTTGTTACATCAGGTCCAAGGTAGGCCAGCACTAGGACCTGCCCATGACTGCTTCTCCCTGCCATAGCTGCCTGGCTGTGTCTTGGTGCAGGTGTACCTTCTCCCTTCCCTCCCTGCACCTTAGCTTCTCAGGCTAGATCTGAAATTGTGGGCTATAGGTGAGAGAGGCATATCTGAAAGAGCAAGAGGCAGATCTGAAATTGTAAGCTAGCTCACCCTCAGGTCCCCAATCCCTGCAGCAAAGGCAGAGGAAGGATGTGGGAGCCTGGAGACTTGCAGTCAGATTGATGAGGGAAGCAGCAGCTAGGTGAGATCCAGGGAGGATCACACACACAGATATATTTTTGTTCTTATGGATTCTTAAGTACAAATAAAAAAAATATTGCCATGGGATCCTCATCCCTGAATGGGACTCTTAAAAATTATGGAAACAGAAGTTATTGTCTTCACTCAGTTAATTCAAATTAACTTTAAACTTTCAAAACTATCTAGAGTCTCTTGCCCTGGCTTCCTTCCCACCCCCATTCACAGTTCTGTACAGCAGTGATAATAGTTCATGCCTCTTTAAAATTTTTAAGTCTGAATATTCTGTTCTACCTGGTGTGTGTGGGGGGGGGGTTGGTTTTTCTGTTCGTTTTTTTTTGGGGGGAGGGGGGGGTGTCCTGATTTCTTCCAGCCCTCCTCCATTACAGTCCACCAACACCATCTCTCTTCTTGCCCTCCATACCCTTCACCATATTACCCTCTTTCCCCTCCCAGTTCTTTTGCTTTTGTTCTTTCCTGTTATACTGTCACACAGAGCATAGTCTGCATGAGGGATACAGCTTAGGAGCTGCACTGCTGAGTTGGATATGTAGTGGAGGGTCCAGTGCTCAGCTGGATACCTGGAGGCTGTGAAGAAATCGTAAGATTGGAAGCAATGGGAAAACCTGACTCCTTGTGCCCTTTTCCCTCTTGCCCTTGCTCCACTATATATAGGAACATATTCTTTCTTCCAACTGAGAGAGCAATGATTTTGAAATAACCTCTTTTTTCTTGACCTTTTCTCTATCGCTACAAATTTTACCATAGAAATTAAAAACAGCAAAAAAAATGTTTCACCACCAATTACAAAACCCTGGGATATGTTGTAATCTAGCAGTGGCAATGTTTCTGTTTCCTCTGAGGAACTATTTCCTGGAAAGAACTCCTCTGATGATCAGCCACAGTTGCCAACCCCCCAGCTATCATTCCTAACCAAATTTGGCCTTAGGGAAAATGGCACCCTAGGCAAACTTGTATTTTGGTGCCTCCCACGCTTCCCTTACCCCCTCCCCGCCGGGCAACTGAAATATTTACTACCATGTATCAAGAGACCATATTGTATCACCCAAAAGCCCAAACCAAATTGTAAAACAGTTGGATCTTGCATGAACAGGCCTGAAGAATGTTACATTGTTTTATGGAATTAAGATACAGTTCTGGGGCCTGATTATACCACATTATACTGGTATAAAACCAGTATAACTTTATTGAATAGTGGTGAACAAGTCTCTATACAGCTGAAACCTGGCTCTATAATGGGATTATAACTGTTTGGTTTGAGGCACACAAGTAAGACACAAGTACATAAATTAGAGGACTCCTAAGTTATAACATTATTCCGTGGCATCTTTGCTATACAAATAAATCTTTAAAAGATAAGAGCTTTTTGTCTAGTGTTGATTTCTATGACTTAGTCATCTGTCGCCTATAACACTGAATGGTTGTCAAATAAGAACAAATTCAGTCACTTCTTGTTTCTAATGTATTGGGTTTGGTTAAACTTTATTTTTTTCATTCTTTAGTGAATTTAAAAGATGTTGGGTTAACAGCTCTGGACTCTAAAATCCTCCATATATTTCCAGTAAGCAGTTAGAGAACACCCTCGCTCTGCGCAGTTAGTAGGCCTCAGAGACAGTCCTGGATAGAAAGGACAATCTAGAAATAAGAAGACAGCCTGTATACATATTCTATTCATAGCCTCCTTCCTGAGACTCCTAACAAACGTGGCAATTGTAACAGTGGGTTTTGTGATGTGGATATCTATTCACTAAAAACTCCCAGTTCCTTTCATATAGGTCATTGAAGAATCATTCATAAATAATGATAATACCACTTCACACTTGTATATCACCTTTCCTAAGAGGATATAAAGTGCATTAAAAACTGGGAAAGTGATAACTCTAGGCTGGATTTGAACCAGCAACATCAGAAGTAGGCTCTCTCCTCCATTATCCATACACTGAACTATTCAAATTTAGGACCACATCCTTCCATGACTTCTACATCAATGACAAACACGGATGCTGTTTAATGTATTCTCTGCTTGGAGGATCCTGTCAGGCCAGAGGCAGATTCCACCAGGAAGCCAAGGCTCCTTTATCCAACAGCAATATGTACGTCTGACTAACCGGTTACAGGGATGAACATACTCTGGTGGGAATATGGGATTGAAAACAGCCCACTCCCTAACTCTGCCTGCTCATTTGTACTTCTCAGTTTCATTTGTGCCAGTCTCTCCTACTTTGTTTCATTTCCCTTCCTATTCAGTATTTTTTTCCATTCTTTTCCCTTTTCTGCCTCTGTCTGTTTCTTCATCCTATTTCTTGTCTTTATTCCTTTATTTTCTGACACTGTATTTTCCTGTCTGTTCCCTCTTTGTTCCTCTGATTCTCCTTCCTTGATCTTCTTTTTTCTCTGCTCCCTCTCATCTGTTTCATTTCTATCCCTCTTCTTTCTCATCTCTACTGATACTCTCTCTTTTAGGCATTGTTTCAAAGTGTTAAAATTTGCCCAGAGGTTGAGTTTCCTATTGTTGTGCTGTGGAAGTGGCAGGCTTCCAACAGAGGCTCTGCCAAAGAAAGAACAGCAGTCCAGCACAGATTCTACATTGTACAACAATATTTAAAGGTTACTGAACCCAGTAGAGGGTACAACATGGCTAAAAGTCAAATAGGGACAGAAGCTCTATCCCTGCCCCTATGATTTTAAAAGTTACCAGGATAAAAAAGGAAATGTGGGAATGAAGATCTATAGGTAGGTTCCCACTTAATTCCAGCCCTCTGAAGCATGTTAGGCATTGGCACCTGCTGCAGCTGCTAGGTTCAGAGGTGCCTAAACCCACCTATGAATCAAACATATCCTCAAGGTTTTTAGTACTGAAACCAAATTCTGCTCTCAGTGTAAATGGATTTCTGTTGGGTGAATTCAAATTTACATTACTGTAAATAAGATCAGAATTTGGATCATGTGAATTGTTTTGGAAAAGTGATGAAAAAATAGGGGAACATGTGATGTAGGGTGGGGGGAGTAAAATGTTCCAGTCAGGTTGCTCTTTTTCATTAACATAACGTATAATGCAGAAAGTCATTAATCAACTTTTTACAGATGATAATTTCTTTCTTATACCCATGATGGTACTAAAATATGTATTACTATACACATATGCACATACAGAGCAACACAAGTTATAGCTGTTTAAAAATATACATAGGACCAGATCATTCCCTACTCTGAGGTAGGGAATTTCCTTGAGAATCTCTTTAGAAAGATCCACCCTTATACCATCTCAGAAAGGAATGGATTTAACCAAGGTATGCCACACAAAAGTGCTGATAAGAGTCCTCTCTTTTATTTGTTGATCTTGGGCATGTGACTGTGTCAGGACTCCAATAGGCCATTCTCTCCCCAAAATAGCTAGTATAAGAATCCTTTGACCCCAGCAGCAGCTGTTAGACTTTACCCTTTTCCTTTCTTTTAATTAAATGAACATAAAATATAAAGGAAAGAAAATACAATAAACACATGCACAGTCTAATACTGCCAATTAATAAAACATACCCAGCAAAAGCTGCAAGATGGATGTCATGATAGACCATTGGAACCCCCATAATTAATGGGAGGATTCTGTGTCACTGGAGTCCAAGTGTTTATTTTAGTGCTATCATCTGCTAAGAAATTCAGCTTTTCTCTTATACCGCTGCATTTTAGTTCTACTTTTATTGCTTTTAAATATAGTATATTTACCGAATATTTGATAGAATCTGTGTATGATGTTTTTTTCTCCAAAATAAATATATTAAAAAGACAGAGCAAGAGTAAAGAGGTTCTTAATTAATATGGAGTGTACCCTCAGGCTCTGCCTGTAGGTACAATACACTGTATATAGCAAGCCTATGTCGTTGACAGGTGGTCTGGAGCTGTGAGAAGGAGAAATGTCCCAGTGGGACCTGTCAGTCAGAATGGATCAGAGTTGATTTAGTCTGTTAGATGATTGTTCAAATAAAAGCAGGTTAATAAAGTCTACATGACCCAGCAGCACTGCCTTTTTAAAGCATTTTCTCTTTACAAGAACCATTCAGAAAAAAAAGAAGCCATATTGACTACCATGTTGACCTTGACAGATTACCATTCTTACACTCCCAGATTGAACACTCAGTACTCTGCAGCTACTTTGTGCTGTCCTGCTGACTGTATTTGGCTGGAAAACCTGTACAAATTGACCCACGGAGGATGTAAGGCTAACTGTAGTATCATAAAGCCAACCCAAGGACTCATATGCTACATCTCTTTCTTTTTGTTGGAGAGCAAGGAAAGGGAGGCTATGTCTATGGAACAGAGAGTGTGATACATATACCACATCAGTTTTGAAACAGAGTTTTAGTTTTTTGTGGCTACAACAGATTAGTGTAGTTAGAGCTACCTCAGTGAAGAAGTGTACAATGCAACAGCATAACAGAGCACTTGTAAGTGTAAGTATTGAGCTAGCTTTGCATACCAGCTCCTGACTTACATTCTACATATCTTAAAAATACTCATCATGGACTGAGTTTCTTAGTGGCAACTTGCAAAATGTACAGAGTCTTATAGCTACATACTAACCCTTCTGTAGAAGAATAAAAACAAACACTGTTCCTACTAAACTATTACTACTGAAGTTCAGGAGGAGCTGTAATACTCTGGGAGAAAAAGGAAGCCATATACTCGTGGTGAAGAGTGGCTGTTTGGACTATACCTAGAAATTCATTTTTTTAATGAGATGCAGATTATGTAGCTTGATGGGCATCTTTTATGTTCAAGTTTGTTCTCAGTCCATTTTCTTTTGTTAGCCTCTGGTAACTGCTAACATTTTTATATCAGTAGTAACGACTAGATCCAAAGATTAAAGGGGTGAAATGTATTTTATATGATTAATTCATTTGAGGTATCCTTGCCTTTCTCCATAGCCCAAGGAAGCTCTTAAACACATAAATGTATTAATGACGCAAGCTCCTGGTTTTTATAATAGACTATTGGTTACTTTCTAATATAAGAAGGTTTCACATATGCAGCAGTTACCTCTTTAATGCAATGCATATAAAGCATTGGCATATATTTGGATTTATTTGTTGAAAAAGCTATCCCATAGCTCAGAAGGTAGAAATGAAACAGGGACCTTTAGCCAAGTTTGTGGCATTCACATACAATAAATGGGCTAAGTTCTTGACTCACGTGACACATAATAGCTAATCTGGGTCTACTGATCTACGCAGATTAATTCCATCTGAGAATCTGGCTTAATATAACTGATAGTAAAAGATATCAAATTGTACAGCAGATGAAAATACGTCTTAAAGAGACAAAGATAGAAAATGATTGACTGACTTTGTATTCATTTGGTAACCTCAGGAAGTCAAATGCAATAGAGGATGTAGGTTTTAGAAGTTTAAAATGGGTACATATTCTAACAGCTATGTTCTTTCTAGATTTAAGTCTTCTTAAGAATTTTCCTGGGATGCTAGCCAGAACAGCTTTGCAATAGCACCTGACAGATAAAATTAAAGCATGAATCATAATCTCTCTGCTCTGCCAAGCTGAGGTTTATTCAAGTGGTATTTTAAAGATAAAGCAGAGTTTATAATTTGATGGTATGCTTGTGTCTAAAAGCTAACAATTCCTTAATTTCAAATGGTGTTATGAGAAGGTCATGAATGTATAGTTGAGTAGATAATTGGGTTTCTATGATGAGAACTGAATGAGAGGATTCAAAATCATAATAGTTTCTGTTGTTCAAAAGTAAGTTGAGGTTCTAGCTGGACATTCGCCAGGGCAAGATATCATTCTGACAGACCAGACACAAAAGTACAGAGCTCTTTGGATTAGTTTAAAAAGAAAAAGGATATCATATCATTTTCTCATAGAGTAAAGTATATATGGAATGCCAAAAGAACAAGCACTGAAGACATCTAAAATTGCAGCAATAACAAATTATTAAACAGCACTTGGAATTCTTGCTGCTTGAAACCTTGTTTTCAGATATGAGGAAAATGACTAAAAGACAAGCTCTGAAAATTCATTAGAGGGTGTAGGATATTATTTCCATTAATGCTGGGATTATTGATAGACTAATCTTCCATAGCAAATCTACTTCATCTATAATCTTTGAAGTTGGGTACCACAGTAAGTATCGTTCTTCCAATTTTCAGTGTAGACTCTGTAGCAATCAAAGAATGATACAGCTTCAAAGACTAACAAGACATAGTTAGAAATACAGTCTATAATGCTGATGATTCCCAACCACTGAGAATTTTTAGCTGGCAGAACTGGGACAAAACTTGGAGAGACAGAAGTCTTCAGTCATCAGGTTCAACAACGTCATCAGCAAACACTTACAGTCGAGGATGACTGTCTCCCATGGTTATCTCATCTGTGGGTCCAAAGATGGCTGATGAGACTTGTCCAGGATTGAAAGATTCTGTTGAAGCTCGGGGACATGTTTCTGTTCAGGGTGGGTGGTTCTGAGTTCTTGATTCAGTCTGCAACACACTCTTTCTGCTGCTCCTGCTTTTCTGTCTCCTGTTGCTGTCATAAGGCAGTGGTTCCCAACCTTGTGTTACTAGTCTGTAATGATAAAAAATGGGATTGTGGAGCCCATGTGGGGGGCAGATGCAGGCTGGTCACTGCAGGCTCAGAGCTCCTCATCCTACTGCCCTCTCCCACCAGCTTCTGTGGCAGGCTGGGGAGGGGAGGTGCTGTACTTCAGAAGGATCCTCCACAGTGCTTCTTAGGTGACAGAGTTGAAGGCTTTCTTGAGGTCAAAGAAGGCCATACAGAGAGTTTATGTTGACATTTTTCCTGTAGCTGGTGAGCAGAGAAGATCATGTCAGTTGTGTATATGATACCCTAAACCCACAATGAAATTCCAGGAGCAGCTCTTCAGTCCTTCATTGAAGGACTCAAGGACCCAATCAAGCAAAAATTCTTCCACCAGAACCTCAACAGAAAACTGGTAAATTCCAGTCAACAACAATGGGAGAATGTTGGCACAGCTCGGGGTGCCTTTCAGTCCACCATCATCAGCACGTGCAAAGAGACACATGGATTTTCTACCAGGAAACATCAAGGCTGGGAGAATGACTGGGAGATCCAAAAGTTGATCAAGTGCAAGTGTAAGCCTTTTTGTGCTTAACAGAATGACAGCAACTCCAAGTAAAAGAAACTGAGTCACCAATAAGCCAAGGCAGAGGTCCAAAGGAGGTTATCTGATATGAAGAACAGATGGTAGGAAGACAAGGCAAAGGAGATTCAACATCTCATTGACATGCACAATATGCATGTTTTTTTCAGTGCTACCAAAGCCATCTATAATCTGAACACTCAGGAACTAACACCTTAATACCTAAGGTTAGAAGACACCTGATTAAGGGGATCCATCAACGCTTGTTGGAAGGAGCATTTTGAAGATGTTTTCAATCAAAATTGTTGTTGACCAGAGTGTTCTCAACTTCATCCCACAACACTCAGTCAGAGATGATCTCAGAATCCCTCCAACCCTTGATGAGGTGAGAAAAGCCATCAAGCAGGTGAAGAATGACAAGGCAGCTGGAGCTGATGGAATTCCTGCCAAAATCTTCAAGCAGAGGGGAGAGGAGCTCACATCATAGTGCCATGCCCTCATCCTAAGGATCTGGAATGATGAGGAAATCCCAGACAACCTCAGGGATGCCATGAATGTGATAATATTCAAGAAAGGGGACAAGTCCAACTGTAGAAATTATAGAGGGATCACCCTGCTGTCCACCACAGGAAATAATGCAAACATTCTTCTGAATCATCTCCTTCCACTTGCTGAAGACATCAGATTATCTTGAGATGTATGGCTAATTTACTTTAATTGACAGTAACTGCTGCCATTTTCATCAATGCTGATGAAAAAGACTAATGCTTCCCTTTTTTTTCTATGCCTTGATCTGCAACAGATTTATTTCTCTTTAGGAGAGGTGAAGATGTTTTGTGATCAGTTGATAAAAGCACCATAAACTCTGGAAACACATTAAACTATACCATTTATAATTCAAAAGATTTACAATATTGGAGTTTCCATTACTCATAAAACTATAAAGCAGTCTTTAATATTTTAATAATTATTTTCTTTTTGAATTCTTAAATATTATATATCCAGCTAACACTGGACATCCAGTTAATCAGTGGTTGATTTCCTACACTATGAAAAGATTTATATAATTACTGAGACAACTAACAATGTTTATCAAGATCGGAAAACTTTTGTGCCTTTTCACAAGATTTTGGGACTTGATATTTGGAAAACATAATTATAGGCCAAATGGTCACACCTGAGGACCTCAAATCAGGTCTCTAAATCTAAAGCTAAATAAGTATCTCAATTACAGATAACTTTGCACCTTTATAACAGCTTAACTATTGCTTAGAACAGCTTAACCATGTATTTTCACACCTTAGCATTTTTAGATTTCTTTCAGTTTTAACTTTAGCTCTGAATTTTCTGTTTGCTATGCTTTTTTTGAGGAGAATTATATCACTCAATTAAATTACTGATATATGTTCTCAATCCTGACTAGTTTTGCACAGATTTTTTTTGTCTGAGAATTCCTTTTATTTAAAATATTACTAAAAAAGAATACTTGAACTTTTGACAGGGAAACTAAAGAAAGTGACCCTGTTATAGTTCTCGTAAACTGAAGGTCTTAGATTTTTATGCTTATTGTAATTTTTAAGACTAAAAGCAATCTTTAAAACTAGACTACAGAACAATGCAAAGCAAATAACACACTCATCAGTTAGATCAGGTTACCTATTGCTGCACATCAATGGAGCAGCTATAGAGAATTTATGAATCTGAATTTTTTAGGCATGTGACATATGTGAGCCAATAATCTAACAGAAATCTTAACACACATGTGCATTCCCTTCATGCCAGTGAACCAGTTTCTCCTGATAAACTGAATAATGGAAATTAACTAAAAAGGAAAGGTGATGGTCATTGGTCTAATAATGGTCCTATTTAATTGAACTGTTAACCTGGATTTGTTTATGGTCTGTAAGTTAGATATGCTTGTACTTTTTTACATACCATACACTTCCAAATAAGATATTCACCTTGTTTCTGGGAGGCAGAATATAGAAAAAATATTTCAAATATCACAGCCTAGAGCTTGATTTTTTATGGAGAGTCTCTGTGCCTGCCCTTTTCTCTGGGACACCAAGCAAGCAGGGATAGAGTCCACATACCCACTAATTAACTGGCAGCAGTTTCTAGATGCTCAGCTGAAAGCTACCGCCAATTAATTGAAAAAATGTTGTTCTAACTCTTTAAGCTGGTCTAATAAAAGATACCAGATTCACCCAAAGAACCTTGTCTGCCTATGTCCTTAGACCAACAAGGCTACAACCTAGACCTCTGCCAATTTGTTAGCATCTGTGAAAGGTAGAGGTGCACCGATACATTGGTCCCAAGTCTGTTGTGAGGGAAGGGGCATGGGCAGGGGGTGCAGAATGAGGTCCCTATGGTGAGGGAGGGAGTGGGGCTGGGGCACAGCCAGGGCAGGGTGTGGGATGGAGCTGCGAGCAGCTTGTTTGGGGGGGCACAGGAAGGGGGTGGCAGCTCTTGTTGCTGCACATACCCTGGGAGGGCATGGGGACTGTGTGCCTCCAGATCTGCATGTGGGGTGAGGGGCTGCTGCTGCGGGCTGGGGTGGCACTAGGATTTTCCTGGCAGGGGCTGAACTGGGCTGTGCAGCCCCCGCCATAGTCATCCCCCAGCACCACTGCCCACCCTGAGCGCATCCCTGGCCCAGCCCCCAACCAGGAAGAGTTCAGCACTGCCCCAGCCCCAGCCCATAGTAGCAGCCCACCCTCACCCCATGTGCAGATCAAGGGGCTCCATCCCCCATGCCCTCCTGGGGTGTGCAGTGGCGGGATCTGCCTCCTCCTCCCCATGCCTCCTGGATGAACCACTCCTGGCTCGGCTCTGGCTGTGCAGTGCCTGCCTCTGCCACTGCCCCAGCCCGTCACCATCCCTCACCACTGGGGCCTCGATCTATACCCTCATGCCTCTTCCGTCCCCCACCAACCCTTGCACCACAACAGACTTACCAGCTGGACACTGCTCTTCACTCTGTTGGGCTACATATCAGCACTCGGATCAGTATCAGCTGATATGGCTTGTTAAAAATTGGCCATCGGTATCAGCTCAAAAAATCTCTATCCGTGTACCCCTAGTGAAAGGGTTAATGTTGAACTCTGCTCTTGCTTGCTTACTGTCTATAACAGAGCACAAGGTGCTCTGTTACTCCCAGAGGCATGGGTAGCAAGCAGGCAGCCCGCAGCTGGCTGTTATCTCAATCAGGCAATGTCGCCTGATTGGGAAACAGGGCCCAGCTGCTATATAAGGGCTGGGCCCTGAACAACAGAGTAGTAGTTTGCTGCCAGCAGCTGGAGAGGCACTACCAGATGGGCTGCTGCTAAGTATAACTTGGAGGTAAGGGAGGAGCTATGGGGGTGGCTGGAGGCTCCTGGTTCTGCTCATGACCAGAAACTGTACCCTGCCAGGGAAGGGCAGCCAGATGGGGCTGTTCATGGTGGGACAGCCCCCAAGAAATGCCAGGCCAGTTTCTTTCCCAGTCAAAGGCAGGTAGGGGCACCTGATAACCCCAGCCCCTACTTCCCTGGTGGATAGTGAGATCTGGACAGGGGGAGCCCAGGCTCATGGCAAGCACTGAGACAGGGCCCAGGCCAGGTGGAGGGACCTGTAGCAGCACCCAGGCTCACAGTGCAGCCTGAGGTCACATTAAGGAGCTGGGAATCAGGCTCCAGGGGGCTGGGGTCCTGAGCCTTGGGGAGCTAACAGGGGAGCTCCCGGGTGAAAGGATTAAGCTAATGAATTAGTGTGTGCAGTGGGATGGGGCTTGGAGCCCAGGGACAGGGCCTGGAACCTGAGGACAGGGCTCAGAGTCCAAAGATTGGTTCAAACCCGGAGACAGGGCTTGGAGCCTTAGGGAGGAGCTTGGAGCCAAGTGTGTATATTGAATTGTGATAAGGCCAGGTGTTAAGCCATGGAACATCTGCGAGGCACGGGACATGATAAGGGAAGGTTGGAGTCATGCACACATGCCCTTCTCATCAGGACAGGTAAAGGGCAGCCTCCTGCCTTATGAACATCCTTCAGTCAGAAATATCAAGGCATGGCAAATGAGATGGGCAGGTGGTTTGCCCGGAAGCAGGTGGGCGGGCTTACATGAGACCAGCCCCAGGATGCCCACTTGCTACACTGTGCCCAAGAGAAGGGGCAGCAATTTTGTAGCCCAGCCTCTTCATGTTTGTTCCCCTCCATGCTTCTATTTCATTGAGGAATATTAACTCCCCTGCTTAAAGGAGACACTCCAATTTTGAGGGCAATTTTTGGGAAAGGGGTGCATGTGGTATGTAAGTAAATATGGTAATTGATAACAATTTGATACAATTCTTAATAATTTCATTACAATCTAAGTCCTTCCTTTTTAACCTCAAGATAGGCTATTAAGACCTCTTACCAGATGGGAAGTCTGAGGGCTCTGTGCTTTAACATTCTTGAGATTGTTGAAGGGAAAAAAGGACTGTCACATTCTGAAAGACCCTGTTTTAAGTTGTAACTTAATAAAATAATTTAAAGCTGTCAGTTGTCAGAAAATTAATTCTGTACTCAAAGAATAAATGCTATAGTCTTCATTTATATAAAAATGTTGGAATCCTTTCTTCATATAAAACTGTAAGTCTTAACTATTGAGCTTTGACTGACACTTTTGTAATAATGCATTTACCACAAACTCCTGAGTATTCTGTGCATTTATTTCTTACAGTATGCTGAAGATCAGTAAATATGACAAAATAACCATGAAAGAAGACAGTATCACAGATTACATAAGCTTTATCTGTTGTTCAGAAGTTTAGAAAAGATTGGTGTACTAAGTATAGTCAAGACTATCTCTCACAGCAAGTAGCCACTCCAACCCTAATTCCTCAGTGAGGACCTTGGAAGAAGTATTTCTACTCAGTTAATTCAAAGTGTCTTACATATACTGATGAATATATAAGAATCCCAAGTTTAGAAGCAACCTTGAAATATCTGTTTCCAAGATTATCAAAGACTGAAGGTATTGTAGAGCTAGCGTTCTTTGTATAAAAAGCAGTGGAACAGTGGGAACTTCTTGTGATAACATGAACATGCTTCTGCTGTACCTGTACAGTAGAAAGGCTTTTCTAGGGAGTTAAAAGAAAGCCCATTTCAGAAGATGGGAGGAGTGACAATTCTCCTTTATTGTTTGGAGTTTTATATAATTTTAATTGGTGCATACAAATGTGACACCAGGAGCCTTCCCAAAGTGAAGAGATGCTATATACAAACAATATAATTTTTTCTTGGGAGAACTATAAAGTACTAATATGTTCTACAGTACGAAAATACTTACAAAGTGTTTTAAAAGAATGTATAAAATATGAAAGTGATACTTGTAAGTGCAAATACACTTATGTTAGCGCCTCAAGGCTCAGGACCCCAGCCCCCTGGAGCCTGATTCCCAGCTCCTTAATGTGACCTCAGGAGCAACTATACAATAACTATATGTATAAGTCAGTCAGAAGGTAATCCTATTTTTTCTTCAGCTAAGCATTATTGAAAAAATAGTAAACCTGCACAGAAAATACGTACATCATCACTGAACACACAGCTATTTTTCCATATGGTTTCCTACTGTGTCAGTGGTATTTTTCCACTGTTGAAAAAAGGCATGTATCCCAATTTCGTAAAACTCATTGTCCTTGCTGTGTAGTCACTGTCACACAGCCTCATCATTTTACTGTCATTTAAAAAATGTTGCCCTCAGTCCGTCCTGTATGGAGGATGAGGCAGCACAGTCTATCCAGACAATAAGATTGCCTTTGTGGTACATACACTGGTGCATAGGTGAGTGTTGTGTAAAAGCAGCATCTCAGCCATGTCTCTGTTGGGATGAGTTCTTCACGTGTAATTTTTAGTTTCTTTAGGACCTTTACATAAACCAATGAGTTGACCCCCTTTTGACTGACCCTTGTACAATATCAGTTGTATCTTTGTAAATCCAGAGTAACTCTGCTGAAAACTGTATACTCTGGATTTACAGAGGTGTAAGTGAATGAGACTTTAGGTTTTTGTTTTTGGGGTTTTTTTTCCTTCCCTCATTGGAAAGAAATTGGGCAGATGGTATTTCAGCTCTTCTAAGAGCTGCTGCAGAGAAATGTTCTGTGGGTGTGCAAAAATAAGCTACAAGACAATTTGCAATCTATTGCCGCATTGCAAAATCTAAAGTAATAGTCCTTTTATATATGGTAAGGAAGTTAGGTAGGACAACATATTAATATAGGAAGAATATTAGAAAGAAAGTGAAATGTCAAATTGACTAGTTCCCACGTAAATCCACTAGTGTGTGAATAAAAGATAAATTGTTATTTTTCTCAGTAATATTAAATTGTGTATGCATTAAGTTGCATTAAAAATAAACAAAGTTGCAGGTTTTTTTCTGGTTAGGAAGCTGTGTTAATATATGCAAATACAACATTAAGAATTATTTGCATATTACCATACAAAATATTCTGACACAGTTATAGCATTTTGTGGTCTTTTCTAACGGGTAGTGTTAATTTTGGAGCATATCTGGGCTTGGAAAAACTACCCACTGTATTAATGCTCACCAAAAGCATACGGGAATGTCTCCTTGCTAAAAAGGAGGCT
>NW_017728931.1:91183083-91191218 GCF_001723895.1 Crocodylus porosus | reverse complement strand
CTACCCTGGGGGTGATTAAGAGGAGGTTAGATGAACATCTTGCTGGGGTCATTTGACCCCAGTACTCTTTCCTGCCATGCCAGGGGGTCGGACTACTTCACGGTCAGGGCAGCTAGGATCTGGAACCAACTTCCAAGAGAAGTGGTGCAGGCTCCTACCCTGGGGGTGTTTAAGAGGCGGTTGGATGAACATTTTGCTGGGGTTGTTTGACCCCATTATTGTTTCCTGCCATGGTGGGGGGTCGGACTAGATGATCTGCTCAGATCCCTTCCAACCCTAGAAACTATGAAACTATGAAACTATGAATAGGTGCCAGCTGTGAAGATAAGCCACTGACAGCTGCTTAAAAATACTGCTGTTTTTTCACACTGATTTTATTTAAAGATACTAATTGCATAGGTTCATGTTTGCTATTGCAAGCTAAAAAGGAAAAAAAAAACACTTTAGTCTGCTATTGTAAAATATATAACTGATGAAGTAGGTGGTCTAGTAGCATAAAATATTTTCTACCTTAGTCTTATTTTGAGGGCCAGCACTCATTATCACTCTTCTTCATAACATTTGTGACAGAAAAAAAAATGCAGGACATCCTTTGTGGATTCTGCAACTGCCTTTGGATATTGTTTCTGCTGGGTTTTTTTCTGTTGTGTTTTTACATTTCTTCACTCAGGCAAATTCTTGAGTGCAGATTGATTCGCAAAGACTACAAAAAAGATGTCTCCATTACAAACCTAACAAGTGAATAGTTTAAGCGAATTCAAGTTAAGCATTCTGAAAGAAGCCTGATGTGAAATCTTTAAAGGTTGTTGGGAGTTGAAAGCTGTTCTGTAAATAATTTCAAAAGTAATTTCCTTAGATTATCAGAAAGCTAATGCGTCATACCAGGGGCCAAAAGTAATTAAAAATCTTCAGCTAAGTAACGGATTTTGTATGTATTGTAGATTTTTGTTGATTATTATATATTTAATATTGTACATATAAATGGCACTTCATTGACATAGGATGTGACACAGAAAGTTTACAGTTGAAGGTTCCCAGGGGATGCTATAAGCTGCTGGTCGCAGACACAATGGTCAGCCTTCACTGAGCCTGTGGTAGGATTTGGGCCTAAGTTAAATTACTGGATATGAATGTGGGAGAGATGACAAAAGCCCAAAGGTGCAAACAGGAAAAAGGTCACAAACAACTGAACTCCGTTACAAAAGTAAAACTGATCTCCAAAATGTAATTTATTTGCATTGGGGTTGCAGCACTATATTCTTGTTATAGTGGGAGCTGATTGCAACCCAATGCATTTAGGTCACACACTGTTTTCCACTATAAAGGATTCTTGTGATCTTTTCTTTGAGAAGTTTTCACACCTTTACTATTGGCACTTTGATATTCAGCCAGGGAATGCCCTGTGGCTTGGGAGCTGCCTCCTCTTTCACATGAACATCTGCGTAGCTTTTGCTGAAACATACGCTGTTAACAATTGCCATTTTCCTTCTCTCAGTGACGCTCATCAATGTTTCAGGGTTATAGTCGTGTTTCATCTAAGGGCATAGAGGTTCTTTGGGTAAATCCGGTATCTTTTATTAGGCAAACTCAAACAGTTGGAAAAACTCTTCTTTGCAAGCTTTTGGGTACAAACATCCTTGGTTAGGGGATTTGTACCAGAAAGCTTGCAAAAAAGAATGTTTTCAACTATTTTAGTTGGTCTAATAAAAGATATCAGATTTACCCAAAACACCTTGTCTGCCTTATGCTCATTAAGCATTTTTTCCTTTTACAATAATCTAGACAATGTTACACAAAAGAGCTGCATTGCAAGGACACTAGAGAGGTTGAAAAATCACCTACTAAAAAGTTAGGAAATGGCAGCCCTACAGTTTTCTGTGCCACTTCAGACTGGTTTGCAATTACAAGTTTACATACTAGTCTCCCTGGAGAACCCTCACCTTATTCAGTGCACAGATTAGTTACTATGGATGTACCACATTTCTGTACACAGGAGGATGGATTACAAGTCATAAAGAACATTATCCACAATGATAACATTATTCCTTTTTCCATTGCACTCTTCTGCTTTATCCTCACGCGTACCTATTTCACATTTGGGGATTCCCCATACCTACAAACAAATGGCACTGTTCTGGGCATATGTATGGACCCCAGTATGTCACTATGTTTATGACTAACCATGAAGGTCACTTCCTCTGAAGTTACCCTCTCATCTCCCTGGTATTGTGAGGTACATCAATGACATCTTAGTATTTGGACACACAGGAAGAAAGCTCTAAAGAAATTCTACCAGGACTTTAACAACTTCCACCTCATCAAACTGATTCTTGAACAGTACACCCAGCAAATTCATTTGTGGACACCATCATGAAACTTTGCAGATATCACCACTGCACTGTATCAGAAACCATCTGACTGCTACAGCTACCTCCAGGCCTCCATTGCCTTCATGCATGTCCAGCTAGCTTCATCACCTACATCATAACTGTATCTTCTCTGATCCCATGATCAGGATGCACGCCTCAAGGATCCAGAGCAGGTGTTACAAAACAGTCCTAGAACCAAATCCATTCAAAGCAACAGAGCCAAACTCAGATTTTGCTTTGACTTGCTAATATACAAATCCTGTGACAAGGACACCAGCTTGTCACCTAGAACCCCCAATTTAAAAACCTTGGACACATCATTAATAAACTCTAGCCCCTCTGGAAAATGATGACTATCTCCAGGTAGGTTTGGGAGACAATCCTATCCTGGCTTATAGGTAGCTCCCCAACCTCAAACAATATCCCGCCAGCAACAGACTGTCTCACTTCTATTTTCAATCCATTAGGCTTTGCTATAGATCTAGATGTCATTTGTGCAACACAGCCACATCACTGCTGGACCAAACAACATGGCTTATAACATCCAGGTTTATAACATTCACAGGCTTCTCTATCAAAGTCAGATATGTTATCACCTGCTTGAAGTGCTGTCTGCTGCCTACATTGGATGGATGGGGTGATCTGTACGTGAAAGAATGCCGACACCAATCTGACATCAATTCCAGAAAGACACAAAAACCTGTGGCAGAACACCTGAGCCTTTCTGGATATTCCATCATTCTTAAACAACACTTTAAAAACCTATTTGAATGCAAAATTGCAGAACAAGAAATTTCTGCAACCCACCTTTACCTCTCTCAGCAATGACCCCTCCTCTAATCCTTTCCTCCCCCTTTCCCTAGCCTGTGTACTTAAATTACTTCATTCCTATGTAGTATCCCTGATCTCTGGAAGTCCATTTAGAGCGTCTCACAAAGTAGGCTGTTGCCTATGAAAGTTTATGAATTTTTTAACAGGTTAGTCCCTGGGGTGCTACTCTGCCCAGCCTTTTCTCTCTTCAGTATGCCTTACAGAAGCCTGGGCTAAATATCTGAGGACAATTTATCTGTTATTTTACATAAATTAATTTACAAAAAATCCTTTTTAATTAAAATTTAAGGAGTCTGATGAGCTATCTTCTTTAACAACAGTTATAACCCTTAGGCATTTGCTTTAAGTGAGTATATCTTGTAGGATGGGCTACGGAGGGATCAAGGACAATAAGAAGTCCTTTTTTAAATACATAGGGGGTAAAAAGAAGGTATTGGGTAACATAGGGCCTCTGCAGGATATGCTAGTAAATCTGGTGGTCAAACTGGATGACAAAGCTAACTTCTTTAACAATTTCTTTGCCTCCATTTTCTTGATCAGGGACCGGGGCATCCCCCCCACCAGGATCCCTGACGGACCCAGGGGAGACACTGCCAGGCCCAGGATCAGTGAGGATCTACTCAGAGAACTTCTGGAGGGACTAGACGTGTTCAAGTCAGCAGGTCCTGATGATCTCCACCCCAGAGTGCTGAGTGAATTAACAGAGGTCATTGTGGGACTCCTGGCACAGCTTTATGAGCACTCATGGTGCTCTGGTGAGGTGCCAGAGGACTGGAAAAGGGCCAATGTGGTCCCCATTTTCAAAAAAGGGAGGAAGGAGGACCCAGGAAACTACACGCCTGTTAGTCTTACCTCAGTCCTGGGGAAGCTCTTTGAGAAAATTATCCAGGAGCACATCTACAGGGGACTAGCAGGGGAGATCATGCTTAGGGGCAACCAACATGGGTTCATTCGAGGCAGGTCCTGTCAGACCAGCCTGGTGGCCTTCTATGACCAGGTCACAAAATCCTTGGATGCAGGTGTCATGGTGGATGTAGTCTTTCTGGACTTTAGGAAGACCTTTGACACTGTCTCTCACCCCATTCTCATTAAGAAATTAGGTGACTGTGGCATCGATGCCTACACAGTCTGGGTCGCAAATTGGCTGGAGGGCCCAACCCAGAGAGTGGTGGTGGATGGGTCTTTTTCAGCCTGGCGGGATGTGGGCAGTGGGGTCCTCCAGGGCTCAGTCCTTTGGCCCTCACTGTTCAACATCTTCATCGGTGACTTGGACAAGGGGGTGATAAGCACCTTGTTCAAATTCGCGGATGACACTAAAATGTGGGGAGAAGTGGGCACGCTGGAAGAGAGGGACAGGCTGCAACTAGACAGGTTACAGGGGTGGGTGGGCGAGAACAGGATGAGAGTCAATACTGACAAGTGCAAGGTGATACACCTGGGGAGGAAGAACCAGCACCATACCTACAGGCTGGGGAACTCCCTTCTCATCAGCACAGAGGCAGAAAGGATCTTGGTGTCATTATTGATTCCAAAATTAACATGGGCCGCCAATGTGAGGACACAGTCAGGAAGGCCAACAGCACCTTGTCATGCATCCACAGATGCATCATGAGCAGGTACAAGGAGGTGATCCTTCCCCTCTATGCGGCACTGGTCAGGCCACAGTTGGAGTACTGTGTGCAGTTCTGGGCGCCGCACTTCAGGAGGGATGTGGACAGCATGGAGAGGCTCAAGAGGAGGGCCACTCGCATGATCAGGGGGCAGCAAGGCAGGCCCTATGAGGAGAGGCTATGGGACCTGAACACAAGAGAAGGCTGAGAGGGGATCTGCTGGCCATCTACAAGCTGGCCAAGTGGGACCAGCAGGCTATGGGAGAATCCCTGTTCCCCTGAGCACTACCAGGAGTAACGAGGAATAACGGCCATAAGTTGACCGAGAGTAGATTCAGGGTAGAAATCAGGAGGCGCTACTTCACTGTCAGGGCAGCAAGGATCTGGAACCAACTTCCAAGAGAAGTGGTGCTCACTCCTACCCTGGGGGTCTTCAAAAGGAGGCTAGATAATTACCTTGTCGGGGTCATTTGACACCAGTACCCTTTCCTGCCCATGGCAGGGAGTCGGACTTGATGATCTGCTCAGGTCCCTTCTGACCTTACCTACTATGAAACTGAGGGGGATCTCCATAAGACTACACCTTGTGGGGTTCCCCCTTCTCCAACCATTCTATTTTGCATGGGAGTTTCATCTTTGCTGAATGAGATTCAAGGTCCACTCACCAGCCTAAAGGCTCCAACTTTGTTCTGGTAAGCAAGAGGAGCATTACATTTTAGTAATAATAACAAATGGAATTGAAATGTTGGGTGTACTGAGACAGTAGAAGCTTTTCCATTGCCTTCAGTGTGATCTGGAATTCACCTATTATTCTTTTAAAAAGTCATCAAATCATAATCAATAAAAATGAGCAAAGGACGACCAAATGCTCATCAGGAAAAAAATAACCTTGTAAAATGTGAAATGCTCCTTGGCCTAAATAGAATGTTTTAAAGGCCCAACATTTTTAATTCTGATGAAGTGTTTGTCAATTAAGAGCATTAGCTGGGGACACAGTCTGCCTAACTGACACATCCATTCATCCATTGATGCTGCCTGGAGGCATGATAATCATTTATTCAGCAAGGCATTTTAAGTGGCACCCACCTTTCATAGCACATCATCTGCCAGACTGTGAGCAGCAGTAAATAAGGAAACGATTGATATTTCTTGACTGAAGCGATGTGAGGTTTTAATTTCCCTGAGAGAAAGTCCACTCAGACATTAGCATTGCTGGAAGATGTGTAACTCCCACTTCCTCTTTTCTCCAAACAGAAGCAATATGGTGATTTCCTATTGACAAAACAATCCATCTACTCAGAATTAAACCCCTTAAAACTTTGATCCTTCCATCACATTCTGTTGTCACCTCTACTCCCCCAAAACGTGCCTGTGGGTACATAAGTACATCCATAAAGAACTAAACTTTTTGTTTAGCTTTTGAATTTGAAGATACTTTACTTTGTGTAGACTAGGGAGAAAAAGGATTTTTAAGATGTTAGCTAACTTGATTTAAAAACAATTCTTCTTTCATTTTGACAAGGGCTCAGTGTCACAAATGTGGTACCATGCTCAGGCTTTTCATCTGGTGGAAATGGGATATTCACTGGGTCACAAGTGAGGGGGAATTATTGCAAGATGGTGCTGTGTGTGTTGTGCTATGCAGTTGCCTAAGGCAGGGGTGTCAAAGATATCGCCTGTGGGCCAGGCCCAGCCTGGAGAGCCCTGTTAACTGGTGCTGCCTATAGGTCTGCCTGTGCGTCTTGGAGTGTACTCATATGCTTTTGGCAGTGTGTGCTAGACTGGCCTCACATATTACTCATGATGCATGGAGCTAGGACAGACAGGTGCTACATGTAGCGAGCAGGGCCACTCCAGGATGTGCACTGCATGTGGCCCCTGCTTTGGTTGCTCCAGAGTGTGTGCTGCAAGCACTGCCTGCTCCAGTCAATCCAAGACATGCCCTGCACATGGTGAATATGATGGGCTACCCTACATGCTGGATCTGGCATGCAGTGTTGGTCTGTGGGCCTGATGCAGCATGTGGGCCAGGCCCATGTCATTCATGCAACCTGTGGTCCGGCCTCATGCCATTCATGTAGCCCATAGGTCTGGATGAGTTTGACACCCCATTCCTAGAAGTTTGGCAGCATACCAATTGATCTAGAACAATGGTTTCCCTGGTTCCCAACCTTTTTCTATACTGTGGACTGGCACAGGAGCGGAATGGGGCACACAGAGCCAGCTGTCTCCCTCCCAGGACTGCCCAGCCGCCCAACTTTAACCCCTCACATGGCTGCTGGGAAGCCGCTCACCTGGGCAGACAGATGGGGGTCTGAGCAGGGGCCTCATGCCATGACCCAGCAGCCAACCCTTCGGGGCCCAGTACCGGAAACCTATGATCTAGAAACCCGAGTTGCAGCCATATAAGGTACATTCAATCACTAGGGTCAGGATCATTTAGGCGCCTAACTCCTATTCAAGTTCCTGCCATTGATTTCAGAAATTAGGTGTCTAATGCCTTCAGGCATTTTTATACATGTAAACACCACAGTGCCAGGCACTTTGAAAAGTGCTCAGTGCAGCACTGCTTGCAGTTGTATACGTGGCAACATACACTTCAGCTCATCCTGTGTTCAATCTAGGTTATTTATTCTTCAGTCTTCCCTTTACAGCCAGTTCCTAATTCATGAGGCAGAGCATGGACTTGACTAGAGAAGGACAGCAGTGAGAGCTGGGATAAGAGACAGGGTTGGAGCAGCTGCAAGCTGGAGTAATTGGGGCCAGGGCATAGAACCTGGAATACATCCCAACATCTCTTTGCTGTCAGAAAGCATCTGTAAAACCCACTAGTAAACTGTGTTTCATTGTATGCTAGGTGCTTGTCCACATATAGAATCCCAGTCTATATTGCTATCAGTTATTTTCTTATTTCAAGGAGCAGAAGTCTGTATTGAGTCTAAAAATTCTAACTCAGCTAATGACACATGTAGGGGACGAGATGTTGCTACATTATGAAATTTCTGTTTTCAAGGGTTTTTTTTGTTAACAACGTAGGTAATTAAATACATGCAAAGAAAACTATATAAATGGAAAAGAAAATGACTTATTTGTTAACTCAAGGATTCAAAACCTGGGAAATACTACCATTAAGATGCCTAACTTGTCCCCTGGGCTAGGGACAGACATTAAACATAAACTAGTTTAAGTGATCTGGTATCCCATGATCACCTCTTGGCCAAACTGCCCAGTTGTGGCCTTGGCTCCACCACGATCCGCTGGCTGGGAAATTGGCTTCGTGCCCTGTGACCAGTGGGGTCCCTCAAGGCTCTGTCCTGGGACCCAT
>NW_017728931.1:91164402-91183072 GCF_001723895.1 Crocodylus porosus | reverse complement strand
TCCTATGACCCCAGCTGACTTCCTGCCCTTTGGGCAGGGGGCTGGACTTGATGATCTCCCGAGGTCCCTTCCAGCCCTAATGTCTATGTCTATGAAATCTATGATCAGGAACTGGTTTAAATCTGTAACAGAACAGAAGTTTTGTGCACACAAATCAGTTTCAAAATGGCTGAAACTGGTTTATGATAAACCTGGTTGAATGTAGTATCAGGCTTAACTGATTTGGGTCAAGCTGGTTTATGCAATGTCTGTCCCAGACTCCTTGCTGGTTTAAGTTAAACCAGAGTCCCCCAGCATCCTAGATGCTTTGCAGCCCTGGGCTGGGATGGGCTGGGTGGTGCTCTCTGCTCCAGAGAACAGGGCTGGCTGCACTCCTCCTCTCCCCAGCCAATGCTCTGGCAGAGAGTGCAGGCATAGCAGGGTCTGCCTTGCTTTCCCCTGCTCTAGCCAGTGGTCCCTCTAAACTGTGTGGCACACACGGCTGTGCAGGCTCACTCATGACGCGCTGCCAGGCACACCTGTGCACACTGCACAACTTAGAGGGAATGCTGGCCCCAGCCCACCTTGCTGCTTACTGCTCAAGCAAGCATCCCCCGCTCCCATCTCACACAGCATAGACCCCAGCCCCATGGACCCTAGGCATGTGGTATGCTAGCTAACGCTGAGATGTCTGTGTGTGTGTGTCCCCAGTTTCACCAGGACAGGCAGACAGAACAGTGTCTGCTTAGGGCTTTTTGTAGCTAATCAACAGGTCAGCTGACAATGTCCCTCCATTTCTTCCTTGGAAAAGCTGTGTTATCAGCTCCCTGCTGGCTCCCTCACCTGTTTGCAGACGGTATGAAGAAACAGGGAGAGGAAGATTGAAAAGGTTGGTATCATCAGGAGAGGCATGCACTCCACACCCCCACTTTGCCTCAGAGTGCTAGCCAGGGGCTGGGGGCTGGTAACACTCCCACCCCTTAAGCAGCAAGTGAGAAAAACCCTGGGACTGTGTAGGCAGGGTGGGGATTTACACCCCTCCCTAATCAGAGCATCCTGCCAGGGCCTGGCCATGCCCTGCCCCCTCAGCTCAGCATTATGGAAGGGAAAGGAGGGCTGCTCTAGCACCCCCTGGCTTCTAGCTTAAGCCACTGCAGGCATGTGCTGCATTTCCTCAGTCCAGAGGGAATCTGGAGTCTGTCCACTTGCAAACCAGTTTAACCTGGGCAGGTTAGACTAACCTGCAAAGACTGAATCAATTCAGGCTCAGGCTTTTTGAATGTCTGTCCCTAGCCCTCATGTACATGAGTTATGATATAGTCTTTATTACACAATCATATACTAATTTTTATCACAATGAGGGCCACAGGTCACATCCTACTACTAACAGTGCACCCCCGTTCCCGTTATGGGCTGCCTCAAAACACTGTGCGGTTTGACCACATCTCTCCCACCACTGACATGCCTGATATATTTTCTCTGATAAGTGAATTCTTAAAAGAACAGCAGAAAGCCAGATAGGCCAAACCAAATCCCTCTCTTGCTAGAGGAATCAGCAGCTTCTCCCTTATTACAGCTTTAATATTGAATCGGAGCAAACAGAGCTTCACATGGGGCATGACCTGGCCCTTGGTGTGAAGTGAACCATTATTTCAATACATTACATTGTGTGATTTGTAACCATTTTTCCTCAAGTCTAGTAAGATTTGGGCTTAACTAACCCTAGTGAATTTATAATCTTAACCTTCTTTTCCCCATATTTCACACAGCAGGCCCCTCTGTATAAGGCTCTTTCTTATCCTATATTGTGTTATTGAAGTCTAAACATTGTAGGACATGCGTTTATAAAACACCAAGCTTATTTTGGGGCACCATAAATAACTACTAACATTGAAATATAACAAAAATCTCATAAAATATCTTAGCTGTATGTGCATCATCAGGGCCAGAACGCTGGGCTAGCACTTTGGCTGGTGTAAATTGGCATAGCTTGCTCTACCCAGAATACCAATAACGCTGTATAACATGAATGAGGGCCTTACCAATACCCTGCCATTGCAACAACAGGTAATATGGTTAATACTAGCAAATTGCCTGTCAAGAATGGTGGGGCGGGGGAGGAGGTAGGAACAGAGGCCTGCATCTGGTCCCCGCCACCGCTTTGGGGTCAGGCTCGCTTCCCCATCCCCTTTCGGGTCTGGGGCCTTGCCTCCCCACTCCCTCGCCACCACCTCTAGGGAGCAATGTCGGGGGTCACCTCCATCCCCACCATCATGGTGGCACGTGGCCTGTCCGTTATGCTGTTGGAGCACTCTGATTGGTTGTTTCAGACAATCAATCAGAGTATGAATAAAGCATTACAGACAGACAAGCAGACTAAGGATTTTATAATATTAGAATGTACTTGGAACATGCCCCAACCATGACCTAGTACAACAGGTGAAGGTAAAATTCCCTACAGTCCTTAGCAGTCTTATCTAGGGGAACAAATCTGTCCTGACCCTAAACTAGGCAAACAAATTCAGTCATGTTTCTCAAGCCATCACTCACCCACAGACACATCCACATCCACATCCACATCCACATCCACATCCACCCATACACATGGGGGACTGGTGCTTCCCGAGTCGGGGGGGTCATCAGTGGGGCATGATCAGGGGGGTACCTAGCAGTCAGCTGGCAACTGGGGGGTGGGAAGGTCCTTCAGTGGCCAATTGCTGCTTCTGCCGCTGACGTCCCTCCAGTAGAGCCAATTTCAGGGGGTGCATGAGCAGTCTCCATGCCCCACCAGGGGGAGCACTTACTCTCAGAGTGGTCATCAGTGCTTTCAGAGGGGGCACATGTCCCCCATGCGCCATGTACACGTCGCCTATGCCCATGCAACACTCATTCCTTGCACATCCCATCACCAAGTCATTCATTCTTCACACTTGGTTTTAGCACAGGTAGAGCTTACACATCTTTAATCACAACAAACAGCTTTTTTTCCCTACTTCTTAACAAGAAAAACATGCAAGAGGTCAATGTAAAACAATCAAGTTTCTTAATCCCATTCTTTTACTCCTATGGGAGTTCCTTTGTGTTTAGCTCCAGGGCATCCGTCTCTCGGAAGTGTATATTCAGTTTCCCCCCACCAACAACTTGTATTCCTTATTGCCATGGATAACCTATTATGTAAGGAATAGGGTATGTGGCTAGAAAGACATATTTCTCCCTTCAACTATTCCCAGGAGTCTGTATATGACTTACAGAATTCTAGTTGATCTCTTCATAAAGCATTATTGTGTCTTTATTGTCCAAATACATTTGTTCAGTATCCCAAACAGGACTCTTTTTGACCAGGATGATTTGTAACTTGAAATCCTTTTAAATAATAGACTGAAAGGAGCCTAGAACATTGGTATGACTCATACAAAGTCAGGTGAGTGGTATTTAGATCAGTGGAATACAAAAACTATTGAAACTATTAGCTGTTCATATACGGCTCTAGGAAAAGGCTAGATCCAAGGGGCTCTCCCTAGCTTTAAAACTAGAGTGACCTAATGAACTTCTACATGATAGCTACCTGCTGTATTTTGGGGGAATAAACTGTACATTCCTGTCTAGGTAAAAGTATGGATTAAGCAATAAGTAGTTAGTGAAAAACACATGCAACATTTCTTTGAAATATGTGTCTGTCCCACCTACTTCTTTTCTTATGGCATCTTCCATTGTTTTCCTTTAGTCTAGTATCTGTCATTTCCCTCTTAAAACCATGGGTGTGAGAGGCTATAAATGAAGTGGAAGTGGAGCAAAGGTACAGAGCAGTGGACTGAAGAGTTCTGTTCTGTCGTACCACTCTTGGTAGCTGCATGGAAGAGGCTTAGGCATGAGAGAAAAATGGTCCACAAGCTTATTCCATTGCTGCATAAACAACTATCTAATTTTCCTTCTTGTACATTTTTAAATCAATAGTAAAGCACTATTGTTAAAGGGGACTGTCAGGGGCATAAATATAGACAATGAACAGCCTGCTTGGGTCAGCAAACTGGCATAACACCAAATTTCTTGCTTGGGAGAAGGGGAAGAGAAGAGTGAGGGGGGTGAAAAGATCATCGGGAGCTCAGGAAACTGGAAGGCTCAGATTATGGGTGAGGGAAGGAACAGGATATTATAAACAGCATTTAATGTAAAGGAAATATGAAAAGTTTAAGCCAAGAAAAAAAGAATAAAAAACCCTCAAGAAATACAAACAAGAAGGTGAAAAATAGTTATTCCTTCACCATGCCCATTTATAGTTTCATAGTTTCTAGGGTTGGAAGGGACCTGAGCAGATCATCGAGTCCGACCCTCTGCCATGGCAGGAAAGGTCCCCTACTTTTATGATTTAGCAATATCGAGTGAAAGCTACAAAGCCTTTTGACAATTTACCAGGACATTCTTTCCTCTTTAGAAAGCAGAATTTGATCTATATTCTCTGGATGAGAAAAAAGAAGACCTACCATCATGATCAATAGGCATGTGGATCTCCTACTAGGAAGGTGTATTTTATACATGTAGCTTGCCTGAAAACAGGTGTCCTAAGCAAAACTATAGATGACATTTAAGTGATGGCAAATCATACAATTTCTTTTTTTTTTTTGGCTGAAACAGAATTTACTCTCCCGACAGTTTTCATGTACCAAGAACAGCTTTTGTTCAATTGGAAGTCAGGTGGCAGGTAAGTCATGTGAATGGCTGGGAATAGCCAGAGTAAGGAGTGGTAGAAATACAAGTTGAGATGCAAAGTAACCAAACACTAGTTGTGCTCAATTTTATTATAAACCCAGAGTGGGCAATCACCTATTTCAAAGTGAGTTGAAATTAAAAAAATATTGACTTTTGTATGTATAAAAGAGTAAGTGAAAGCATCTTTTGACATGGGTCAAAAGTCCAGTCACATTTTAGGTGTGTAGTTTAGAAATAAAAATGAACTTCTGAACTGAGGATTTGCCTGTCATATTTAAGCCTGAAAGAAAAAGTGCATGCTGGATTCTTAAATCCTTGAGGTAGAAACAAAAAAAATAGAGGGAGGTGAAGGGAATAATAAGATAGTAGCAGCAAAAACTGTTTCCAGTCATAATGCTAACATCTAAAATACATCTTTTAAAAACAGATATTGATGAACACATTTATCACTTGGGCTGGAAGCAACTATGAAAAACAATAGTTGGGTTCTCTCCAAAGGAGTATGTCTAGACATCTGAAATATAGTTCATTGGCTTTTCCCATGAGTTGAAGACTGAGTCCTGTGCATGTCATCAAATGTGGCAGAGAACATTATCTTTTGTGATTCATTGCTCAGTTCTCACTATAATTCAGTTAATGATGACTGTGTATGTTTTAATCATCTTAGTGAACTCAGTATAGTCAGATCATTTTATGTCAAGGACTTACAACAATTATAGGGAGAAAGACAAACAGAGAGGACTTAGGAAACTTTCCAATATTATTAGTAGGGTGTTAGAACAAAACTTAAAATTAATTGTTATTAAAACTCCACTGAACACTACCAGATTTTAGATACTAGGTTATGTTTATTTTAAAACAATTTTTCATTTTTTAAATTTAGTGTCAGCTTGACAAAGTTGGCAACTGATTGCTTCTTGTTATTTAGTAGCAGTCTGCTGAAGTGAAAAGAAATTGCATGACTAAAGGCTTCTTGGGTTGTAAGGCTTTAAAACTGGGATATATTGCAGGCGAAACAATAACTTCATAAAATAGGAGTTTTTAAAATGAGAAGTACCTTGAAGTTGGTTGGCCACTGATCTGTATCAAAATTAAAAAACAAGACAAAAAATGACAGGCAGATCTGACAGGAAAACAGCTGTACTTGAGAGAAGGCAAGACAGCTGGGAAGAAACCATCATCACAGAAAGTAGAACAAATAGCAAGTTATGAACAGAGGAAAACCCCTTGGGCATAAGTGGAATCAATGGTGAAGTGCATATAGACAGACGATGCTGTCATCCAGACAGTCTGAAGAATTAAGGGAGGCCTCAAGCAATAGTAATCCCAATGGGGAAGAATGGACAGGAAGGAAGAAAGGAACTCCAGAGACATCAGTTTGCTTCAAGAAACATCATTATGCCTAGAAAGGTATTTGTGGCTAAAGAGTTCTTGAACAGTAATCAGAGACACCAATAAGAGAGCCTGTGGGTAGGAGCTGGCCTGATTTTTCAAACATGCTAAGCACTGCAGCTGCCACTGCCTTATTGTGGGGTTACTCAGCAACTCTGAAAATCAGGTAATGAACAACAAATAACATACTTCATTACTATAGAATGCTAAAACTGCTGTTTCCTTTAAATTCCCTTTAGATACTGCCATTAAATTATTTTTTAAAATGTTCATATACTTTATTTTTCTGTTGCTATTGTGTTTGTGCTTCCCTTTGTTCTCCATCCCTAGGCTGGTCTCAGTTCCACCACTCATCTCTTTGTCAGCTTCTCAGACAAGCAATTGTGCTTCTTCATATACCTCTCTATGTCTGGTGTATCTGACTATAGTCCACAAAGTTCCTATTCTCTCTGCATTTAAGTCCCTGTTATATATATAAATCATCTATATGCTTCTAAAGTGTCATTTCTCCAACTTCTTTCTACTTGTCTGCCTGCCTTTAGATTGTTAGATCCTCTAGGGAGTGCAAAACCCATTCTTAAATGTTTGAGAGGCTGTATTACGTGATGTGTGAAACTATGAATAGCAGTACTGATAAAAAAATAAAGTTTTGATGAAAAATAATCCTAAGAAAAAATACTGTTGAAATTTTAAATCCCTTCTTCCTCTTCTTGGCAAACAAAGGTCAAAGTTTGCTGAACACAAAAATTCAGATTTTGATATTTTGAATTTTGATGAACTTTAAGAAAAATCTTCCCTCCTTTCCACCCCTCACTAATCTCTGTGTGATTTTCTCCAGCTTAAAAGTATTTCCAGTTCTGAAAATTTAAAGTTCTTGCCGCTTCCCTTACTTCCCCCCAAGTCTATGAAGCTGGCAAAAATAGATTTCTAGCAACATTTTGTGCAATTTCTCCTCAAGAGAAGGAAACTAGAATATGAAGTGGTAGTACTGGAGTGATGGTGGAACGATGTTGGTCCAGGAACTATGTGAGAGGCAAGGATTCTTGAAGAAGAATACACTGTATTCAAAAGCCTGTCTAAGTTTACACTAATCATGCAATGGTCCAATAAAAGATAACACACATAAAGATACTCGCCTCTTGCATGGAAACCTGAAGATAATTCACCATGAAGATACAGCCGGGTCCACCTTCCTTACCAAAAAGCCCCAAAGCAAACAAATACAACACAGCAGCTTTTATAACCTTTTGAACAGTCATGGTTGTGACTTGGCTTTTGATGTTTACCACAGTGTCTTGCAGGCTGTGATGCCATGTCAGCTTTAATAAAGCAAATCCACCTCTACATGATTCTTAAGGAGGGTAATTATGGAAAAGATACCCACGAAGTTCCCTCTACGGAGTCTAGTGGAGAGGAATACTGCTGCACCAGCTAACATCCTGTCCCTTACAGGAGCAGAAAGACCCGTGTGTGGCATCCTTCCTACAAACTGAGGAGAGATACACAATGCCCCCTCTGCACTATATTATCCAGTTTTGAAATCATAACATTAAAGTAATAAGCATATTTGCATGGAAGTCTGATACCAAGCCAAAGGACAGGTTGGTACCTGTGATAATGTATTTTAACTGGCACCATGCTGGTATTAAATGGGCATGGAAAAATGTCTGTAACCTAGTAAAAAAAAAAAGTGGGTAATAGGAGGTGTAAAATAAGCTAAAGGATTAGTACTTTATCTTAAACTTAAAGCCCTCATGTATTTTACAGCAAGCTTACCCTGAATTGAGCAGCCTAAACTATGCAGGCCTAGATTTTGCAGCATTTTGCTGCCATAGGCCAGAAATTCTGTAAGAGCATCAGATAAATTAAATATGAGCATGAATAATGCACTAGGGCCTGATGGTCTCTGCATTTCTGCAGGCAGGGGCTTCAGTGCAAAATTCACCCTTTGCCACAGAACTGTACTTCAGCATCTAATTAAATGAGCTGGCTCTGTAATGCTTTTCCTCTGATGGCTCATCAACCTGACAGCTTCCCACAGTAAACATTTTTCTGATAAAAAAGTTACATTATGAATGGTAAACATACATTTTTAAGAATTTTATTTTCACTAAAATACTTTTATAACAAGTGTAAATATACAGAGGGGCTTGAATCACTCCTCTTAGAAGATGCATGATTTGTGAACCCAAAATCACCAGGACTAAATATGCCATGTCCTTATTTTTCTAAACCACCATATGCCAGTGAGAGTCATTTCATTTTTCTGTATGCACTGACAGCCCCAGGCATCCAGAACAGATGGCTCTCTCTCACCTAATCAAATCCACATAGGGCATATGCCATCCAAGCCAGATCAGTCCAAGGTGGCTCTTTCCTGGGACTATATATCCTTGTTTAATTCCTCATTGATATCTCATGCACTAGCACACATCACAAAAACTGTCACCAAAGAGACTGAGGATTTTTGCATTAAAACAAGATAGTCCCCAAACTTAGCATAAGGCTTTGCAAGCATATCTAATATACCACCTCCAAAACCACAATTCACTGCTTGAAAGCTTGTTTTAAGAGTCCGTACACATGACCTTTGCATCAGAGTACTATTTTAGCTCCCACCATGTACTACATTATTCATACTTGGGCAAACGTGTTTATTCATACATTTTCTACTGTCACAGGCATTATTATAAAGAGGTATCTCATTTTTGGCCACCATGACCACACAGGCTATACTACATGAGGAGTCTGAGAAAGAGGGCAGTTTGAGCACCTGCCTACTCGGTGGCTCCGGGGAAGTGTGTAGGGCCAGGAATAGAACAGTGGAAATCTAAAGCTGCCTGCAGCCCTGCCTCAATTGTTGACAGTTTTACACTTGGGGTGCAAAGAGTTTCTTTTCCCCAAACCCAGGTATAGCTTGGATGGGGTACCAAGCCTACCTGATCAGTGGCAAGGCTCCAGAGAGTAAAGATGCAGGGTGTGGTGCAGTAAGCCCAATCCCTGGAATCTGGCCCGTCCTTCATTCTGAGCATGAGAGCATCTGTGATGATCCCAGCTGGGTCTGGCCCAAATCTGGGGTTGGTTTTTTTAAGATTTAGGAGTGGTGGAGACCACTGGAGCCCTACCAAGGGAGGGGGCCTGAGCTGGCCTGTGTTTGGTGGCTCCAGCCCTTGGCAATAGGCTTGGAAGCAGAAGAACATAAGCTCAAGAATGTCTGTGGCCTCTGTTGGCTTAGCAGGGGGCACTCCTTTTGTTGTGGACAAACTTTTTTTTTGTGGTTAGAAAGGGAGCTGACCGTGGGACTGCCTCAAGGAGGTTTTCAGGGTGCTGGTGACTCTGTGTGTCTTCTACCTGCCTTTTTAACTGCTTGCTGTGCATGGGTTTTGTTTGCCTGTTTGTCCCCACCCCTCATTCCCTCTTTGAAGTGACTGACTGACAGGGCTTGCTATGTATGAGGCTGGTTTAGGTAACTAAGGGGTGACGCTAAGGTAGGCAGCCTTATAAAAGGGAGCCCTTGCAAACACTGCAGGGAGAAGAGGGTAGCAAAGATGGAGTCTGCTCTAGAAGGAAGTCATGGCAATTCCAGATGTGCTTCTATCTAAGCCCTGGGAATGATTGCTGTGATATCTAAATTTGGATACCCTCTACTTTTCTTTACTTATATAATGATAAAACCTGGCTAATGTTCATTGGCTTGTTTCAGAGCAGGATTGTCCCCCCCGCCCTTGTGTTTCATGGCTGTTGCTTTCAACGGGCTCATAACCTTGAAGGATTATACTTTATTCTAAACTCTCTGGAGTGTCATATTAATCAAATAGGAAGGTTCTCATAATAGCAGCTTGAAAAGTTCCTCCAAGTACCATGACCTACATTGCCTTACCATACGCTTTTGACACCACTTGCTGACATAACTGCTGTAACTCTTTGCCTGTTGGTTTACAGACCACTTCTCTTAAACGTCTATTAGGCAGAACCTTGACTGATCTAAAACAGGATTTCTATATAGAACAGCCTGGCGGTGAGGAAGGGACAAATTCATTGTTTTACAATAAATTGAATAAATGACATAAACAAGTATTTGGGAAGCTGTATGCCTAAAATAATCTTACTCTCAGAATCTTTTCAGTTTGTGCTTCAGACTGCCCTTCTCAGGTGCCGAGATTGGAGCTCAGACAAGTACAAAAAACCCGCTTAATTAGAACATGAAAGTTAAATAGATACAGAAAGGGAGCTACATAATACCTGGAATTTTAATGGTAATGTTCTAATGTGTATACCACTAATGAGTATACCAGAAAATCTTTGCCCTCTCTCTCTCTCTCTCTCTCTCTCACACACACACACACACACAATTCTGTGCAACTAAGTTATTGCTGTATCATGCTTTGGGACTTTATCAAACCCACGTAATGTATCCTGGAAACCTCTCTGATCCAGAAGTAACAGGTAAGCTTAGAGTGCTTGTAATTTTTTTTTTGCTTATCCATCACATAATGCTCAAGTCACTGTCTGGCTGCTTGTAGCTTGTGTATTGGCAAGAAAATATGTCTACCACTACATTTTGGTTGTTTTTTTTTTTCAAAACTAAAAACAGTGTCTTGGTTACATTTCTAAATTCACACAGGAAAAACTTGTTATACATGCACCAACCCCCGCCCCAACTACTGTAGCCATTACAACTGTGGGGAGAAGTGCCATAGGGCTATAAACTGGATTCTGTAACTTTTCACTGGTTAAGCTAATATGCCTCCAGAAAGGTGACAAAAATGCATCCATGCACTTATCATGTGAATGGGTCTTGAAAGTCAGACACTTCTCCATTAGCAAGCTCTGTAGGCACAAAACACTCTTTGTGTCCACAGGACTTGTGTACACAATGTTGGATAGGACTAGGGAACACTACAGTAAAAATACTCCATACATTTACTCCCACTCCACACACATAATGTGGAAAAAAAAAAGTAATGTAGCTGTCGCTGTATTAGTAAAGGGCACATCCTGTTCCAGTCTTATAACTACACTAGCAAACTGCCCATCATGAATGCCAGGCGGGGATGGAGCACTGCCACCCAGTGCCCTGCAGTGTCACCGCTCCACCTCTAGCTCTGTGAGCCCCCCGTGTTTCCCCCCAGCCTCACATCTGGCCCTGTTCACCTCCCCCAACCGCCACATCCAGCTCCCCACCCGCCACTCGCAGTACAGTCCTGTGTGCCCTCCTACCCCCTGCCGCTCCACCCCACCCCACCCCACCGCCAGCTCCCAGGAATGGGGGGGGAGGGGAACTTGCATGCGGTGGCAGCTGGTGACAGCTGGCAGCACGCAACATGCCCCCCCTCCCTGTCTCCCCTCCCCGCCAGCTGTTGTCAGGGCTGGGCAGCAGCAGGGGTGGGGGTGGGGGGAAAGGCACTACCTCCAGAAACACCCCCCTTTCTCCTCTCTTCCCTGCTGCCTCCCGCTCCCTGCCAGCTGTTGTTGTGGGGGTGGGCGCAGCAGCCCCTTGCAGTCAATTGGTGCATGTCCTCTTGGCGGCGCATGCGCAGTTGTCTTGAAGCGTTATGAACAGACAGACGAAGGCTCTTTTTATATTAGAATATTGCTCTGGCTCAATTCCTTTATGTACCAAAAGCAGCTACCTGATGCTTTTTCAGATGTTTTGCAGATAGCGAGCATACAGATGGAACACATATTCACAGTTGTGCAGACGCACGCAGAACATTTGTTCTTTAAATGCTGTTTTCCTCTGACATTTAAAATCTCTCCTTTGAAAATAAGGGAGACAGCCCTTAAGGGCTGGCTGATTTTGTAGCAGGATCCAAGTTATGGTCATTTCAAAGCAGTGGTAAAGGGGAAACAAAAAAAGAGATGGAGCTAAAAAAATGTTTAGAGCTAAACTGAGATTTTAGTAAAGGAGGATATGGACATACAATGATCATATTTGCCTTTTGTAGCCTTTGAAAGAAAAACTTGTTGTAGTTGCTCAGGCAAAGGCTGAAGCCAAAGCAGCAGCAGCTGGGCTCTTCTCCCAAATGTACAAGAATGAAAACTCACTCAAATTTGGCACACATGTATTTGATAAAGAAATGTAGCTGATTTGCAGAACAGTCACAAATGATGAACGAGATCTTACCATGTTAAAAGGGCATGTGGTATATGTGTTCAGAAATCCTTTCCAGACAAAACCATCTTACTTAGGCACATTTGAAACCCCAAGTCATTCACTGAATGGGGAAGAGAGATCCTGGCTGCAAAAGAAGAAATGGCTACAAAAGCATTATAAAAATGCTGACTAGCCTATAGTGTGGCACTTTAAGAATCCAAGTCTATATTGGCTCATAAAAGTGCCAATCAATTTGATCTGCACATTTACTAGAAGGCATGAGTGACTGGTGCCTCCTGAATCTGGGGGGGCACCTGCAAAAGCCACTGACGGTGTCAGCCCTGTCAGGGAGGGCACTAGCCCTACTGACAGCATGTCAGCCGTCGGGGGGACGCCGGCCCTGTCAGGGGAGGGTCACGTGCACCCCTGTGCACCCCCTACCAGTCGCCTATGCTAGAAGGTATTTATACTTTAAAGATCTTTCAATGATTAAATACTGCCAATGCAACATAACTTAAAGAAGTTATAGCACAGAAACCACATTTTTGATCCCCAACTTTTAGTTTCTTTTCCTCTTTATTCTCTTTCTGCATTTGTAAAATTGGGGAATGATACTTACCTGCTTCATATTAATTAAAAATACCATGTGATCTGACTCCTGATTCTAATAATCATGTCTTCTAACATGCCACAGGCATAGTGGGAGGCGTGATTTTGGGATCAGGTCCTAGATGGACCCTACTTGGCAGTGCAGGGAGAGCCCTCCTGTTCATCAGGACCAGGGCCAATAATCAGTTGATTGCCAGTCCCTGTCTCAGGGCAAGTACCAGGGTCAGGTCAAGATCCTGGAATGAGCCAAGGCCAGGTCCATTCATGGGCTTCCCATCAAGGGAGTTAAAACCCCATGCCTGTCAGCTAAAGTGGGACTGTTGGATGCAGGGCATGAGAGACTCCTGGAAAGGAAAGCTCCATCCCCACCAGGGGACTTTGATCATGAGGATTAAATTCCTCAGCAGGGGAACCCTTTGGTTTCCTTGCTGGGAGGCTCAAAACAGCTCTGGGCCCAGGTGGAGAACTGGGGCTGCCCTGGACACCAGTGTGAACCATTTGCTGACTGTCAGTACTGGCCCTGGGGCAACCCCAGATATGCCACAAATTAAACTTAGGCACTGTACAAACCAGCTATTTAAAAAAAGAAAAAAAACCCCTGCTACATTATACTTGGAACATTTTAATGGCTAGTTTGCCATTTAAGATGCCTTAAATTGGGTGCATGTGTAGCACCCCTGCTATTCATGCTGCCATTAACATGCGAATCCTGGCTTAAATGTAGCATGCAGAGGGGCCCTAAAGCTCTTAAAAAGCCATTATATATTATTTGTATCCAAATCTGAGCAGTTATGAAGACAAAGTGTTGCTAGCATCAAACGTGTAGTTGCCTAGATATGATTTGACACTGGACTTAACTGTTATTTACATTAAGATTCTGTGCTCAAGAGTAAGAACACAGTTGCAAACCCCATTCCCCTGGGAGCCTCCAGCTTTCTATTTAGATAAAAAAGAAGAGAGCATTCATTAAAGAGATGTATTCTTATGTTTAATGTAACATCACCACAATCGTCACTGATCTTTTAAACACACCTGGAGAGTTTTTAGTAAAATGATACATTACCAGATCACAATTAACTTGACAGCCTATAAAGGCTGTATTTTCAACATTACACTTAAATTATTAAAACTGTGTGTACATACACATACATATACACATACACATATACATACACACACACACACACACACACACACACACTGAGAACTGAATAAAGCAATTTAAATATTCCTCTTGGAAGAAATAAACAGTAGAGTTGCTTTCTTTCACTTCATAATTACTGACTGAAGCTATCCCACCTTCCATGGCAATTATGATTCTGCAATTTCAATTATTGGATTATAATAGCCTATACCAGGGGTTCCCAAAGTTTTTGTGCTGCAGCCTGGCAAACTGCAACCCAGCTGTCATGGCCGATTACACAGCCGGAATTTCTGGGCAGAAGACAGGTAAGGATATTCTCCTCCTCACCCTTGGGCAGGGGGTGGGCCAGCGCGGGCCCTGCAGAAGCAGCCGTGGCCTCTCTGATTTGGCTCTGGCCTGGCTCTGGTTTGCCAGTCCATGGCCGCTTCCGGTCTGGCAGCTGACCATGCTGAGGACCAGCAGCCGACCTGCCATGGCCCAGCACTGGGCTGTGGCCTGGGGATTGAGAAGCCCTACACTTCAAAATAATGGTAACTAAAGGTGCAATTCACCCTGTGCAAAGGGACTAGACCAGAGGTAGGCAACGTTTTTTGGCCAGGGTGCTGAAAAAACCACAAAGTCTACTTTGGAAGGTGCCAGAGTGCTGACTTGGCAGAAAAACAAAATGGGCGGGGGGTGGTACATGGCAGGACACACTGCATATTAGTATATTTAATAATCATAAATGTTGCCTTTTTTGTTGAACATGTTGCAATGACAAAGAGAGAAAAAAGAGACAAATAAGAGAAAGAGGAGAGAGACAGAAAGAAAAAGGAGAGCAGGCACATGCACACAGAGAACCACATGCACAAACACAGAGAACCAGAACACATCCAGAACAGACACACGTACACAAACATTCAGAACCAGACAGACAGAGGCAGACAAACGCACAGAACCAGATGTGTGGGCGCATAGAGCCAGGCTCCCAGGCCACTGGATAATGTTTGACCCAACAATGCCCTGGTCCTGCCAGAGCCCCTGTGCTTCCCTGGGGAGCCAGCCCCTGGGCTGCAGCACAGCTGGCTGAGGCCCCGGTCTGGAGCCTGCCCATCAGCCCAACTACCCACCCACCCTGCACAGCTAAGCTCGCAAAAGGTGCAGTGCTCCTGGCAAGAGGCAGCACCAGCCTCATTCTTGGGGGGCAGGGCTGGGACTGGGCTCCGGGACTGGGCTCGTAGTGGGTGGGAATCAGGCAGGCTCAGCTGCAAGCACTGCTGAAAGCAGTTTGGGCTCCATGGTTGGCAGCAGCTACCAGAGCCTGGGCTGGTTGCAGCCGGTAGGCTGCAAACAGCTGCTCCGGGCTCCAGCATCAGCACCATACTGGTGGGTGCACGCGCGCCTCGGAGCGGACGGTGGGGATAGGGCCTGAGGCAGCACAGCCCTCCTGCTGTCCACTCTGGAGGTACACATGCAGTCGCTGTGAACATGGAGCTGATGCCGGGCCTGTGGAGCCTGGCGCAGCTGTTTGCAGCCTGCCCGCTGACTGCTGCAGCTGCCCAGAGCCCAGGCTGGCTACAAACAGCTGCGCTGGGCTCCAGAGCCCAGTCATCAGCTCTGTGTTGGCAGTGGGGAAGAGGCCAGGGTTGTGCTGCCTCAGGCCCCTCACCCACAGTCCCCTCCAAGATGCACATGTACCTGCTGGTATGGAGCTAATGCCAGAGCCCAGAGCAGATACTTGCAGCCTCCTGGCTGCAACCAGCCCAGGCTCTGGGTAGCTGCTGGCAACCACGGTCTGCTTGCAGCAGGGCTTGCAGGTGCCCAGCTGCCTGCTGGGAGCAGCCTGGGCTTTGCGGCTGGCAGCAGCTGTCTAGAACTCAGGCTGGTGGTGGCGTGCTGAGCAAAATGGCCTCATGTGTCGTGCTCAGCATATATGCCGGTTGCTGACCCCTGGACTAGACCAAGGCCTACAGTTCACTTACGTTCATTTCGGAACAAGCAATGGTATTATAAAACTTATATATGGTGCCTCTAGGTGGGTGAATTTCGTGGTCGCGATAAAGCCTATGAGTAGAATGAGCTAGACTTCACCTTGGATGCATATTTCTCTTGATTAAAAATTCAGATATAATGAGTTTTCTTTTAAAAAGTGAGATCAGAAATTGTATTAGAAACAACCAGAATTTTGAAATCTGTAAGAGGAAGTTCAAACAGCAGCTCTCTCTAGTTACAAAACAAATCTGTACTACAGACAGCTTTACAAATGTACACTATACAGATGTATATACATACTAATTAATAGATCCATATATCAATCACTAAGTTCCTCCTCATCACTGAAGTATGCACTCTTTTTTATCCGTGGACGTTTTGAATCGTCTGATGTTGAAGGCTCCCCTGCAGACTGTTTCCATCTCTGCTGTTCTTCTTCAATTTTGGCTTGCTGTAAAGCAATTGAAAGAATGGAAAGGGGAGGGAAGATTTTTTTTAAAATTCTCCGTGGCAATATACGTGATATTAAATGGATCATTCAAATACTACTTTATATAGTATTTAGTATATTAGTTCTGAGGCTATAATTAAAACCCTTAAAACAATTTATATTGAATGCCCTCTTAAATGGACCAGCTGCTTGTAGAACAATTTCTAAAAATGATTCCAAAAACAAATGATGTCCTTTTATGCTATTGGGCAAGCAATCTTTAGCGCTAGCCAGAAGGATCAGTTGCCAACCTCAAGTGTATGAAACCAATTTGTTTGCAGTCCTGGAAGTGTAGCACACACAGAAAACAAAATTTGAAATCAAGTGCTTTGTATTGTGGATACATTAGAAATGTCTTGGAAGTAGGAAGAGACTTGATATTTTGTCATGGAGAGAAGGGGAAACAGGTCATTATCTCAAGGAGAACCTGTTTTTTTTCAAGGAAGGATACATTTAATCCTAATCATTCTGCATGTTACCCACATGGGAATATTCAGGTTTATTACAGCGCCCAAATTATTTTCTAGGTATGTCTATACCATCTCTGCAGAAATCCACTGCTAAGAACCAAGCCCCATTGCAAGTGCCACTTGACAAGTGTTGTATGGTTAACACTCACGTGTGGGTTTAGAAAATAAACCCAGGAGACAGTGGTGGGTTGGGTGGCAGAGGGAAGGGGCTACTTAAAATAATGTCTTGACACAGGTATGGAAAGAAGGCATAAAGCATCTGTATGTTTATCTGACGAGATGTGCTAAGCAAAAGGGGGTCAGGAATAGAGGAGGGTATGGGGAAATGAACACTGATAATTGCAGGAATAGAAAATTTCCAACATAAAAATAAACCACAGACAGAACCAGCAAGCCAGTGGAATAATTTTTAGAATGGACTCAATGCAGCAGCAACATTCAGAAGCAGAAAATAATCACATTATCAACAGATTAAATAAAACAAGAGAGCCAAACAGTGTGCTGAAGATGACAAAAAGGAAGATTGCTGTATGTTTTGTAGCCTGGACTCTTGTAGCTGTTGCTTGCCACCCTCTCCATCGCTCACATACGTAAATAATGCAAAACAGTATTTAGAGACAAAAACACTATTCTTAAGTTTAGTACCTGGAAAGCGATGGCCTGGCTAAGACTATCAAGAGAAGGGTCTTCTCCCTCATCTTCACTTTCTTCCTCTTCTTCACTAGGTAGCACAAAAAGAAAAGATGGAAAAAAAAAAGATTTATAAAGTTTGATTTCAGATCCCCTTACAAAAAAATGTAATGACTTGACTCTTATGTAGAAATACACATACATTTCTTCTGGTTCAACAACTTTTTTTCTCTTCTTCTTTTCTTTTTTTTTTGGCGGTTCACGCTCTCCTAGCATATTTTTTGGACAAGCATAACTTAAATGTCCTGCCTCCTTAGAGAAAAAGAAATCTTCGTTAATAGATGCCATTAAAAGCAGGTACCAAACATGAAGAAAATTATTCTGAAGAAAATTAACATTAAGAAAGGAATGCTGTATTAATATATGGAATACAAACAAAAGAATTCCTCCCTTAAAATTCACCTTGGAAATGTGGAAAGTTAACAGTGATACTGTATATTAGCTTTAAGTTTGGAATGAACTCTAAAATGTACAAGCAATTTACTTCTATCCTTGACTATATCAGCAATCTGACTGAGAAAAAGAATGGAATCAGCTTCTTTATTTCAGTATGGTAGGAAAGTAGATATTTAAATTACTAGAGTGTATTTTAGCATTAAACAATTCTCAACCTTTAAAATTTTTAGTTTAAACTAAAGTGTGGAACTAACTTAAAATTAGAAAATAAAAATTTCTCGAGATGTATGCAAAATTGGAGGAGGACAGTTTTGATTTGTTTTGGTTTTTTAAAGTTTCTTCCCCGCCCCACTGCTCTGTTGTAGAATATGCAATTCCCTTTCCAAATTTAAAAGCTTTCAGAAGTGAAGCAGAAAACAGTTACTCTGATCCAGGGATAGCCAACCTTTCTTGGTGCACATGCCTCAGGGCAGATGGCAAGGAAGTGGCCAGGGCTGCACTGCCACAACAAGGATCGGGCTCCTGGTGGCTCCCCCACAAGCCACATCTGCCCCTGGCATGCCAATATTTTACAAGTTGAGGTTGCGGGTGTTAACATTGCTGACACCTGCTCTAATAAAAAAAAAAAAAGATAATGCAGCATTATAAGTTCTAAATATAGTCTGCTGCTAACTGTGTATCAGACTATATACTTATAATTACCACATAATATTTTTTTCTGAAAA
>NW_017728931.1:91155537-91164302 GCF_001723895.1 Crocodylus porosus | reverse complement strand
CTAACTGCGTATCAGACTATATACTTATAATTACCACATAATATTTTTTTCTGAAAAATCCCAAATTCCCAGAAGACATAAGGCTAGAACCACTGCTGAAATGGAATAAGTATGGATGGCTGTTAGCCCAAAGAATACTACCACTTTTATGGGGGGAAAAATAGTAATAGCAAAATTAAACAAACAAATAAAAACGTAGTGGAAACATTTTAGATCTATTATAGGTTACTTACTCCACATTCATAACATTTAGATTTATCAAAGTAGTTTCGCCTGCGTATGAACTCTGCTGCTCTTCCGTTGTCGATGGCAATACTTGCTTTTATCACCCTTCCAAATAACTAAACCAAAAGGGGAGGGGGAGGGCAAGGAGGAAAGAAAAAAAAAAAAAAATCAATAACACCAAGTCAATACTTTTGAGGAATCTGAATAGCTCCCTTTTTGCTACAATCTTTTTCAGATGCTTACTTGTTTGTTATTTAGTGCCCGAGAACAGTTTTGGGCAGACTCTTTATCCAAAAACAAAATGAAGGCAACTCCTTTACTCTTCCTGGTGTCTTTGTCCTTCATAATAGTAACTCTGAAAACAAATAACCAAGACACTCATTTAAGGGGGAAAACAAAAGTGGCTTGATAGGAAAAAATCCTGTCTAGGAGTTCCGAGAGCTTTGTTCAATATATGTTAATTAAACAGTGATAGGCAAAATACTTTATGCAAACACCTTTCAAGGAGAGCAAAGTCCAGATAAAAGGCTGATATGGCTTTTTATTAGCATCTGTGACATTCTGACTAGACCTAGACAAAAAACAAAGTTCCTTATGTTGGTTAAAAAAAAAAAAAAAATCCAATAAAAATGGGTTGAATGCTCTAGCTCTTACATGACCCAAGTAATTTGTGGAATGGGGGAGTTTTCAGCTTAAGATGGCCATATTTTATATTAGTCCAGGACATCCTTGTTTAGATGGAGCAGTTCATACATCTGACTGTCAGGGGGCCTGGTTAAGGTCAAACAGTATCACAGCAATGCAACATGCAGCCGCAGAATTGGGATGTGGGCAGAAGCAAGTAGGTCATAATCTAATTTTGTGTGTAAAAAAAGCACTTATCTTCTGGATGAGCCTTCACTCCTATGCCAGTGGGTCTGCCTGGAGCTAGCTTACTACCTCAGGATATAAAAAGAATTGCCCTTACTTTTCTTGCTAACACTTTTTTTTTTTTTTTTTTACATAGCATTATTTAGCAGCAGAGCAAAAATCCAATTAGAAGAATCCAGTGCATGCTCTAAGCTTCCGACTTAAGTTGTTCCTCGTTCAGTCTTTTAACATTTTTGCCTCTTTCATTTTTATCATCTTACCTAAGGGGAAAAAAAAGATTGTTTGGGAGTTTATAGTTTTCAAGTGACAAAGGCAGAGATGCTTGTGTCTGTGTATGCACTCAGACAGAGCATGAAAAAAGAAATTGGCTCTTATACTATAGCTTTTTCTACCAGCTTTAAAAGGGTTTTTCTTCTTACTGTCCATGGTTTGACTAGCATTTCCTACTGACTATACTAAATTCCTACTAAATATAGACTATTAGGGCTTTCATTTTAATAGAGTAAATGTATTACTGCAAGACATTCATTAAGTACTGAAATAGTAATTTTATTAAAATTGATTGATGTAGTAAATTAGTTAATTTAGCTAATTAAAACGTTAACGTTCACTACTGTAAGTACTATAAGTTTCTAGTAAGTTGATTTTATATAATATTTATTTATACTGCTAATGTTATTTTGCTGGTGATCAAGGCCCTGAAGCAGTAGTTCCCATTCTGTTTAGGAGTTAAGGCAGGGGTGGGCAAAATGGTGGATCCAGCTGACAGACTTCATTTCCCAGGAGCCCCTACTTGAGTTGTTGTGGCTGGTCTCCATGGAGACCCCAGCAGCGCCAGGACAAGGTTTCCATGGAGACTGGCCCCAGCAGTGCTGGCAGGGCTCAGGCTAGCAGCTGGGCAAGGGCTGAGATCTTGCAGGGGGCACAGCATGGCCCAGAGCTGGGAGAGAGTTGTGATCTGCTGCCCGCATACGCTGGGTGCCCCTTTTCTCCCTCCCAGATTCGGGGTGTGCCGGCAGTGGATCGCAGCTTTGTTGCACCTCCGGACCACACTGTTACTGCTGCAATATCCCATCCCTGGTCCTGAAGCAGTTCCCCCCCCAGGCGCAAACCCTGCCAGTGCTGCTTGGGCTGATCACCACAGAAACCCTGGCCCAGCCCTGTCACAGCACCACTGCTACTGGGGTCTCCATGGAAACCAGCTGGAGCAATGCAGGCAGGGCCTGCTGGGAAATGGAGTCAAAACAGACTCAATCCAGCTCATGGGCTGGACTTTGCATGCCTCTGAGTTAAAGGCTAATACTATTTGTTTTTAAACCCAACAGAACCAACAGTTGCACTTCTAAATTTCTGCCCAGTATACCAGAGCTAATATTTAGAAGCATTTACTGATTCCCATAAGAGTTTTAACTCATCCAGAGTATTTCTAGCCATGGCAGATGATGAGATACTGAAGCTTGAAGTCATGTTGGCTGCTGACAGACATGAAAAAAAAAAAAAAACCAACAAAAAAACCATCACTTTACCAGAAGCAGCAGTATGTTAGTTCAACCCGACTCTGCAGTGTCAGTATACGTTGGGCGCTTCAGCAGGGTTTTTTGACATTTTATCTGAAGTTGATTCAATCAGCTATTAGACAAAAGTGCAAAAAAAGCCCTGCTGAAGTACCTAATCTGTACAGATATTGGATGAACTGGGTCAAACTAGCATGATGCCTCTTTTGGGCATGCATGGGGCTCGGCGCAGCGGTGTGCGGAGTTTAAAGTAAAGTGCTGTTTTTGTTTTTTTCTGTCCAGTATCTTACAAGTTACTGCTCCATTCTTTCAGCCTATTACAGTTTGAATGCACATACACTGAACTGCTTTGCACCCACACTTGTCAAAAGAAAAATGAGAATTTGTTGAAGTCAGATGAGGATCCTGGAACTATATTCTACTTGCTCCTTTTCACCTCCAGTCTGAAAGCTCATGTGTGTGTGCCTGCAAAAACCTCCCAATTGCCATCAGTAAACTGAAACTTACCTTCTATTCCGATATGAGCCAAAACTTCAATATAGTCCCATACTCGAGACCAGGGATAGGCAACCCCCAGCACGTGTGCCAATTAGCGGTACATGGAGACATTTTCCTCAGTGTGCCAGGAGGTGTACCAAGGAAAGTGTTTAAAAAAAAAATGTAAGTTGCTGCTCCGGGCTCTTTGGAGCAGCCACAGCTCCCAGTGCCATGGCAAGCACCGGGGATGGGGTGAGGAGAGCCCTGGCTGGGACACAGGGATGCTGCCTGTGTTCTGCTGACCCTGCCCCAATGTCTTGGGTGATGCCGAGTGCTCCACAAAGCTTCAGAAAAGCTGCCAGTGCCACAGCAGGCACCAGGAGTGACGTCAAGAGAACACAGGCAGGGATGCTGTCTTTGTTCTGCTGACCCCAGCCCCATGCCTGTGGTGGTGCTGAGTTTCACAAACTCAGCCATAGGCATCGAGGTCGGGGTCAACAGAATGAAGGCATCCCTGCCTGTGTTTTCCAGCCCCTGCCCCTGCTCCTGGTGCAGAGACTCATGGGGTCAGGAGAATGCAGGAGGGGTCAGTAGAACATTGCGGGGGGGTGATGCTGCCTGCAGGAGGACACAGTGGGGGGAAGGGCAGTGTGGAGCGGGTGATGCCAGGAGGATGCGGCATCAGTCCCCCACTGCATATGAGGGAAGCACATAGCTCTGGGCAGCAGATAGCTCAGTAGCCTGTTGGTGCTGGTGCCGATTTTCTGTGATTTGCAAACTGAGAGTTTAACATTGCATATTATTAAGGTTTTTTTGCTTTGTTAAACTGATTCATATTCAGTTTCTTCACTCCGTTAAATTGTTTCATACTTAGTTTTTGCTTCCTCAAGCCAGTTCATATTAGTCAGTTTATTTTCCTCTGTTAAATCATTTCATACTCAGTTCTTGCTCTCTCTTTTTTGCCCCTCCCTCTTTTTCTCTTCTTTCTTCTCTCTCCCATTACAACAAGCTTAACAAAAAAAGAATACAGAACAAAGGTAGTATACACTAAGCTTTATTTATTGTTACCAGGTTTAGAATTTTTACAAAACCTGGTATTTACTGTAAAAAAGGGCAACATTTATGGTTATTAACTATATCAATATGCACTACGTCCTGCCATGTACCCCTGCCTCAGTTTTGTTTTTCTGGCATGACAGTACTCCGGCACCTTAGAAGGTAGACATTGTGGGTTTTTTGGGCACTCCAGCCAAAAATGTTGCCTACCCCTGCTCTAGACAGAAATTACAAGGACATAACTTGCCCAAAATAAAGAACACGCATTGAATGTCAAGTTGAAAATACACATCAGATCACTTACTTGACAACTTTGCCATATTTGGAAAAAATCTGGAACAAAAAGAAGAATAGACAAGTTTACCAGACTGCTGTCAAATTAAGTACAGCAACACAATCTAAATGGGCACTGTTCAGATATTTAAAGTTTACATATGATACTTACATGCAACCAATATATAATGCAACTCTTTAAGGAGAGGCTTACTTACCCTGTATAAGTCATTGTTGGTCAGAGCAAAGGGCAAGTTGGACACGTACACTGTGCTTTTACTTGGTGCCAATCCACCACTCATTTTCCTGGGGATAGAGAAAAATTAATTGATTCAATTCAATGACTCAATCTTAACAAAAATAAAAATAAAATAAAATATAGAATGTATAGCCACATGAAAATTGTGAGAATAAAGTAGCTTCAAAACCCATTACCATTTCATGTGAAATCAACACTGACTTTCATATTCCACAGAGTAAAGGAACGTCATGAGCAGCTTTGAAATTACAAATTGACTAATATGAGACAACCTCAATGTGGTTAGCAATTGTGATTACTAAAACGATCCTTGAACAATGCAAAATCAATTCTGGTTTCAGAGTAAAACAAAACACATAATTTTCCACTCATTAAACCAGTTGCTGAAGTTAATGAGACTTATTTGAAAAACAAGTAAAAAGGGTGTTTTTCTCTTGTTTTAAATGATTTGGCCCTCTGGAGAATCAGGCAAGACCAAGCTTAAAAACTCATACTGATAAGTTAAACCTCTTCAAAGCAAGACCCTAATGAATAGGAAAGCACAATGTGTTAACTTTAAACAGAATAACATACTGTGCCACATTTTAAATAGTTATGATACCCTCTCATTTCCTGGTAATTTCTTCGCATAGTTCCCTGCACCCACTTCTGCCTTAGCTCCCAGCACTTCTTTCCATGTTCCCCTGAACTCTGAGGTTTCCTTTTAACCTTCTCGATGGACTGCATCTCCCTACATGCATCCCCTCTTCCAAATGCTCTGTTGACAGCACAACTTCTTGCTGTTCCATCACCTTCGCTCCCTACTTCTCACAGTGTCTCCGCCACTTCAAAAACTCCCTTCTCCCATCCATGTATGGAGGCAAACAGCCAGTCTTTTTAAAGTTAAATATATGTATGTATATTGAAGCAGTTCTCCTCTGAGTGTGTACTAGATTGTAACCATAGGTAAAAAACAAAAGAAAACCAAGGGGGGTAGTGTGGAGAAGAGACCAAATTGCAGCTTCCTTACATCTTTAAGGATACACAAGCCTACATACAGCATCACTTTCCTTTTGACTTATCAGATATTTGTGGCTTGTTCTAAAAGCCAGAATAACATAAAAAAATGAAGGATCAAAATGCCACTGTCTTCTGTTGACAAAGTATCTTTAAGTAGCATAGCAAGTCAGTTTCCTCATTGCCTTCAAGCCCCACTCAGTTTTTTGGGGCCATCATTCAGATCTAATGAACTGCTAGTGAATTTGTTTCCTGGTTATCTTATTGTGGCCTTTATTAGATATAAAATACTGCTCAAGGAAGACCAGACACGTTGAGTTTGCTGACCAAGACATCTTTGAAGTAAGTCATCAGGAAAGAATCAGGAAAAAAAATTACAAGTTAGTGACAAAGAAATTGCAATGGAGTGGAAAACAACACTTAACTACTTCTATTCTCTTTTTCTACATCAACTTCACAAATATCTATTTTGGTAAAGATGGGAAATGATGGGAAATTTAGGGAGACTATTTTCTTTTAAGAGAAGCTGTGAGGAAGTCAGGAGGGAAGCCAGCATTACCTTACACTAGGCAATGACAGTGCTACAACCAAAATCAAACCCCGGTTAGTATCTAAACTCTGTCTTCAGTGGTTGTGTACAAAGAGTACATTCTTGTTGCATGCTGATTTCCAAAGTATTTTAAACCTCTATTTCCTACTCCAGTGCAATCTGCTTGGGTGGTAGCTAAGTCACAGAGCTTTGATTTTTCCTTTCCTTCTCTGTTTAGGGACTGTGTTTCTTTTAGCATGAGTTTAAATAGCATGAAGAAGTTAAGCAAATAAAAAACCAGAGGTAGTTCATAGTGGACATATATTACTTTGCGGTGTTATGCAGGCAATCTGCTTAATTGTAAACTCCTGGCTGCTTGGCACCTGTGTCCTATGACAACACCTAACCCAACTGACTTGGCACCATATTTCATGTATTGATAGTTGTAAGTCTGGTTATCCAGATGCAGAGCACAGTATTCCAAAGGAGTTATTAAAAGCTATCCTGTCCTTGCATTATGGCACACTGCCATGCTAATTTACTGCAATATGCAGAATATCCAATAGCTATAGATAGCAATTTACCTAGGAGATACCAGAAAACAGCATCAATTACAACTTGCCGTTCTCACCACCAAGGCCAGTTTTGGTAAACAGATGTTAGCAACACATACATGGCAGTATGCACGATTTTGGGATCATGATCTCAGGCTGATTGTTGGCTCGCCCTGGGGACCCCCTGGGCTGCTGAAGCCCTCCAAAGCTGGCAGGTGATCACCTGACTGATGGCTGCCAGGCACTGGATTGGGGCTCCATTTGAGACCCAGCACAGTCTATCCAGTCACACATTCATTTTAAGGTATTATAATTTTGTGGCTGGTTTCAGTTGCACATTTTTTGTGTAATAGTTTTGTGGTTGGTTTCTCTTTTTGTTGTGATATTAATTGCCTAAATACACGGCTGGGTTACACAATTATATGCAACTAGCTGTTTAATTGTTTCTTAGGTGTAACATCCGTCAGGGGCCAGTGTCATTTGTTAGCAATGGCAGGAGGACTTCCTGCCTTGCCCCTCAGTCCTTCAGGAGTCAAGACACTCCCTCTCCCTCCCCACCCCCATCCCTTCTCGCACTCCTCCCCTCGCCCCCAATTTAGGAGCAAGCTTTTACAGCTTCTTTTCCTTTCCCCCTATTAAGCCAAGTGGGTCTGCAGGAGATACTATGCTGAGAGAAGAACCAAAACCAGGAGCATAGAAAAGTTTATCCTACTGGCCAACTTTTGTGACTGTAGGCATCTCCAAATGCCAGCAGAAAATGCTTGAAGAGATGGTCTGCTGCTATTTAACATGATTGCAGTTTAAAAACAGATTGTCTTTTTTGTTGCTCTATGTTCTTTATTTCTGTTTAATCTTTTTTTATTTTACTTTGAAACATTCAGGCTGATCCTGGGGTTTCAGGATGAAAACCAAGGAAAAGAAGAACTGTTCAGTCCTGAATATCCCTCATGTTTACACTTACTTAACCCGGGTAGTTATAAAATTAATTTAATTTCATTATTCCAAAACACCAATTAACTTATAACTTGTTTTTTATAATTAGCATAAGTATCTAAAATACTGAAGATTTAAACTTTAATTAAAATGACTTTATCTTTAATCAAAGATCAAAGTTTGCTGTTCTAATATATTAATGCTTAAAATATTTGACCCTTATTTGACAATATTTGAACCAGTCAACTGACCAAGTATTTTTGACTGGTCAAAAAATACCCAGTCCTAGGCCCATTTACTTTTTTGATCATTACTATGCCCCTGCATGGGACTGCTGTCACCTGGTACATTTGGCACCCTATATTTAAGTCAATTTAAAACACATACCTGACTTTTGTAAATAACAAAAATATGAAGTGTAAATCAGTGGGGCAGTTCTCCAATTCGTTACTAAAGAACATTCCTTACTATAGGATTTCAATCCCTTTTTCTTCAGGGATTCAGTTTCTTCAGTATTATTTAACACATGTTCTGCATTTTAATCATGTCCTTTCTCCCTGGCCCACAGTCTTCTGCAAAGGCTTTCCTATTCTCAGCAGGATGACATTTGTTGACTCTGTGTTTAGAAAAGATTTCATAGACATTTGGGCTGGAAGGGATCCTGGAGGATTATCGAGTCCAGCCCTCTGCCCCAGGGGCAGGAAGTCAGCAGGAATCCCAGCAAGATAAGCATCCAAATATGTCTTGAAGGCGTTCAAAGTGGGTGCTTGAACCGCCTCCGGTAGCAGTCTCTTCCAAACCTTGGGGGGTCAGACAGCAAAGAAGTTCTTCCTTATGTCCAGCTTGAATCGGTCACAGTGGAGTTTGTGACCGTTTGATCTCATCATCCCTTGGGGGGCTCTAGTGAACAGTTGTTCCCCCAGATCCTGATGAGCACCCCTAATAAACTTATAGGTGGCCACCAGATCACCCTTGAGCTTGTGCTTTTCTAGGCTGAATAGCCCCATTGCTCTCAGCCTCTCATCCTAATGTCTGTTTTCATGATCTCTGATCATGCGTGTGGCTCTCCTCTGCACTCT
>NW_017728931.1:91153603-91155437 GCF_001723895.1 Crocodylus porosus | reverse complement strand
TTACTAAAGAACATTCCTTACTATAGGATTTCAATCCCTTTTTCTTCAGGGATTCAGTTTCTTCAGTATTATTTAACACATGTTCTGCATTTTAATCATGTCCTTTCTCCCTGGCCCACAGTCTTCTGCAAAGGCTTTCCTATTCTCAGCAGGATGACATTTGTTGACTCTGTGTTTAGAAAAGATTTCATAGACATTTGGGCTGGAAAGGATCCTGGAGGATTATCGAGTCCAGCCCTCTGCCCCAGGGGCAGGAAGTCAGCAGGAATCCCAGCAAGATAAGCATCCAAATATGTCTTGAAGGCGTTCAAAGTGGGTGCTTGAACCGCCTCCGGTAGCAGTCTCTTCCAAACCTTGGGGGGTCAGACAGCAAAGAAGTTCTTCCTTATGTCCAGCTTGAATCGGTCACAGTGGAGTTTGTGACCGTTTGATCTCATCATCCCTTGGGGGGCTCTAGTGAACAGTTGTTCCCCCAGATCCTGATGAGCACCCCTAATAAACTTATAGGTGGCCACCAGATCACCCTTGAGCTTGTGCTTTTCTAGGCTGAATAGCCCCATTGCTCTCAGCCTCTCATCCTAATGTCTGTTTTCATGATCTCTGATCATGCGTGTGGCTCTCCTCTGCACTCTCTCAAGCTTCTCCACATCCCTTTTGAATTGTGAAGCCCAAAACTGGAAGCAGTACTCCAGCTGCAGCCTCACCAAGGCCGAGTACAGAAGGAGAATGATGTCCCAGGATCTGCTTGAGAAGCATCTATGGATGCAAGCCAGCGTTTTGCTCACTTTACTAGCTGCAGCATCACACCGAAGGCTCACGTTCATCTTGTGGTCAATGATGACCCCCAAGTCCCTTTCATCTGTAGTGCTAACCAATGTGGTGCAGGTTTTTCCTCCCAAGGTGGAGAACCTTGCATTTTTCGGTGCTGAACATCATCAGGTTGTTGTCCACCCATTTCATGAGCCTGTCCAGGTTTGCCTGGATCACCTTCCTATCCTCAGGTGTGGATGCTTTATGATGCTTTACCCTAGAGTTTGGTGCCGCCGGCAAACTTGGCCAGTCTGCTTCTGACACCAATGTCCACATCATTGATGAAGATGTTAAACAGCACAGGCCCTGAGGACAGAGCCTTGTGGGACCCCACTGGTCACAGCGCACCAAGATGATTGGCTCTCGCTGTCCTACCACAGAGCCAGTTCCCCAGCCAGCGGATTGTGGTGATGTCGAGGCCACAGTTAGCCAGTTTAGCCAAGAGGTGATCGTGGGATACCAGATCAAAGGCTTTTTTAAAGTCGAGGTATACAACAATGATCTCTTCCCCCTTGTCCAGGTGATAAGTCACCTGGTCATAAAAGGAAATGAGACTGGTCAAGCAAGACCTACCTGCAACAAACCCACACTGGGTATCCCTCAGGATATTGCCTTCAGCTAGTCTGTTAAGGATGGCCTCCTTGATAATCTTTTCCAAGACCTTCCCCACGATAGAGGTCAGGCTGATGGGCCTGTAGTTTGCTGTATCTACTTTCCTCCCTTTCTTGAAGATAGGCACGACATTGACCCTCTTCCAATCATCGGGCACTTCACCAGAGCGCCAAGAACTCTCAAAGATCTGTGCCAGGGGCTGAGCTATGATGCTCGCCAGCTCCCTGAGTACCCTTGGGTGTAACTCATCAGGGCCGGCTGACTTGAAGATATCCAGCCTCTCAAGGTGTTCCTTCATGAGGTCAGCTTCGATGGACGGCAAGGAATCTCCTTCACCCAGGCCTCCCTGACCCATAGTGGGCAGGGGCGTCCCATGGGGCTGATGAAAAACTGACGCAAAAGTACCCATTTA
>NW_017728931.1:91149936-91153293 GCF_001723895.1 Crocodylus porosus | reverse complement strand
AGCTTGTCAAAGTCAGCTTTCCTGAAGTTGAGGGCTTCTGTATTACTGACTGAATTGCCAGCTTTACGGCAGATGGTGAAGGTGATCAGTTCATGATCACTGTCACCCAGCTTCCCTTCGATTGTTAGGTTGCAGATTAGGTCATCCCCAGTTGCCAGCACGAGGTCGAGCAGCGCTTTACCTCTTGTCAGCCCAAAGACTTCCTGCGTCAGATAGAGGTCATCCACATGTGAGAGAAAGCTTTGCAACTGCTTGGATTTGGCCGAGCGCTCCTCCCACGAGATGTCTGGAGTAGTTAAAATCTGCATCATATGACAACCATACACTGGGATCATGCAGCCTCAGCCAATTCCCTGGTGAACAACTGGTCAAGGTCTTGACTCTGGGTAGGGGGTTTGTAGTAGACCCCCACCATAGTATCCCCTGTGCCGTGTTCCCCACAGATTTTAACCCAGAGAGTCTCAAGTCATCCACCATGGGTGCCAATGTTAGCTTGCAGGGATACGTAGCTTTCCTTGACATAGAGAGCTACGCCCCGACCCCTTTTATCCAATCGATCCCTCCTGTACAAAGTATAGCCATCTATATCCATGGTTCAAGTCATGGGTGGAGTCCCACCAGGTCTCTGTTATCCCAACGACATCATAGTTATTTGCATTTAGCAGGAGAACAATTTCCTCCTGTTTATTCCCCAGGCTCCTGGCATTTGTGTATAGGCACCCAAGTGTCCCCTTAGAGGCCCATGCCTTGCCTACATTTTGTTCCAGGACTGGGGCTCAGGTGGGATCCCTTATATGCCTTGGTCTGCTGGCTTTGCAAGGGCCACTCAGCCAGCAGGCCAAGGCAGTGCCAGTAGTCCTCCCCTCCCCCAGCAGGCTTAGTTTAAAGCCCGGTGGAGCAGGTCAGCCAGTCTAGCTGAGAAGAGCCTCCTCCCCAGCAGAGAAAGGTGGAGGCCATTCCTTCCCAACAGCTCGCTGCCTCTTTCTCCAAAGAATGGACTGTGGCCATGGAAGCAACTTGTCTGCAGGCTATTAGCTGGAGTCCAATATACCTGTTTCCTGCTGTGGACTAATATTGCACACAGCTCCCCCAATCAACTGAACTATTTGCTGGCTGTTCTGAGGACTAGGTCACCTCTAAATTATCATCCGATCCTTGGCTTCAGAGCTTTAGCTGGAAAGCAGCTGATCTGTCACTAGTAGAGTCAAGCCCAACCCCACAAGTCTGGCCACTCTGCCTAGTTTGCCCTTAGGCATATCAGAGACAGAACTACTGTGACCACACACAAAGTGGCTATATCGTGGTACCTGCAGCTAGTGTGCTGGCTGTGGGCACAGTACCATCCTGGCTGCCTAAGCATAGGCCCCTGATCAGTAGTTGCCACTACAAGGCTTGATGCCAGATGAAGACAGCTGGAAGAGAGACTGACAGGCTTCTGTGGGAGTGGGGGAATAAAGGAGGAATCCCCTATTGTCCCCTGACTAGACAGCTCACATTTGAGGTGACTTAGTAGTTTTCTAACCAGGGGTCTGGAATGCCTGTATGACCTCATAGAGCTACATTTTTGTACTGTGAAAAAATACTGAAATACTTTATAGCACTTCAGATGAATGCCTGGCCATATGTACCCTAAGTCACTTGTTAAGCTAGGTACTGACTTTGGGTAGCAGGTGGGTGCTTTTTCTTGCAGGGGTTGGGAGGTGGAGGGAAGGATACACAAGCCCTAAGCATTCCTGGAAGAGGCAGTGCTTTACTCCAACCTAGCTCACACAACGTCTGTAAAGTTGGTCACTTTAATGGAGTTTTTTTGGTGCTTTTATCTAACAGCTGATTGAATCAGCTTTAGCTAAAAGTGCCAAAAAGCCCCACTTAAGTGCCTGATCTTTACAGATGCTGCAGAGCCAGGTTGAAGTAATGCGCTGATTCTTTCAGTAAAGTGCTTTTTTTGTTTGTTTGTTTTCTTAACATCTGCAAGCAGCCACAGAAATCTAACATGTAAAACCAAAATGGCTGGGGCTCATGGGTACTGAGCACCTGCTAATTTTTTTCAGTGAGTACTTCAGCTGCAGAGCACTGATGGCATTGGCACCTATACGTTTAAGGTCATAAAAGGAAATCTGACATGAAGCAGGGAATCAAATCCAAATTCTTCAGAGTCCAAAGCTATTGTCCAACTACCAGAGCATCCATGCTCTCTGTGCAAAGTGGGCATAATATGCTCAAGGTAGACAGATCCAAGGCCTCCAAATCTATGATGTCACAAGAAAAGTGAAAAGTTGCTCCATCTGGCATAAAACTAATGTACACACTGTCATTCCACCAGACTTGCCAGCAGATCCATTAGCAAACATAGGATTAGACCTCTCTTCTGCACGCAACTGTGAGATAACTGACCAAGAAGCTTTGCAACTGCATCTATAGTTTTTTCCACCATATTACTGAGATTGAGATGTCAAGGAATGATAGTAAATTCAATTAATTAAACCCATTTAATTAAGCCTTTCTAAAATTTTAGCAAAGTTAAAACAACTGTATGTTAGTACATGTGAAGGCATTTCATGTGGACAGTTCACATTTGCTACTGTGCATTAGGCACAAATACTAGAGCAGTCACATTCATGCAAGAAATCAAGTTTAAACATCACACACACAATTCTAAGAGAATTACCATTTTTTTCACAGAAATGTCTTATGCTTTCTTCAAGTCACAGGAAACAATTCACCTTTCTGAAATGAAAACCATGGATAGGTATCCAAACATTCTAAAAAGGTGCTTATGTCACGCTGTTCCTTTTGCATATTCTTCAATGCCAGATGCACAGGGCTTGCCCAGAAGCCTGTCCTACCACCCTCTGCTGATTTAGCTTTGTTTGAGAAACTGAACGTTTTATTCATCATTTCCATTTTTTAAAATGTATTTTAAAAATCCATCCAATTTAAATAATTTTATTAACCGTGCATGGAAAAGAGGCAGTATTTTTAAGCAGCTGTCAGTGGCTTATTTTCACAGCTGGCACCTATTCATAGTTTCTAGGGTCGGAAGGGACCCGAGTAGATCATCTAGTCTGACCCCCCACCGTGGCAGGAAACAGTAATGGGGTCAAACAACCCCAGCAAGATGTTCATCCAGCCTCCTCTTAAAAACCCCCAGGGTAGGAGCCAGGACCTCTCCTGGAAGTTGGTTCCAGATCCTAGCCGCCCTGACCGTGAAGTAGCGCCTCCTGATATCTAGCCTAAACCTGCCCTCTGCCAGCTTGTGACCGTTATTCCTGGTCACTCCTGGCAGTGCACGGGGGAACAGTGACTCCCCCAATGCCTGCTGATCCCCCCTGACTAGTTTATAACAGGCCACTAGAT
>NW_017728931.1:91148366-91149444 GCF_001723895.1 Crocodylus porosus | reverse complement strand
AAGTCCAGGAAGACTATGTTCAGTGCTACCCCTGCATCTAATGATTTGGTAACCTGATCATAGAAGGCCACCAGGTTGGTCTGACAGGACCTGCCACTGATGAACCTGTGTTGGTTGCCCCTAAGCATGCAGTCACCTGCTGGCCCCTCGTGGATGTGTGCCAGCATAATTTTCTAGAAGTGCTAGCTTGGGACTGAAATATGCTTGTTCAGTTCCCCGCCCTGCCACTGACACCCTGTGCAACCTCCAGTGAGTCACTGGCTCTCCATCTGTGAAACCCATGGAAAAACAATTCTGTTGCAACACAATTTTTCAATACAGTTTTTTACCTGGAAAAACAGTCTATGAGTTATATTTCTGGAAAATGTGACTGCCTTTCCATTATGTCACCCCAGGCCACAACTTGGAAGACTTATTCAACCTTTTAAATCTGACAGCCTTGCAGCAGCTCTATTTGCATGGCTACAGACCAGGCTTGTCCAACATACGGCCCGCCATACAGCCCACCAAGGCATTTTCTGTGGCCCGCGGTGCTGCAACGGGAAACCCCTTGTCCCTCCCCCAGCCCCTCAGTAGCTTCCTAAAGGCTGCTGAAGGGCTGAGGAAGGGACAAGGTTCCCACACGCACCGCGTCAGCTTGACGTCGCCGATGAAGTGCGTGTGGGAAGAGGAGTGTCTATGTGCTGCTCAGGACAGGATGAGCCCAGCTGGAGCAGCAGGGGCTCAGCTGCACTTTTCCCTACGTGTGCTGGTCAGTTCCGAGCGGCACACGGCTCTGCCACCGCCTCTGCTGGCTGGTGCTGATCCGGGTGGGTCTGTCCAATCCGGAACAGCATACAGCTGAAGCTGGCTTCCCACGAGCTGCCAGGGACAGGAGGAGGTCAGCCGGGTCAGCGCTGGTCAGGGAAAGTGGCGTTGGAGCCGTGTGCCACTCGGGGCTGACCAGCTCTTCTTCTGCAGAAAGACCCACTTCCACCCGTTACTGCTCCGCCTTGCCCTGCCGAGCCCTATGTGCAGTGCCAGTTCCAGTCCCAGCTCCTGTAGTTGTAGAGCTCCGTGTTGGTGCCCAGTGCAGGCC
>NW_017728931.1:91140906-91147047 GCF_001723895.1 Crocodylus porosus | reverse complement strand
ATTTACAAGCTCCCATTACAGAGCTATAATTATAAAAATGAATAACTTTGTATATTTTTGTTTTGTGTTAGCAAAACTTAAAATTTTACAGTTTTTCCTTTTAAGTTCCACAGTTAAACACTCATCTATATCAAATTGTGTGCGTGTGTGTAACCTTACTGTGAAACCAACACAAAAAAATCAAAGAACTAACCAAAAAAAACCCTCACATCTGCTAGCAGCAATACTTTACAATAGCTTAAACTGTTATACTCAAGAAACCAAAAACACTTGGATGCTAGAGAGAGTAATGAATAGTAATGAATGATAGATCACTCTAGTTTTCAACCTGTGGTCCATGGAGTCTAAGGGATCCACGAAAGATGACTACAGTCAATCAAAAGTATGTGAATACCCACACTCACAAGTCAAAGGGGTTCACAGCTCCATTCAAAATTGTTCCGTAAATGAAAAAAAAGTTGAAAACCACTACTCTAAATGTAGGTAGGCAAGGTTCTTTGAGTAGATGTGATATCTTTTATTAGACCAACTGTGTAGTTGGAAAAAAATTCTTAGCAAGCTTTTGGATGCAATCACCCTTCTTCAGGCATAGGTAGTCTCCCTATGCTATAAATCAGTGGTTCCCAACTTTTTTAGATCGCAGACTGGCAAACCACGGACTGGAAGTGAACGACATATTGAGGACTCAGTATTAAAAAAAGGGTTAGCTGCTGGTCTGCAGCATGCCGGTCATTTCCAGTCTGCGGTTTGCTCACCCATGGTTTGTAAATCTGTGGTCATTTCCAGACCGGGAGCCAGCCGTGGCCCAGAGGTTGGGAACCTCTGCTCTAAATCTATTAATTTGAATGCTCCCCCTACTTGCATCCATATCTGTCAATGTCAAGAGTCACTACTGAGTTAGATGGACTCAGTATGGCACTTATGTTCTGATATTCACTTTGACTAGATTATACTCTTCCATCAAACTTTGCAGAACAAAGTCAATAAAAAATGCTGAAATCATTTCAAAAACTTTGAAAATCCCTCCCATAAATATTTAAACATGGGCTTAGGAGCACATTCGTCTCTTCTTAAAAAGCTGTCCAGTGTATGTCAAAGACTTCATGGTCCTTTGCTATAACCAAAACTTGAAAATACCAAAGATTTATGCCACGAAGAAAAAACAGAAATACAATTTAGCCCCTAAGGCTACAGTTCTATACATACCTGGTTCACAGCATGGACTTGCAGCACATCCTGCTGGTCCTGAGGGTCTAGGCTAGGGATTAACAACCCCCTGCACGCATACCAAACGTAGCATGTGAAGCCATTTTCTTTGGCACACCATAGCTGGCCTGGGCTTTGAGCAGCTGCCACCAGCCGTGGATCCTGGACTGCTTGCAGCAGGTAGCTGGGAGGCTACAAGCAGCCCAGGGTCTGTGGCAGGCAGCAGCTGCCCAGACCGCAGGCGTGTTGCAGACAGGAGGTTGTGAACAGCTGCATGAGGCTCCGCAGCCCCAGCGCTAGCTCTGTGGTGGCAGCATCCGCATTGTGCATCTCCAGTCAGACAGCAGGGGAGGGATCAGGGTTGCGTTGCTCCAGGCTCCAGCCTGGCCGTGTGCCCAGAGGTACACGTGCAACAGCCACAGCCATGGAGCTGGTGCTGCAGACTGGATGCCTGGCACGGATGGCCTGGGCTCTGGGCAGCTGGAGTAGGTGATGGGCAGGCTGCAAACAGCCTCACTGGGCTCCGCAGTGCCATCATTGGTTCCATGGTGGCATCAGCGGCTGCACATGCACTTCATGGTGCACGGTAGGGAAGGAGCAGGAGCAGCACAACCCTAGCCCCTCCCCCGCTATCCACCTGGAGGCGTGTGTGCAGCTGTTTCCAGCAAAGAAGATCAGGCCCCTTGCGGCTCCCCTGCCTCTCACGCATGAAGTCGAGGCATGGGTGAAAGTTGGGGCACTCCAACCGAAAACACAGACTCCTGGTCTAGCTCGCCAAAATGGACTTCCTGGCACAGGCCTCTGCCATGAGGTACTACAAGAAGTAACCAATAGTTACTGCCTCTCCCTTCATTTGGCTCTTCCCTGTCCTTGGTAAGCTTCAATGCACCACAAAATAAAAAGTGGTGGGGCCACAAATAATGAACATGAGCAGGAAGAAGAGAAGGGGAAATAAAATGAAATGTGAAGGTCCCTACCATAAACAGTGAATGAGTGCACACAGCCCTCTACAGTCAAGAAGCAAAGTACCCGATTCATCTCAGTGAATTTTCCTGTGGGATCTTGCCAGCTCAGTGAGAACACCTCCAAGCAAGAGCTGCCAACTAACGCCTGCATCCTGCTCCCGACCATTGCGCGGGACAGCACTGCGCATCTGGTGCATGCAGCCAGCTTACCCGTTTCCGCTCCCCAGCACCGACGTGGATGTTTACCACGCTACTTCTTGCTTGGTGACGCGTGTCGCCAGCTACAGGCCTCGCAGACCCCCTCCGCATCGGCGCCGGGCCTTTCCTGCAGGGCTGCCTCCTGCCACCACCTCGCTCTGCGGGGCTCGGCTCGTCCCACTCGAAGCAGGTCTTGGTTTTCACTTGCGTCCGCAGGCGATTCTTTTGCTGCTGGGAAAGACCCAATGCGGGGGCGGGGGGTTGATACCGCGGATTCCCAGCGGGCATCTCCGCGCTCACGGAGGCAGCTCCGGGCAAGGGCAGGCACGGACTGCAGGGCCGTTCGCTCTGGTCCGCCCGAGGGCACTGGAGGCGGGGCGAGCCTGAGGCGCCTCCGTCGCTCTCCCGGCGGGACCCACCTGGCGCGGGGTCACGGCTCCCGCCCGCCAAAACCGAGCCCCCACCCGGCACTTCCTCCTGCGATAGGCGCCTCAGCTGACGTCCAAGGAATGACCGGCCGCTTCCACCAATAGCGGGGGAGGAAGGAAGGCGGGTGCTTCCGGTGATGTGGCGTCAGGCGCCGGAAGTGCTGTGGGGTGGTGGAGAGGGTGAGTGGAGCTGAGTGGCGCTGCGGGTTGGGGAGGCAGGAATCGGTGCGCGAGTGAGCGGGGCGGGGTGGCGGCAGGGCAGGCGGCGGGGGGCCCCTGCTGCGGAGCCCGCTCCCTGGGCCTGCGCGCTCCTCCCGGGCTCGGCCCCCGGGCTGTGGCGCGGCGTGGAAGCTGCGCGCTCGCCGGCTGGCGCGTCCGTGCAGGTGCCGCGGCCACCGCTGGCAGCGTCTGGAGCCCGGCGGGGAGGAGGGGGAGCGGCAGCGGGGCAGTCGCGCTGCCGACCGTTCCCGCCGGCTCTGCAGCCGGGCGGGGCTGGGTTGAGTGCTGCTGGCGTTATGTAAGCAGCGGGAGGTGAAGTGGTTCGGGCTTCAGACCAGCGTCCTTGGCGTACCGTTATTTGTCCGTAGGGATTGAGGGGCAGCCTGGCAGGTTATAACAGTACCGAGAGGGGCATCTGGGAGCTCAGGGCTTCCAATGACTCAGTGCGAGCTAGGTACCAAACCTGCTTAGATGCTTTTGACACCCCCCCCCCCTCGGTCCACCTGCATGATTTGGAGTTCAGTAAAGCAGGCTTGAAGCTCTGCATGTGCAAGATGGTTATTGCTAAGAGCTCCTCTGTGTAAGCGTAGGCTCTTTTTGTAGTATGACTGATAAGGAGGATAATAAAGATCCACGCACAAGATCCATCCTGATCAGATGGTGTATTTCCTATGACTAGCTTCTCAGAGCTGGGCAGATATGGGAGATGGGGCAGGGTGCAATTCCACTTGGTAGGTCTCTGTTTCAAGCTCTGAGCAGGAGATTTGGACTAACAGGCTAAGCGACTGTACAGAGTCAATTAGCCGTGTTAAGTTTGAAATAGAAGGCTGGGCAGGGCTGTATCTTATAGACTAATTAAGGCAGCAAATTAAAAGAATGTAAAATAATGTGAGCAAATATTTCCTTCCCCGTGTTCCTTCATTCATTAAAATCATAACTGAAAAGCAATAACAATGAGATGTGATGTACCTCTAAACACACACTTTCATTAGATATCTATGTGATTGCTTTGTAAAACTTCTATTTGTTTATATTTGGTATAGTCATTTTAGAAAGTAGTTTCATAGAAGTTGGGGGCTAGAAGGGACCTCAGAGATCATCAGGTCCAGCCCCCCCTGCTCAAGGCAGGAAAGACTGCTGAGGTCAGATGTCCCCAGTGAAGTGTGCGTCCAGTCGTCTTTTGAAGATCCCCAGGGAAAGTGACTGTACCACCTCTTGGTGGAGTCTATTCCAGACTCTGGTGTTTTCATCTGGAGATGGAAGCTCAGTGTGAGATTCTATTGAAAGGACCATTGGAGCCCAGATATGGCCAGACTGAGTGTCCCCAACTTAAAGTCTTGTGTAAGTTTGGTGTCTTTGGCTCTGGGTGTTTTTATTTTAAAAACTGTTACTGAAGTTGAGAGGCTGTTGTGTTTGGAACAGGAATAGCTCTGCATAGGAGGAACAGGTTCACTGTCCACAAGGAAATCATCTGTGTCATTGAGAATAGTCCAAGGAGATTCCCAAATGGGTCTATATTATTAGTTTTAACAGTTTTAGCTACAGATTGTAGCTGTATCAGAGTAAGTGAGGAGGTTCGCTGCATGCAGAAGCATAATTTACACTATGAAAACAGCATTCTACCTCAGAGAAACAAATCAAAATTGTAGGGAGAGAGAGGGAGACTAATGGTTTTGTACATGTTGAACATGAGAAGTGAACTGCATTCAGCTGCTCTATCTAGTCTTTTAACCCTTTTTATACCAGCTGAGCACACCAGGTTCCAGTGCACCCTCAACTGCTGTTAACTCCATTGGTTCCCACTGGCACTTCAGAAGTGCTCTGACCTCCTGCTGACTTCCTGCCCCTTGGGCAGGGGGCTGGACCTGATGATCTCATGAGGTCCCTTCCAGCCCTAATGCCTGTGAAACAGTTTTTCCTCATGTCTAATCTGAAGTGATCCTCTATCAGTTTATGACCATTAATGATGATGGCAGGGCCTACCCCTGGGGTGCCTTGGTGAACAGTACAGGTACACTGATACTTCAATCTGATAGCAGATAGGTACAGATATAAAGAAAATTTGCTGCATCAGGTATCAGCCCGATGGGGCCAATAATTTGGCCAGTAAATGCCTGTACTGCATGCAGCCACTGCACAGCACAGAGCAGAGCTGGCAGTGTGGAGAGCTGCCTCCAGCTGCTAAATTGGAAGGCAAGTGGGGAAGGAAGGGTCATAGCAGGGTAGATCAATGTCCCCATGGTGAGGGAGGGCAGGGGCAGGGGCAGGCACTGCCCAGGGGAGGGGGTGGGAACACGGGACAGGTGTAATGTGTGTGTGAGGGGGGAGGGGATAGCTCCTGCTGTTGCTTGCACCCTGGGAGGACGGGGGACTGTGCCCCCTGGATCTGGGGGGGGGTGGGATAGCTCCTGCTGTTGCTTGCACCCCGGGAGGACAGGGGACTGTGCCCCCTGGATCTGGGGGGGTGGGTTGGAGCCAGTATTATGTGGGGTACTTCCTGGCAGGGGCTGGGCTTGGAGCAGGTGCTGGGAAGGGCTGCATCCACCCCAAATTTTGCCACAGCTCTGCGCCATGTCCCACCTCCTCCCATCTGCTGGGAAGAGCGAAGACTGCACTGGGCAACAGTGATGGTATTGGGAGTGGAGCTGCAGTGATATTTGGGGTGACTGAAGCTCCCTCCAAACTGGGTGTTGGGCGGGAGCTTCAGTCACCCCAGATATCACTGCAGCTCCAACCCCTGCCAAGAAGAGCCCTGTACAATGCCGGAAAACCTTGGCGTGGGTGCCGGCGGTGCTGGGTGGATGCTGCATCCACCCCAGATTTCATTGCAGCTCCACTTCCAGCACCACTGGCGCAGCCTCGGCTCTTCCCGGTGTGTGGGTGGAGGCAGGACATGGAGCTGGGCTGTGCCTGGCGGTGTAGGGCCAGAGCAGAGCTGTGGTGAAATTTGGGATGGCTGCAGCCTCTCCCAGTGCTGTTGGCACCTGCTCTGAGCCCAGCCCTGCTGAGAAGAGTCCCCCCCACACAGTGCTGGCTCCAGCCCATCCTGCCCCGCCCTGCGCAGATATGAGGGGCACCCCCCCGGGGTGCAAGCAGCAGCGGGGGCCCCCCATGAGCTGTGCCTC
>NW_017728931.1:91125804-91134335 GCF_001723895.1 Crocodylus porosus | reverse complement strand
GTCTATGAAATCTATGAAATATAAATGAATGGTACACCATCATCGGTAATACTGTGAATGCAATTGTTCACCTACATTAAAAAGAATATTGCAGAATTGAATGGAATTAAAGGAATCCCAAGGTTTATGAAGAGAAGTTAAAAAGATTTACCTTAGAAAGGAGGAGAATAGAAGGGGGCATGATGAAGGTATGTAAAATAATATGTGCTATAGAAAACGTAGATTGAGAGTTTCTTTTTTTTCACTGAATGTTCTTGTGTTACATGGAAAGGTGGCTCATGCAAACTGGGCAAAAAGAAATACTTATTTTCACATAACGTAATTAGAAACATGATACAATAAGGGGGCTGCATAATTTGAGGCATGGTAAGAATGACCCCAAATTTTGAGGTAATCCTTAAAATAAGAACCCAAATAGTTTTTATCCCCAGGTAGCTAACCCCAGGTAGGGACACCCCTAAAATTATCTGCCCCTTTGTTGGAGCAGATTGTTGGGTTTTGCTTAAGAAAGTGTAGGAGTGGGTCCTAGAAGCTTGATTTTTACCACCTCCCTCCTTCCATGTCATTGCTAGATCCCAGGAGTCAGAGGGCTCTCTGCTTAACTGTCTTGATCAGTATTACCAGCAGGATACGAAAAGTATTCTCAGTGCCCATTAGCCAGGTAACACGTTAACTGCTGTCATGTACATCGTATTGCACATGGCCTGATGTACAGTGTGCTTTCTCTGAAATAATTGGTTTCTCCAATACAAAGCTTTGGATTGTTTGTATTCAACTCAAGTGGTGGGGGTGTGGCTGTGATGGGTCAGCAATATGAGAGAAGCAGGGTTTGCAAGGTAAATGAGCTTTCTTTTGGTCCAGTCCTCCAATGTGTCAAGGTCTCGCTGAATCCTAGCCCAGTTCTCCAGTGTATCTAAAGGTACACTCCATCCCATCTTCTAAGTTGTTGATGAAGATATTGAACAAAACTGGCCCCAGGACCAACCCCGGGGCACTCTGCTTGACATGAGCTTGCAAATGGACATTAAGCCATTGATTACTAAACTCTGAGCCCAGTTATCTAGCCAGTTTTCTCTCCACCTTACAATCTATTTATCCAACCCGTACTTCCTCACCTTTGAGAATGTTACGGCAGATCATATCAAAAGCCTTGCTGTAGTCGAGGCATATGACCACTGCTGTCCCTGCATCCACAGAGCCAGTCATCTCAGCATAGAAGGCAATCAGGTTGGTCAGGCATGACTTGCCCTTGGCTGTCTGTTCCTGATCACCTTTTCCTCCAAGTGCTTAGGAATGGATTCCTTGGGGACATGCTTCATGATTTTTCCAACAACCGAGGTTATGCTGACTGGTCTGTAAATCTCAGGATCCTCCTTCCCTTTCTTAAAGATGGGCACTATATTTGTGTTTTTCCAGTCATCCGGGACCTCTTCCGATCACCACGGGTTTTCAAAGGTAATGGCCTGCAATCAGATTGACTAACTCCCTCAGCACCCTCAGGTGCATCAAATCCTGCACTATGGAGTTGTGGATTTTTGGCTTTTCTCAATAGTCTCTAACCTGTTTTTTCACCACTGCTGGCTGCTTGCTTTCTCCACAAAATGTGCTGCCATGTGCCATAGTCTGGGAGCTGACTTTGACTATGAAGACTGAAGTGAAAATGGCATTTAATACATCAGCCTTTTCTGCCTCATCTATCACTAGGTTGCCTCCCCTGTTTTATTAACGGACCCAAACTTTCCCTGATCTTACCCTTGTTGCTGAAATACTTGTAGAATCCCTTCTTGTTACCCTTCGCATCCTTTGCTAGTTGCAGCTCCAATTGCGTTTTGGCCGTCCTCATTTCATCCTTGTATGTCTGAGCAATGCTCTTGTACTCCCTAATTCCCTATCCAAGCTTCCACTTCTTTTAAGGTTCCTTTTTGTGTTTTAGTGTACTAAAGAGTTTCCTGTTAAGCCCAGGGGGTCTTCTGCCATATTTGCTAGTTTGGTTCGTTTCTTCTGTGCTCCCAGTAAGGTTTCTTTAAAATACAACCAGTTCTCCTGGACTCCTTTCTCCCTCAGACTGGCCTCCCAGGGATCCTGCCCAGGAGTTCCCTGAGCGAGTCAAAGCCTGCTTCTCTGAAGTCCAGGGTCCTTAAGCTGCTGCTCTCCTTCGTCTTTTCTCAGGATCATGAACTCAATCATCTCATGATACCCAAGTTGCCATCTGCTACTTTTCCCTGTTTGTGAGCAGCAGGTCAAGAAGAGCATAGGCCCTAGGTGGCCTCTCCAACACGCGCACCAGGAAGTTATCAACAACATTCTCCAAAAACTTCTTGGATTGCCTGTTCACTTCTCTATTGCCTTGCCAGCTGATTTCAGGGTGATTGAAGTCCCTCATGAGAACAAGGGCTTGTGGTCAGAAAACTTCTGTTAGGTGTTTGGAAAAAGCTTCACCCACCTCATCCTCCTGGTCTCGTTGTCTGTAACAGACACCCACCACTGCTTGTTGTTGTCCTCTCTGGCCCTAACCCAGAAACTTTCAAGAGGCCTGTCTCCAGTTTCATACTGGAACACTGAGTAATCATATGGCTCTTTAACATAGAGTGCAGCTCCTCTTCTTCCCTGCTTGTTCTTTCTGAACAGTGTATCCATAACAGTGTTCCAGTCATGTGAGCTACAATCCCATCAAGTCTCTGTTATTCCAGTTGCATCATAGTTCTGTAACTGTGCGAGGAATTTCAGTTCTTCCCAGGCTCTGCATTCGTGTGCAAACACCTGAAGTAACTAGTCAGTTTCCTTGGTTTTTTGGGAAGGATGTGAAGGGCTCCCTTGTTGCCTCTTCCTACTTGTGCTTCTTTCAGGTCACCCACTTCACACTTGCTTTGACTTTGGTTTCCATCCCTGGCAAGCCTAGTTCAAAGCCCTCCTCACTAGGTTAGCAAGTCTGTCTGCGAAGGTGCTCTTCTCTGTCTTCATAAGGTGGATCCCATCTCTTTATAGCAATTCTTGTTCTGGGAACAACATCCCAAGGTCTAAGAAGCCAAAGCGATGGTGACACCATCTGTGCTTCCATGTATTGATCTCAAGGATGCTTTTGCTCTTCCCCTTTACCTGAAGAACACCACCTGAGCCCTTGTTCCCTTCACCTTTGCATCCAGAGCCCTGTAGTCACTTTTGATCTGCTCAGGGTCACTCCTGGCAATATCATTGTCACCCACGTGCATAAGCAACATAAGGAGGCAGTCAGATGGTCGGATGAGTTCCAATAATCCTGTGACATCTTAGATTTTGGTGCCGCTATGGAGATTCAGCCATAGACTAAACAGGCAGCAGTCCTCAACGCTGAACACAGCTGCCTCCAGCGGATAAGTTTGTTGTGGGCGGAGAGGGGAGGGAAGGGGCGTGGGGGGGGGGGCAGATTAATGCCCCCACAGTGAGGGAGGGTTTGGGGCTGGGACCTGGGCTGGGGCAAGCGCTGCCTAGGGAAGGGGTGGGGTGGCTTGCACTGCTGTGCTCCTCTGGTCTGGGACCTGCTTGTGTGGTGCCTTGTCCAGTGGCTCTCACCACTGCTCCTGTCACCAGTCCAGGAGGGTGTGGGGTGGTGGCACGTGCCCCAGGATCTGCACAGGACTGGCAGGGCTGGGGCTGCACTGGGAGAAAGGTGGAAAGCACTGGGAGTGGGGGCTATGCCCCCCCTGCCGCTTGCCCAGCTCGTGCAAGGCTGGTGTGAGACTGAGCCTCTGTGTTGCCTCCAGATGAGCAGTGGCTTCACCCCAGCTGGCTGAGCAGTAGCAGTGCATGGGGTGGGGGGAGCAGGACATGTGCCTCCAGATCGGGGCAGGCGATGAAGTGGGTCCAATGGGGGGGCTGCAGTGAGTTTTTGGATGACACATCCCCTCAACCATGCCCTGCTGCTGCTCACCTAGCCAGTGCAGGGCCAGCACAAGACTAGAGCCACTGCACTGCCTCCCGATGAACAGCAGCTTCACCCTGGCTGGGTGAGTGGTGGCAGGGCATGTGGGTGTGTGGGGGAGGGCATGTGCTTCCAGGCTGGGGAGGAGCAACGGCTATGGCGGAGCTGCAGTGAATTTTCAGGTGACACATGCCCCCCCCATGTCCTGCTGGGGTGAAGCTATTGCTCATCCGTGAGGTGTGGAGAGGCCGGGCTGGCTCCTGCCTCTGCATGCCACTGGTCCGGAGGCAGCACAGGGGCTCAGTCTCGCACTGGCTGGGCGAATGGTGGGGGGGCATAGTCCCCGCTCCCAGCACCTTCCACCTTTCACCTGGTGCAGCCTTGGTCCGGCCTGCTCCATGCAGATCCTGGGGCACATGCCTACTAATGCCCTCCTGGACCAGTGGTGAGAGGTGCTGGCCAAGTTACCATGCAAGCAGCTCCCAGACTGGCAGAGCGCAGCAGCATGAGCCTCCCCACCCCCTCCCTAGGCAGTGCTTGCCCCAGCCTCAATCCCTCCCATGTGGGGGCATTGGTTTGCGGGGGCTCCCCCCCCCACGCCTCTTCCCTCCCCCCTCGCCTCTTCCCTCCTCCTTCCGCCCTCCACATCAGACTTAACAGCTTGAGGCTGCTGTGTCCAGCATCGGACTGCTGCCTGTTTAGTCTATGGCCGAATCTCCGAAGTGGTGCTGAATCTTCGGATCTGATTTAGGCCGAATCAAATCAGGATAGTGATTCAAATCACTGTATTGAATCCAAATCAGATACTTGCTGCTTTGCATGGGCTTATTGTCTATCTCCTCTTCCTCTTTCCTTTCCTCCTCTTGCTCTCAATGAACTGCTTGCAAACTGCTGTTTGCTGTCCCTGTTCGTAGTCTTTTTTTCTACTGTGCTGCACCTAAATTCTGCAGTTGCTGTGAGCGCTTACTGGAAAAGTACTCATCCCAAGCAGATGAAGGTGTCAAACTCTGATCAACTGAAAATGGGCATGTTGAAGAAAATTTTCTCTAAAAACATTGATATCCCAAAATAAACCGGGTTTAAAAGTATACCTAAGGAAAAAAAAACAGGACAAGAAATAGGTACACAAAGGATTACTGTTATAAAAGTTAATGACTGCTGTCACTAAGATATTTCATCCACTTGATTTTATATTATCTAAAAAAGAGAAAGCTAGACTAACAGTTAACAGCCTTCTCAAAATGTTTGGCAGAACAAATTCTGCAAAAAAAATAAAAGGTCTGCAAAATTTGAAAGGTTTAAGGGAGCTGTACAATACCAATCTGCTTTGTGATGTTGAAATATATTTTTTTTCTATTGGATTTTTTCTACTGGCACAGAGCAAGACCTATTGCTGTGATAATCTCTTTACTCTGATTCTTGGTAGCAGGCCACAAAGGTACAGGTTGTGTTATAGTAGTGGAATAAGTCTCCCACATACAGTGAAACATCATTAGTTGAAAGTGTAAAGCTCTTTTGCCACTGACCCAAAGCAAGAAGGCTATTTAAACTGCTACAGTAAACAACCAAGTAGTACCATATAAAAATAATTCAGAGCAAACTTCTACTTAGATAATGCAGTACAGTCAGTATCTGTCAGAATGGCATTGATTAAATATGTCCTTGGTATAAGACAAAAATTTACTTTATTATTTTTTTTTGTTGAAGCGTGACAGATACATGAATATAGTATAATTTTAGGTCCTGATACATTAGAGAGGGTTTACTGGAAGTCCAATTGATCTAAAGCGTTTGACTTTTTATAATCAGTATGCTTATTATCAGTGTGGGAAGTGGGGTCCTTCCAGGGGAGTGGAGAGCTGCATGGCTGGGCCTGTGGCACCAGGGCTGGTGCCACTACTACTCGCAGGGGTGGGGCAGCTGGAAGATGCTGCTCAGGGGGCAGGAGGGATGGTGACCAGGCTCTGTCTGGTGCGATGCAGGAGCCCTAACCCAGGGCAGGGTGGGTGCCACAGGCCTCCTCCTCTCTTCCTTCCAGCCTGTGCTGGGGCTGGACTTGCTCTGCTGCAGCCATTGCATTCTGGCCCAAACAGGATGGGAGCAGCTGGGTGCCCCCACTGGCAGGGCTGAGGGGGCGGGGGGATGCAGGTTGGGAGTGAGGGGCACCAGCATGGACTTGGGGGGGGAGGGGGGGGATACTGTCCCTTGGGAATAGGGGGCACCAGCTGTGGGCTGGGGCAGGGGAGCTCTTCCCAGTGAGGGGCTGGGCTGGGCTGCGCTCAGGTCAGGCGGTGGCAGCACTGAGAGGGGGCTACAATTGTTTGCATGTTCTTGGTTCTTAGTTCCATTTGCTTAATGATATATGAAAACACTGAGTAATTCTTTAATTTTTGATCTTATTAATTTTGCTCTTTAAGCTGCTATTATTCAAGTTTCTGGAGCCTTGTTCTTGGAAGTATAAGTGAAAATGTGTTTTGAGAATGTGGTACATGAGAGAATCTTTTTCTTAATGCATTATAAAAGATTTAGAATGTATAGCATAGATATTAGGAAAACATTGCAAGTCTAGAAAGCAAGTCAGTAATTGGCCATGGGATGTTATTAAGTCTTTGAAATTGGAGATTTCTAAGTAGCTTGGTTTATTCCTGCTGCTAGTTTGGATAGTTAACTATTCTCTTGGTTTAGAGAGAGAGCAAAAATGAAACAGAATCTTAAATCATCATCCAAAACTTGGATTAAGAAGGTAGTCTTAATGGGAAAAAAACAGTTGAGAGAGCAAAATAGTTGTGTTTAAATTTATATGCAGATTTTTTTACTATTATTTTGTAGGTGCTCATTGAATGGGACTTCACAAACTGCTTGACAACATACAAACAAAAGTAAGTGTGACAGTTTTTGTGTTTTTTTACTTTTTTTACAAAACATATGTAAAAATTATATATGTGTATCTATTTATGTATCTATATATAGATATGTATAGCAAACTAAGGCTACGTCTGGTAGTCCATTATTTAACTTAGATTTTATGGTGGTGGGGAGAGGATTGTAGGTTTTTAAATCTATGTGTAAATAAAAAAAAATATCTGGAGTTATAACTGTTGTGGGTATTTTTCTGGTATGAGATTAGGCCAATAGTTTGTCTCCTTCCAGATCTTGATGAGTTCACTTTTTTTGGCATGTTTTGTTTCTTCCTGTTTTTGACAAAGATGTACAGAGTACATGTACTGGAAGACAGAGGAAAGATTTGTGTCCCTAACCATTTTTTTCCCATTTGGTTTTAATTTATTAATTATTAATTTAATTTATTTAAATCTTATTTAATTTAATCTTGTATATTGATGGGTATCCATATTAAAATACATTTGAAACTGTCGTTTTTCTTATCTCTTTCCTTTATAACTGTCACCACTTTGTGGGTTTCCTTCTTTGTAATACTGGGTTATGACATACCCTCATGATAATTGTTCAGTTTCTTTTTAGATGCCATTTATAAAAACCTAAGGATAGACATTCCTGGTAGCTTCTTTCCAAGAGGAGGAGCTTTTACCTCCTGTCATACTGTATTTAAAAAAAACAAAACAAAATACCCATAATGTCCATTTTTCTTATGATCTTAAAACATTAAAAACACTTAAGCTTCATAGCATCCTTCTGAGGGATGTATCATTTTTTTTAACTGTTTTATAGATGACTAGCTTAATCTAGTGCAGGGGCAGGCAGTGATTTTGGGCAGAGGGTCCCTTACTGAGTTTCGGCAAGCAATCAAGGGCCGCATGACAGGCAGCCCCAGGGCAGATTAATATTAATTGTCTAAATTTTTTAGCGGCCCTGTGGGCTGGATAGAATGGCATGGTGGGCCACATCCGGCCCCCAGGGTGGGCTGCATTTTGCCCACCCAATATAGAGTGCTGTTACATGAAAATTGAAATGTAATATAGGAATTATTCAACGTCACTACAGCAAAGAACAAATTTTACCTTTTCCCCATTTCCTGTTATTTTAAGTATGTAATCTTAATGTTGCAGTGTCTGTTGTGTGCCTGTATTCCTTTTGTACAAGTGATAATTGTAAGCTGCATGTGTTGGATGGGGCAGTTATCATGGGCATCGCATGAGTACACCTGTGATATAATTGAACCAACTACTGAGTTGTTTTGACACCGTAGTGAATTTTTTTGTGAACTATTCTCTGCACGACTTTAGAAATTAGAACAAATTTTTTTCTAATCTATTAAACTTCCAGTCTTGGTAAAGAGAATTTGCATACCATGTTTTGACACTCATAGTTCAGGTGTGCTTGAATGAATTGGAGGGAGAAAACAGGTTGAGAGAATAGCAGGTTTTTAGCAATATAGCAAATTTGGTAGGTCCCTAAATTATATTATCTCAGGACAAGTAAGAGACTTTTTAGTTTATTACCTTTTGATTCTCACTCATAGATAATAAGTATGTATTTGGCTAATTGACTTTTTAGTGGCATATAGGAGAGATGAAATGTGGTCTGAAGGACGGTATGAATATGAAAGACTTCCAAGAGAACGACTTCCACCAAGGATTCATCCTGATGTAAGTATATGTAATCTGTGTTCAATATCAGGCTTATATTTTACTAGCAAATTGCCCGTTGAGGGTAT
>NW_017728931.1:91089089-91125704 GCF_001723895.1 Crocodylus porosus | reverse complement strand
CCTATTCCCCTCCTTTCCCCCCTGCCACTTTGGGTCCTCCAGCCTTCCTCCCCCCTCCCCTGTCGTTGCTTTGGGGCCAGGCCCACTCCCCTTCTCCCCACCCGGCACTTCAAGGCCCAGGCCTGCTTCCCTTCCACCACCCCTCCGCTTTCAGGTCTGACATCATTCCTCCACTCTGGGTCCGCCCAGCCGCCCCTCCCTCCCCCCCCCAATGAATGACAGGGGAGGGAGCACACACCCACCACCCCTGTGCCACCACCATCTTCCGGAAAGGAGTGGGGAGCTTGCCCTGCTGACCCCTCCGCTCCCTCGGCCAGCAACCTGTGCCATTGCTGCCTCCAGAGAGTAGGCCCCCCCACCCCCTTGCTCTCTCTGCTCCATTGCTACTGCCTCAGGCCAGGGGGGGTGGGGGCGCCCTCCACTATCAGCTCTGTGGCTGTCATAATGGTGGCGCACTGTCACTGCTGCCTCCGGTCCCAAGCACTCTTGGAGCACTCTGATTCCTTGTTTCAGATAACCAGAGTGCGAATAAAGCATTACAGACAGACAGACTGACCAAATATTGTAATATTTGAATGATTTGTATTAGTGAAGGTATCCTCACTAATACAGATCTGTGTGTTTGTATTCAGTTAAAGCTGTGTGTGTTTATATTCCATTTTTTTCTATATGGATGCTCAATACCATTCTCATATATTTAAACCACCAGTTCATAAATGTGTCTTCATGGGCCTATACAAGTCCCACATAGTTAATTCAATTTCTAGAGCACTGTGTGAATGTCTGCACAGTTGGGACCCTATATAGATTCTGGGCTTAGCCATTGAAATTATTTTCCTGTAGATCCTCTGGTGAATAATTTTGTAGCATCTTTTATATGCAGTCAAACATTGGCTGCTTCAGTAATATTCAGAAACAAGATGGGGCACTCAAGGACTTAAGTAGTGCAGTTAGGAAACCACCTTGTTTGTGGGGACAAACATAATCAGCAAAACTTGCATGATCAAAAAGTGAAGTTTGCAGCTGCTGCTTATTAGATTTGTACAATGGAATTAATGATAAAGGAAACAGTATAGTTAAAAGCATTTGTCCTGCTTCTGATTTCATTTTGTTCTTGTAAAATTGGGATTTCAGTAAACAGTTTTAGATCTTTTAAACTAAAAGCAAATACTTATTATCGTTCTGTGAAATTAATGTTAAAAAAGTAAAAAGTAATTAAGAAGTCAAGGGGTGTGTGGGTCTCTTTCTGTTGATCAGTGTATGGGTCTTCTGCTGGTTTTGTGATATTTTTAACTTTCTTTAAAGCTAAGAGCAGAATTCCTCCATTTTCAGCAAACTAGAAACTAGATATTTTTGACCAGTTATAAGAAAGAAGTAAAAGCTGCACTATCTGGCATCTTACAAGTTGGCATGCTCTACTAACCGGCATGCTGGCTTGGGTTTCTCTGAGCCCCCACAGCTGGGGGCAAAGGAGCCTGTGCTGCCAAGCCCCCACAGCCCAGGGACATAACAGGCTGCAGGGCTGTGCGGGGTCTGCCTCCCTGTCCTGCAGGGCCCACAGGGCGATGTGGCGGGAGGGACAGTGATGCCACAGGAGGGGTGGAGGGATGCCCCATATGCAGCAGAAATGGTGGCTGGGGCCACTAGCTTAACTGGCATATTTTGTTATCCAGCATTCCCCATTCCTGGAGGCAGTTGGGGATTTCTATTTAAAACCTCTTGTCTTATCTTAATAATGATATATTCTGTATCATGTCGTGGCACACTTAAAAAGATTGCACAGCACCCTAAGGTGCCATGGCACCCTTGCTGAGCATCACTGTCTTAGTTTGTTGCATCTTAACTTTCTGAATGGACATGAGGCTTACATTTGGTCCTGAACCTGGTTGTGACTCATGCGCACACACGTCTCAAAATGAACAGTTAACGCTCAGAGTTTAGATGTTGTCAATGTTAACATGGTAGAGAATAGGATTTTGAATGATTTTGTTAGATTGCATGCATTCTACACAGCCTAATGTTATAAATTTACACTTCGACCACTTCTCATGTTTTCTCTATATCATCAACATAACTTTGTGGTAAAATCTTTTGGGTGGATTGAAAAGGGACTAGTTCTAACTTAGCTTCAAATCATATCTTCTTTCATGGCCACCAGTTATACATCAGGAAAGGTATTCTATGAGCTAATCTTCAAGAGTTTATCAAGTCCTACATGACTTTGTGTGTATTTATCACTGCTACATTGCATCCGAGTCTGTGGACTGCATTTTATACTCTTTTTCAGTAGCTGTCTGTAAGCTGGCATTTGATTTGGTTTTAGAGAGTCTCTACAGTAAGAGCAAACAGTTTTATGTGTGTTAATACCAACAATCTGTGATTTGAATGCATCGAGTTCCGAAAAATGTTCACAACATTAGATAATGACTACTGCAATTTGGGTTGCATATTAGTTTTTCTCCCCTGAATGTTGTGCATGCCTGTGTATCTCTTGGGGCCAGGGCATAGTGCAAAATTGGTTCTTAGTGTAAACTGCTGAAGGAAGGGAATTAAGAGCTAGTACTCAAGCTTTCTCCCATCTTTTATCTGAGAGTCAGATCATGTAATGCATTCAATTTCTAGAAGCACATGTATGCATCTTTAGTTATGTGCTACATATGTCTGTTAACAAAAGGGGCTTTTAGTGCTGGCGATGCCACAACCAGTAGACTCACTTGGCATATGCATCTCGGAGACAGTTGCTTAGTTTAAAGAATAATCAAAAAACAAAATGTACTTTATTTGGGACATAGAACTGGCTATTGAGTCTAGTCTTCTGCAATTCGCAGGTGTCATTTATCTAAAGTTTTAAAAATCATCTGCCTCAGCCCCCAGTACATACTGCAGCCAAAAGCACCTTATGTAGCTGAACTAAGATGTCTTATAGGAAGTCATAGATAAAAAATAGGGGAGATACGGTTCTGTCAGTGCCCTGCCACTACAGTGGCAAAAAAGTGATAGGTTATTCTGTAGCTAATCCTACATCTGTGGCTGTTGTGCTCTATAGAATTAATAGGAGCCAGTGAGCAAAGGGAGAACCCCAAATTGTTATCAGCTGATACCAGAGATGGTGATAGAGATTCAGTGAAAAAATCAGAAAAATGTCATATTCTTTGGTGGTCATCACTGTTCTTGGCTTAGATTCTTAGGAAACACTGCATAAAATTACATTTTAAAATATTTCACATTACTGTATGTATAGTGTGGAGGTGTTATGCCATGGGCACCTCTTTCCTTCATTTTAAAAAAACCAACTTCTTTAACCAGTGGTGTGGGGAGAGTGGGGGCTGGGAGATTTGTTGAGCCAAGCTAAAACTCATTGGGAGTTGGAATTCATATCTTGATTTGATAAGTGGTATATTATGTTTTATACCAAAGGGTTGTAATGGAGAAATGTGTTCTAAAAAGGGAGGCAGGGGAAAGGAATATGCTGCCCGTTAAAATGTATTTAAAGCCGTTGTCAATATTGCAGCACTTGGGAAAAGAAAAACAAGTATTAAAGGACATTCTGTAAACTTACATTCATTCTCAGACCTACTGCATGTATGAGAATTATATTGGCTCTGTAGGCAAATTATGTCATTGTTGGAGGAGGGACTGCCTCTTTTCTGCTAGGGCTGAGAATACTATTGACATTCAGATAATAAATAACATTTATTGGCAGGCCCTGTGTTATTGAGGCTTTGCAGGGTATGTCTTGTCACAGCCCTTGCTGAAATTGATAATAAAAGATACAAGAAATGTAAAGCTGGAACAGTTTTTTTCTTGTGTTTGAGGGGGGGTCCTTTTTTAAAATGAGACCTGATCTTTAGGCTTTTAAAGTCAACTCAAGGAACACTTCTGTAACATTTCTTTTTGATCATAAACACATAATGCTTAGGATGCTGCATCAAATTAGACATCATATAATAATATTAAACATCAGACCTACTTGACAGAGGAAAAGATTTTTGTGGTTGTTGCCTTTTATTGAACCAGCTGCATGGTTGGGATACACTTAAATTTAGAAAGTTTTCAAATGCATTTCTTACATAATATCTTTCCCTTCCCTTTCAGATTAATACTCAGGATTTTTTTGAAATAACATCATGCGTGTGCTTTTTAATTTTGTTATTTTTTTTTTTAAGCTAGAATTTTTAGTAATTAAATTTAAACCTAGTGTTTTTATATTTGTTTTGTGTTTTAGGATGACTACCATAGAGTAGTTAACATTGTACCCAAGAAACCACCACTACTAGATAGACCTGGGGAGGGAAGTTACAGTAGATATGACGACTACGGTCATGTTGACTACAGAGACTATGATGAGGGTCGCAGTTTTGCCCATGAACGAAGAAGTGGCCCACCACATAGAGGTGTACGTAACTTGATATTTCTTTCACAAATATGTTGCTTGTCTTTTTGTTCATTCTTGAATCTGTACATATGACTCTAATCACTTCACCCTGAGCATTTTCATTATAGAACTAAGCCTGTCCTCTCCCAAGTTCTCTCTTAAATTTAAGTTTGACATTTGCTTCTGTGCAGTCATTCTCACTTCTAAGTCTGTGATGTTCCCATGATGATGACATTGTTCTTTTTTACTGCTGTGGGCAAACATGTTATCGTCTTCCTCATGAGTGCAAAGGAAGGCTGTATTCCAACTCTCTCAAACTCTATACAGTGGCTGTGTGGGAGAAATGACCAGGTGCCTTTCCTTTTCCTTGCCCATAAACTAGTGTGGAATCAAATAAGAAAGCAAGATGAGGTATTTGGAGAGTTTTTCTGTGTCCCAAATGCCTGAATATACAAGTGATTGGACTCGAACACAGTTTAAATATATTTTGACGCCAATAACACATAAGCAAGTACCATGACAGAGGTTACTCTTCTCTTTTTTGGTTTTTTGGTTTTTCCTTTTTGGTTGGCAGTTACTTCTTAGGTAAAAATCAGTGTTCGCATCTGAAGTTCAAATCTCTCTGGTCTTCGAGCTGTTACAAAAAATTACACATCATTTATAACACTTCAGACTGTACTTCAGGTGGTGTTATGGCTCAATAAAAATTACAGTTGACACTCAATTCTGATTGGGTTTAGTTAGTAATGTTTGATATTCTGTAAAGCATTGCAATGTAGGTTTTTTGGGAGGAGCAGAGGAAGAAAAAGAATAAGTGAATGCTCTCAGAAGTTGGTTGGGATGCATTAAAAGTGGAAAAAAAAAATCTGAAAAACTAGGAAATTTTTTTTTTTTTTTCTAAAACCCTCAAATGCTTTTATTGTGTGTTTCCAAATTCTATTTAAAGCAAATTGTGATTTAAATCTGTTTTGTTCAGACAATTTTTACTTAACCATCCCTCTTCCTTTTTGTAGGAGGATTCGGGATATAGATGGCCGAGGGAAGACCACCCCGCAAGTCGACAACCTGAATACAGGTATTAATATAACTTTATTAATGTAGATCAATGCAGCTGAACCTTCTAGAGCAGTGGACTCTAGATGTTTGCAAACTGGCTGCACTTCAGACCATGAGTCCCCTCTGGTAAGGGAGGGAGAGGAGGAAGAAAGGGGAGGAGGAGGTGGCTATCAGTTTTAGAGGAAGGGGATGGAAAGGTGGTGGGCAGGGGGAAGGCTTAACTGCCAGAGGGGAGGGAGAGAACTTACATCTGGGTAAGCAGTGTCTCCTGTAGGGGAGAAGAGAAAATGAGAGTAGGGAGGGCTGCAGAGGATATCTGTTGCATGGCACAGGGCTGGGAAAGGGACACATTAGGCTGAGCTGCTTGCCACTGATTTCTGCCCCCCCAGTCCGGCTGTGGTCTGAATCCAGATCCAACCTGTGAGTTGTAGGTTGAACAGTACAGATTTAAACCATTTTACAGCTAGCACTCAATGCCACCTGTTTTAAAAGTATATATTCAGTTGTGTTTCAGTGAATTGGGACATCTCCTAGGAAACTGCTGGGAAACTTTAGTCTAAAGATAGTTAAGGGTGATGACTGCTTGTTAATTGGGGCAGAATCAAATTCTCCTTCATGAAACTGCCTCAACAGATCCTCAATTTACAAGCTACTTATTGCTTGTGCCACCAGTCTGCATCAAGCAGTAAACCAGTGGTCACCAGCCAGTGGATCTCGATGCACCTGTAGATCTTAGAGCCCGTTGTGGTAAATCTTGGAGCCTCTTGGAGTTGATCCCAGGCTGGGGTTAGGGCCTGAGTGCCCACGTGCATGCATACGCATGCCCCAGCCCAGCAGATCAGTCCGTGGGGGATGGGAGGGGTGGAAGCTGGATCGAGGCCCCTGTGGTGAGAGACAGTGCCGCAGAGGCGGGAGCAGGAGTAAATTGATTGGGGCCTCACCCAGGTGATACTTACCTGCTGGGGAGGTGCGCCCTCAAATAATTTTTTCTCTCTCTGCCTTGATTTGCCTCCTTCACCTTCCCTCCCTACAGACTTAACCTGCTTGGGTGGTTGAGGGGGTGGGGGGTGGTGGCGCACAGTAGATCTTGGATTGCTTTTAAATGCCAGAAGTGATCTCCTACTTTAAAAGGTTGGAGACCACTGCAATAAACCTTTAGGGTCTGGTTATGTGCTGGCTTTTTGTTGGAATATTTATATCAGTGGCAATTCTTAAGGACTCTGCCTTAGGCTAGGGACAGAAGCTATACATAAATCAGGATAAGTGATCAGTAGCCAGTTCAAATCTGTAACACAATAGAAGTGCAGTGCACATATACCACTTTCAAAATGGCTGAAGCTGGTTTAAGATAAAACTGGATGGAAATAATGTCTAACGTAATTGATTTAGGTTAAATTGGTTTATTGAACTTCTGTCCCAGATTCCCTCCAGATTCAAGTCAACTCATAGTCCCCTAGTATCCCAGGATACTTTGTACCTCCCCAGTTAATACTCCCCACCCCCGGCAAGGAAGGTAAACTAGCCTTGGCCCAAGCTGTCTGCCCCAGTCGAGCAGGGAGGTGTGCTGGAGTACCCCCAGGCCTCTGGCCTGGACCACTGTAGGCATGCAGCTGCATTTTCAGAATCAACAGTGAATGTCTGTTTACTTGCTTATCAGTTCAATCTATGCAGTTTACAATAACCTGCCAAGATTGAATTGATTCAGCTTCAGGCTTTTTTAACTGTCTGTACTTAGTCTTAATGTATAAATTTTCCATATTTCCTAGAGAACTTAAATATTTGCAAAAGCATTTTTCGAACAAGCTTACCCTCGTTGTTGTTCCTTCCCTACTCTTAGTTTTATAATGCATTTTTAAAAGTAATTATTGTAATTGTCTGTGAGGTGCCTATGTTTTTATTACAACTGTGTCTAAATGCCATAACAACTTGTAGGAGGGGAGAGGAATTGAGCATTACTGTACAGTTAGGATTTTATTTCAGATTTCTTTGGAGCATCCTTTTACGCAGCTCAAAAAACTTGTTCCTAGTTATGGACCCTCTACTTTGGCTCCCATTTCTTTTGAACCTAGAAGATTTCTGTATGTGTACATTTGAGTCCAGAGCATAAGAATACACAATTTTTTATTGTACAAACACCTCAGTCTCATATAATTGATTTATTTGTTTTAATATTGTCTTCAAAAAGAATATTCATGTTTAGTCACTTCAAATCATTTTTTGGTCTATTACTTTGTAACAATAAGGCAGATACTGATTTCTAGCACTGGAAGTATGTACATATGCCATGTGTTGCTATCAACCTTATTCATGTAAGTGCAGTAAACTGACCAGTGATGCTCATCTTTTTTGTCCCATGGACCAGATGAGTCGCACAGGGCTGCTCTGCTGGCTGGATTGAACCCTGTGCTGTCTTCATGTGCCTGAATCAGGCTCCATGCTGCCTCTTCCCAATCACACATTCAGGGATCAGTCCCCATGATACCTCTGGTTGACAAAATTGGGGGAACAGGGCCCCATGCCACCCCTGAATGCTGGGATTGGGGGGTGGAGGCTCTGTGCTGCCACTGCATGCTGGGATCAGGTCCTGTGTGCTGGGATTGGGTCCTTGCCACCCTTCTGTGCCAGGATTGGGCCCTGTGCTGCCTTCATGTACCAGGATCAGGTTCCTTGGGTTAGGATTAGGGCCCTGCATGCATGACAACTATTTTCAGCCCTCAGGGCTCCCCACGGGTCCCTTGCTGCCAAATTGTCAGACCCGTGGGGACCCCCATGGCCTGAATGACATAATGTTGGGGTCTGAATCTGGGAGTTAAGCACTTCAAACTAGATAATGTGGGAAGAAGAACCATGCTATCAGACTATATATAGAAGGTAACAGGCACTGGTAGAAATACTTGCTAGTTGCACTGGAAGAAATAACACAAATGAGAAGTTTCTAGACTGTCAGTTTAGTTTAATCTTTTTAATGCACATTTTGATAATAGTAGAAGGAAGGATAGTGCAGGAGTTAGGGCCTAGCCTAAGGTTCAGTGGTGATCAAGGATTTAATTCCATATCCTGTCTCAGACCTTAATGTGACCATGGATAAATTATTAAGGGCGTGTGTGATATCTACTCCTGTGACATGATTTTACTGTAGGGAGCTCAGTCTGGGCCAGTTTACTGAGCTATGCATTGCCATAGCTGGACTGTTATGGGTACCTGAGGTAGCTTAACAGCATAGTCAAACCTCGAGTCTTTGTACTTCAGCTCTCCATCTATAAAATGGAGGTAATAATACTCTCTACATTTGCAGTTGAGCTAACTGTGAGCTAAAATCTGTCTGACAATTGCAAAGTGGTAACCAGCACCTAGGTCTTATTTGGAATACATCAGTGATGCACCATCCTCCATTTGGATTTAAGATCTCAGCTTTTTAGTGGTGATGCAATACAGTTTGTGGCTCGCATGATTTAACATCATTCTAGATGTGCAGAAATTTACAGTAATATTTTTCACTGAGCTGAATGTAACCGACTGCTTTCTCTGCACATGCTTTGGAGAACAAAGTAAAGAAAAACAGGTTCAAAAGACACAACTTTGTTTCAGTCCATCAGAGAAGGGGGAAGGCACAGAAAGATCAGTGCCATTTCTTACTCTGCCACACATTCCTTTATGAAGATTTTGCAGAACAATGAGGATGGCACCATTGGCTGAATATATTGGCCCTATCAAAGGTTTTCTTGATATCAGTGAAAGCTTTGTAGAGATTGAGGTTCTGTTTACAGTGTTTTGCTTGAATCTGTTTTGCAACAAAAATAATGTTTCCTATCCCCTGACTTGGTTTAAATTGCACTGAGACCCTGGGATTTTGTCATCTAACAAATGCAAGAGCAATCAGTTAAGACAGATGAATTGCTGGAATCACGGTGCTTGTTGAGGGCTGGATCTGGCCATGATAATGGGGTGAGCAGCAGTGGCGGGGGTTAATGCAGCTCTGCCCTCTGCTGCCAACAACTGTCCCTAGCAGAGCTTCATACCATGGACTTTGGCAGGAGGCTGCACCCTGAATTTCTCATTCCTCTGGAGCAGGCTTGTCCCCTGATACCACGATGATATGGTCATCATTTTCCAGAATGGGCTGGAGGTCACTAATGATGTGTTCAAGGTGGGGGTTGTAGATGATAACCACAGAGATTCTGTTTTTCTTGTCATTAAGTCAGTATTGTAGAAGGTCGTGATAGTCTTGCGGGGTAGGCTGTCTTACATGCAGCTTTCCAGCCTCAGATGACATCTGTCCAGCAACAGACTAACTCTCACCAAGTCAACATACCAGGCTATATTCCTGAAACACGTGCCGGCTGTGTCCCATCATCAACACAGACCACATCATCACTGGACCAAGTAATACAGGTTTAAACATCTGGGGTTCATTCAGTTGCTTCTCCAATAACGTTATATATGCCATCACCTGTTTACAGTTCCCCTCTGCTGTCAACATTGGACAGACAGGGTGATCCCTGCATGAAAAAATGAATGGACACTGGTTTGACATAAGTTCCAGAAAGACACAGAAGCCTCTGGCAGAATACTTGAATCTTCCTGGACATTCCATTACTGACTTCAGAGTAGATGTTTGTAAACAACAAAACAATAAAAACAGGTTTGAATGTGAAATTGCAGAACAAAAAATCATCTACAGATTGGACTGTGTTAAGTAAGATCTCAACAGAGATTCTGGTTTCTTATCCCATTACCTGATCCCCAAACTGCTACCTGGATTTACTTTTTATTGCCCTTATGTCCCTCAGTGGGTTATCTGATCTGTTTATCCCTTTTAATCTGTTGAACCTAGCTTAACTTTTCCCAGCAGTGACCCCTCCTTCTCCTTTCCTCCTCCTTTCCTTATCCTTTGTATTTAAATGACTGTACTTATTTTCATTTGGTACCCCTGTTCTCTTCAAGTCCATTCATAGCATCTGATAAAGTAGACTGACATCTCTAAAAGTTTATGCCTTTTTTAACAAGTTAATCTCTAAGGTGCATCTGTGCCCTTCCTTTCATCTGACTTCAGACTAACATGGTTAACTGCCTCTTTTAGAGCAGCAGCAGCAGTATGATACTAGTTTAGTGCTTTGGCAACAGCTATGGTTTTCTAAGTTTTTGCTTCAAGTCTTCCTAACAATGGGATTCCATGAGGCTACATAGAGAGCAGGATTTCTTGGATTTTTCTGCTGTGAAAAGGGCTCCCTGGTCTGGTCCATTGAAAAACAGCCTTCTTAAGGTATCTTTTCTAGATGTTCTCATCCCTAGTCTTCACAGGTTTGCTCAGTCACCCAAAGGTTCACCAGAGGATATTTCCATCCCTGAGCACCTGCATTCAAGCTTCAAATTCCGTGCCTTCTGTGTCTTCTAATGTCACTGTGCCCTGTTAGTTGGCCACTCTAGTGTCACTACATAGTCCAGGAGAAGCCATGACTGTATGTCATAAATGACAGTGTAGGCCTGCTGGAGTATGGATTAATAAAACTGTTGATCATTTGCATATACAAATCACAAAGAGGCTCTGCCAACAACATGAACCAAAGTAAGCCCCAATGAATTCAAAAGTAGGCATACCATATATAGTTTGCACAAAAGTGCTGGAAAAATAGCTTGTTAGTTTTAGAGGTGCCTCTGAAGCCAACAAAGAGTGAATTGATAAGACCAGTGCAGAACACGAAAACTAAAATCAGTGACTTGGCAAGCAGGTGTCCCCATATGGTTTGAAGGCTACACTAATTGATGAGTGGTAGGGTGTACATGATGTCACTTGAAGATGTTTTACTAATTGGTGAAAACTAGGATTTTTAAACATGAAGTTGGGTTTTTTTGATTGGTGTATAAAAAATGGACGTAGGAACTCTTAGTACTTTGTACTGGGCGTAGGGGTTATTTTCGTGCTTGTTGTACCATTGCTGCAGATGACCTGGCTAGCACCGTGGACTGGCTACTCTTGTATGTTAGTATCTAGGCTTGTTTGTAGACAGTAAGTCTGGCCAAGTTCTTTGTCACTAAGAACAAAACAATGTAGTGATGAGGTTAGGGGCACAGCATCACACCCTGACAACGTTCATGCAGACCATTCAGATTCAGGGAGCCTGATATGACCAGTAACACTTAACCCCCAAATAATAGTAATGGAATTGGATAAAATCACTCATAGACAACACTGGTGACTCCATAGAGACCTACAGACAATATGTGAATGTGTTGAAGTGGCATTGTTTACATAGCATGACCACCCCTTTATCATCTCAATGTTCTTTTAAAGAAAAAGAAACATAGAAATTATCTATGGGAAAGGGATACCGTCTCTGTCTGTCACTAAATGTTTTCTGAGCATTGTGTGGAAAGGCCATTTCTCATGTAATTTGTTAATCTCTCCTTACCCTATATCAGAGACTTGCCACCTGCTGTGCTAGTGTCTTAGCTGCCATTTGACCCATATAAGTTTATTTCAATAGTTTTGCTGTTAGCCACTTGCACATTTAACAAATGAAGAGAATGTCGGTTCCCACCAGTTGCTCAGCACCAATAGCAGCTGCCTCATCAGAGAACAGATGTTTTCAGTGTAAGCGACCCTGCCAGGAATTTAAGCTTCCACCAGCATACTTTCTTGGGTTGCTGAGGCACAGATGTTATGGTACATACTAATATAATTTTACTGAAAATTGTGTCAGTGCTTGACCTGTTCCTTTAAAATTTCCTAGTACAGCTACTTCCACTGCAACTTTTGAAATGTTTCATTAAAGGTAGTAAAGGCAGTTCTTGTTTGCACACCAGAATGAATGCACACTGGAAAACTGTTTAAAGACAAGAATATTCAATTACTGATGGGGGCACATTTCTCGCAAGAAAACCACTGTCTTTCCCCAATCTCTCAGTTCAAATGCTCAAAGAGAATTTGCAAACCATTTTTCACAGATGAGTCTATGAACTTCACTTCATCAACCTCCTGGATACAAAAAATCATGGACTAAATATAGACATTGGATTTATGACACATTATAACCTGCCTGACATCTGACTCCCCAGGTACCTCTCCACTATTTGCCTGCTACATTCACCCCACCTCTTCTCCCCCCCAGCCTGTCTCTCACCCGCTGACTTCAGTTTAAATCTTCACTGACTGCCTTTCTTGCATGCATACCAGCCTCTGGCTTCTTTACTATTCATTCCATCCAGGAAGAGCGCACACCAACTGCAGCCTGACAAAGGGTTTTTGAACCCAAAATCTCGCTAAGAATTTTTTTCCAACTATTTGAGTTGGTTTAATAAGGTACCAGATTTAGCCAAAGAACCTTGTCTGCCTATGTCCTTAGACCAACACGGCTACAACCTAACACCCCTGTAAAAATACTTTTGTACTTTACGTTTGCTTCCCTTTTTAAGAAAAAACACCAAATTATTTAAAGTTTGGGTGGGGTAGAGGAGTATGTGTTTTATATAGAGCAAGAGTGGCACCCAGTGGCCAGAAAGATTTTCTTTAGAAAATGCTTTCTTTCTGGTTTAATCTCTTTAGGAGATATAAGATAAAAATTGGCTCAGGTTTGGCTGTTTGGACTTTATTTTAGTAATCTGGTTTGTTTATTTTGATGTATATTTGCATTTTTCTGTTGGTAAACTTTTATAAAAATGTTCAGTTTCATGGGAAAGTGTTTCTATACTAAATAGACATTTGCTGATCTTTTCAGAAGTTTGACTACATTTTCATACAGGCTAACTGTAAGATGTTTATAATATTTATATGGGGGAGCACAGTGATTTTAAGAAACTTGGATATGAAGGATTGTGCTCCCCCTGCTAAACATCTTTTTCAAACTGCTGAAGTGTGAAAACTTTTCATTGCATACACCAATAAACTTTTAGTAGTGGCATTCACTAGAGCACTGGTTCTCAGCCTTTATAATCTCAAGGCACCCCTTGTTAGACTTGAGCCCCCCCTTGAAAGTGCCAGCTCGTAGTTTTTACTTGCTGTTTTTTCTTTTACTTTGGACAAATAATAGTGCAATTCTTTTATTGCAAAGAACTCAGACCACAACAGGTCAGCGTGTTTTTGACAATATGAGTTCCTGTTTGACACCTCTGGGTTTATCTTGTGAATCACGTTTGTACCCCTAACAGTGCTAACATTCTGTAGCAATTTGCAGCACCTTTAAAAGGATGTCAGGGTACACTAGGATGCTGCAGCACCCTGGATGATAATCACTGCATTAGAGTAAATTGCAATGAAGTATTCAAAATGCATGTTTCTTTTGTTTACTTTGGTGAAATTACTAATTATTTTCTATTCTAAAAACATCTCTGCATCATAAAGGAAGATTGAATCAGAAAATGTTAACTACACATATATGCCTCTGGTGATGAAAATGGGAAGGTGATTACAGAAGTGAAAATAGTAGTTAAATTGGTGTGATTTCATTATATATAACATGGACAAAAAACAGCTGAAAGTTTTTTAGCATATATATCTGCTTATATATCTAAATATTAAGAATTTTTGTATAGTTAACCAGACTTTGTGTTTAGTTGTCAAAAACATTTTTTCCTAAATGAAAACCATTCTTCTAAAGCACTCACAACTCTTTTTAGCTTACCTTAAAAACTGAGAAGGCAGTTAAAAATGTAGCAGCAATGACTGTTTTCATATACAATGATTAACAATTTAAAAACAGTTTCAGGTAGAAGTCCAGCAGCAGTGTGGGGGCGACCCATTTTTTTTGTACCAAGTGCAGCATGTATGATTACCTGCTGCAGGTGCAGGTTTCATATGTGTGTACCCATTGCAAGAAACTCCTGACTGAGAGGATGAGAACATTTCCCTGGGATAGTGGCAGAACTGGAGCAGCTAAGGGAGCCAGAGAGGTTCATAGATGAGGCATTTGGGGATGTTGTAGAGAAGTCCCATCTCCATTGCATCAGCCCCTATGCTGCTAAGGAGGATGAGAGCCTTGGAAAGCATCTGATTGAGAAAGAGGGAAACTATCTCCTAGATGGGACTCGCCTGTTGGTTGATGTTATAGTCCTCTTACATCAAGGATGGGGAGGGGATCCCACAGGATAGAAGGAGGCAGGTGGTGGTATTGGGTGATTTGATTATTAGGCAAGTAGATAGCTGGGTTTGTAGTGTGTGGGAAGACTTCATAAAGACTTTCCTGCTGGGTGCAAAGGTAGCAGATCTTATGAGCTGTGTAGATTAGTTCCTAGAGAATGCTGGGGAGGAGCCAGAGGTGATTCATGTTATTGGCGGGCAGGTGATATTGAAAAGGTGGTAGAGTAGCTTTATCTTAATCTAAAAATTTGGGGGAAAGCCTTCAGGTGTGGAACAGCACATATTTTGGATTAACATACCATATAGGGGTGAAACTATAAACAGTGAGGCTAGGAAGCGGGGAGGGAGTACTTGGGTAAAATGCAGAGAAGACCAGCCCTGACAGACCTTTTTACTGATTAAAAGGTCACACACAGGTAACCAATCAAACATCAAGAAAAAACCAAGCAGATTTTAGACTAATGCTAAACATCTAAGTTCCAAGATGGGGGAACTTAAATAGGTCATGCTGGTTGGGAAGTGGCCAATACTGCTTTGAATCAAGGTAGATTTTTCAATAGATAAGAGGTACGATAGAATCTCTGCATATAGGAATTTTTTGTTTCAATTGAAAAAAAGTACATTTGGGGATATACTATAAAACCTCAGAATAGGATGACAGCAGCTAGCTAGAAATGCTGAGGGAGTTGAGAGAGGCTGCAACAGCAGAAAACACAGTAATAATGGGGGACTTCATTTAGACTGGATCAATCTAACATCAGGCCAGGATGCAGAGACCAAATTTCTTGAAGTGATAAAAGACTGCTTTCTCGAACAGTTAGTCCTGAAGCCTAGTCCTGAGTAGTGCACATGATTTAGTGTAAAAAGTGTCACTGAACCACTCTGCAATAGTGAGCACAGTTCAATTGGTTTGGACATTCATGTAGGAGGGGAGACGAGAAGACCATCTACCACAGTAACCTTTAACTTTAAAAGGGAAGACTATGCCAAAATGAGGAAGCTTGATAGAAGTTAAAAGGGTCCCCTAAGGAGGTGAAGAGTGTACAAGCAGCATGGGAACTGCTTAAGAACACCACACTGGAGGCATAGATTTAATAGATTTTAGGGTTGGAAGGGACCTATTAGATCACTGAGTCCGACTCCCTGCCCTGGGCACGCAAGAGTGCTGGGGTCAGATGACCCCAGCCAGGTGTTTGTTCAATTTCCTCTTAAATACCTCCAAGGAAGTATTCCATATTTTGGCAACCCACACTGTAAAGAATTTTTTCCTGATGTCCAGTCTAAATTTGCTTTCCTTCAGTTTGTGGCTAGTTTCTAGTTACCCTGATGGCACCCTGGTAAACATCAGATCCCCTGTTTCCTGCTGCCTTCCCCCCCCCGGATGCATTTGTAGGCAGCCACAAGATCACCTCTCAGCCTTTTCTTGTGGAGGCTGAAGAGATTCAGGTCCCTCAATTGGTCCTTGAAGGGTTTTTCCTGTAGGCCTTTAACTTGATGGGTGGCTCTCCTCTGAACCCTTTTCAAGTTATCTACATCCTTCTTGAAGTGCGGCACCCAAAACTGGGTACATTACTTCAGCTGCAGCCTGACCAGTGCCGTATAGAGGGCAAGTATCACCGCAGACCTGTTTGTGATGCACCTACTTATGCAAGAAAGAGTGCGGTTAGCTTTACTTATTATTTCATCACATTGGTGACTCATGTTTATTTTGGAGTAGACTACAACTCCAAGATCCCTTTCCCCAGTTGTGCTACTTACAATGGTACCTCCCAGGCTATAGGTGTGTTGATTATTCTTCTTCCCTAGGTGCAACGCATGTCACTTATCTTTGTTGAACTGCATCCTATTCTGTTCATAGAGCAAATGCATACTGTAATTAAGAAAAAATGGAAAGTGGACGAAAGGAAAGATAGCATAGTTTAATGGCAGAGTTGCAGAGGCAGTAAACTGAAAAAAGGGCTTCTTTTAAATTATGGAAGAAAAATCCTAATGAGGAAAAAAAGGGCATAAACAAGTACGTTAGAAGCTGAAGACCTGCTCAGGAGTCGGTTGGACTTTTGTATGATCGAGGTGTAAAAGGCATGCTAAAGGATGACAGGGCCATTGCCAAGAACCTAAATAGATTCTTTGCATCTGTCTTCACAGATGTTAGGAAAATTCCCTCACCAGATCCAGTCCTTTCTCGGGGCAAGTCAGTGGAGCTGACACAAATTGAGGTTTCAGTAATTGAGGTCATAAACACTAGCAGATCACCAGGGACCTGACTGGGTTTGCCTTATGGCCCTGAAAGAGTTCAGATTGCAAATAGCCAAACTCCTATTGCAACATATCACTTAAAACAGCTTTGATGCCAGAGGACTGGAGGTTTGCCAGTATGATTCTTATATTTTAAAAAAGGCTTTAGAAGGGGACTTGGGGAACTGCAGGTCAATGAGCCTAACTTCTGTAGCTGGAAAATTGGTAGAAAAAATTATTAAAGAATTGTTCAATACGTGATTGAACATGACTAGCTTGGAAGGAATCAGTGTGGCATCAAAGAGAAATCATGCCTCACCAACCTGCATTGAGAGTGTTAGTAAGCAGCTGGATCAGGATGATCCAGTTGGCAGTATATCTAGACATCCAAAAAGCCTTTGACAAGCCCCCCGTGAGAGGCTCTTAATTAAATTGGGTAGTCATGGGATTACAGGGAATATCCACTTCTGGATTAGGATTTGTTTTAAAGATAGAAAGCAAAGAATGAGTATAAATGATCAGTTTTCGGGATGAAAAGAAGTAAGCAGTAGGGTCTGCCAGCGATCTGTGTTGGGACCAGTGCTGTTTAACATATTCATATATGACCTGGAAAAGGGGGTGAGTAGTGAGGTGGCTAAATTTACAGATGACCCAAAATCATAGGTGAAGGGAGAAAAAAAAATTGGGGGGGAGGGCTTGAGCACATGTGCACATGCACATTCCCCCTCCCTCACCCCCGGCAAGTAACTATGTGTGGGAAAGGGCCTGGGAGATTGAGTCCCTGCCCTGCACAGCCAGGACAGGGCACTGGACGGAGCCACTAGCATTTCATCTGGGGGGGCACCTGATGTGGGGAGGGGGTGGCAGCTCCCGCCACTGCACGCATCCTGGGAGGCTTGTGGGGGCATGTGCCCCTGGGTCTGCACAGGGAAGGGCGGGCTGCAGCTGCAGGCTGGGGCAGTTCCAGGTTCTTTCTGGCAGGGGGGAGCTGGGCTGGGTGGTGGCAGTAGTGGTAGTGGGGGCTACAAAGAATCGGGAGGCTGTAGTCCCCCATGCTCTCAGTGCCACCACCCTGCACCGTGTCCACAGCCTGGCCCAGCTCCCCCTGCCTCCCAAGCTGGGAAGAGCTCAGTTCCGCCCTAGCCCTCAGTGAGTGGCAGTCTACCCTGCCCAATGCAGATCTGGGGCACATGCCCTTCAGGCCTCTTGGAGTGAGTGTAACAGCAGGAGCTGCAACCCCTGGAAGAGCTGCTGGTGGCTCAGTCCCGCTCCTTGCCAGCTGTGCAGTGCCTGCCACAGACCCACTCCCTCCCCACCCCTTCCATAATGTCCCGTGCAGATCCAGGGCACACACCCTCCCATGCCTCCTGGGGTGCGCATAGCAGCAGGAACCACAGCCCCTGGACAGAGTGCTCATGGCTCAGTCCTGCGCCCCACTGGCTGTGCAGCACCAGCCCCAGCCCTAGACCCACTCCCTCCCCATCCCTGCTTCAGCCTCCAGAAGCCTGGGGCTGGGCTGCCTTGTGGCCCTACCAGTGCCCCACATTTGGGGGGGGCTAAGCCCTATTAGCCCCCGACTTCCGTTGCCTAATATTCAGCCCCTGGTCCACTGTAATCCCCAAGTGCTTCTTTCCAGTACTTCAGCCTAGCCAATCACTCCATAGTCTGTATCGTGCATTCAGTTATTCTGTCCCAAGCACAGGACTTTGCACTTGTCCTCGTTGAATCTCATTTATTTGGACCATTACTTCAGTCTGTCCGAGTCATTCTGAATCCCAGCCCTGCCTTCCATAGCGTGTGCAATTCTAACCAACTTGGTATCACCTGTAAATTTGCTAAATGTACACTTGATCCCATCATCCAAATTATAAATGGGGATGTTGAACAATACTAGTCCTGGGACAGATCCTGGGGTCCCACTCGATACCTCTTCCCAGTTAGCCATTGATAATTGCTTGCTGAGTGCAATGATCCAATATTTTACGTATCCACCTAACTGTACTTTCGTCTAGCCTGTATTTCCTTAGCTACTGCAGTAGATTCTGTCAGTCCCAGGTAGGCCTCATCAACCATCTCTGAACACACAGATAAGACAATCATGGAAGACAGTCATCCTCTACTGCGAGAGATTGCTGAAGAAGATTTCCTTAGCTTGAGAATGACACCGTCTCCCTTGACAAAACCTTGCTAAAGTCAAGGTATATTGCATCCACTGCTCTCCCCTCATCCACAGCACCTGTCACTTTATCATAGACGGAAATCAGGTTGGTCAGGCATGACTTGCTCTTGGTAGATCCATGCTGACTGTTCCTGATCGTTTTCTCCTCTAGGTCCTTCACAATAGATTCCTGGAGTACTTGCTCCATGATCTGTCTGAGTATGGAGTTCAGGCTGGCTGGCCTCTAGTTCCCCAAATCCTCCTCCTTCCCCTTCTTAAAGATAGGCATTGTATTTGCCCTTTTCAGCCATCCAGGACCTCACCTGACCTGCACAAGTTCTCAAAAAGGATAGCCAATGGCTCCAAAATGACCTCAGTCAATTCCTTCAGTACCCTCAGGTGCATTCCTTCTGGCCCTACCAACTTGAAAACACCTAGCTTTGTTAAGTAATCCCTAACCTGGTCTGTTTGTGTCTAGGCTCTTTGTCTCTGTCCCTGTCTTTGCTGTGTACTGCAGTTGTCACCTGGTAGCTGCCCCCATTTGTACAAACAAGTAAAAAAGGCTTTACATACATCAGCCTTCTCTGCACTGTCTATGACAAGATTGCTTTCCACGTGCTGTAAGGGACCTATAGAATCTCTTGTCTTCCTCTTACTTTTGATGTACCTATAGAATCCCTTTTTACAACTGCATCTCAAATTGTGCCCTGGCCTTCCTAATTTTAACTCTGTGTGCATGCGTAATACTCTTTTACTCCTCCCTGTTGTTGTGTGCAAGTTTCCACTTTTTATAAGATTCCTATTTGAATTTCAGCACATGGAAAATCTAGCCAGCCTGATCTCCTGTTCCACAGGCATGCAGCATCAGTATAGCTTATTCTGGCTCATCAGTATAGCTTGCTCCTGCATCCTTAAAAGGCCTCCTTAAAGTACAGTCAGTTCTTCCTTACACTTGCCTCCCAAAGATCCTGCCCACCAGATCTATGAGTTTGTTAAAATTTGCTTTTATGAAGTCCAGTGTCCTTATTCTGCTGCTGTCCTTCCTTCTTCCCCTTAGAAGTCTGGACCCTTTCATTTTGTGGTCATCGTCACCAAAATTACCTTCCACCTTTCTTTTCTCAGCCAGTGCTTGCTGTGAGCAGTAAGTCAACAAGAAAGTCAAAAAGAGCTTCTCCCTTCTTCCTTGACTAAGGAAGAAAGTCAAGAAAAGCTTCCCCTCTCTTTGGCCTCTCTACCGTCTGAATCAAAATGTTATATCCAACTCCCCAGGAATTTTTTGGACTGCTTGTGCAGTTCTGTGTTTCCTTCCAGCGGATGTCCTAATAATAGAAGTCCCCTATGCAGATCAAGTCTTGCAATTTGTAAGCTTCTGTCAGTTGTTTAGAGAAGGCTTCATCTACCTCCTTTTGGTTTGGAGGCCTGTAGGAGGTGCCCACCATCACTTTCCCCAGTTGGAGTTGTTCTTTGACAGAGGACAGTATATTAAATGGAACCCTGTGCTGAGATATGCACAGCTTTCCAGGTGGCAGTGAAGCTGGGAGTCTCGAAGTAATTTGAATATCCAGGATCACATGTGGACCATTGCCACACAGACATTTTATAGTCCATGACAGTCATTTTTATCTGTGCAAATGCATTTTATCTGTGCAAATACAAGCACTTTAGCTAAAGGGTATGCATTTCTAAATAAATTGTCAGGATTTTGCTGAGAGCTTCCACTGACTTTAAATAGAATCATGGGGCAAAACTGGTACACAGAAGATTGAAAGCTTATTTCAGCCTCTTTAAAATTTAACAAGAAATTAATGTTATATTTTTCAGTCAGCATTTTGCATCCAGAATTTAAAATTTTTTTTTTTAGTGTAAATCAATTATTTTAGAACATACTTGCTATTTTTATTTAAGTTTAAAATGGCACATAATGTTTTAGAGGGTCTTTAGGCTTTACCTTTGGATTTCTTTGCAGTGTAAACTGATTTTTGTTTTGCTTATAGAGGAGAGACTTAGCCAGAGGGACTTACGGAATGGTTTTAAAAATGTACACAAGTCTTCTGTGTTCTGTTGCAGTTTTGGCAGGTCTTAAGGGGCACTGCACAAGAGCCTCTTTCTTTTAAAAAAAAATATCACCTATAAGCACTTTGCCCAACAAAAATGTTTTTGCATTTGACAGATTTGATAAGTATATTTCCAATCATATGCATCAGGAAATTGTCTTTTAAATAAAGTGAACAAATTTGTTCATACATTTGAAAATTAGTTTTTGTTTTTTCCATTAAAAAAGCATCCTTGGTCAAATGAAAATGTAAAAATTCTATCATTTATACCATAAGTATTGTTTAAGTGTTAGTTTCTTATTAATATAATATCACTGCAATACATGTCTATATAAAAGTGCTTATTTGAAGAATACAAACAAAAAACTAGAACATTTGGTTCCAAAATGATACCTTTTATTATACCAACTAGAAAATGAAGAGAAAATTATCCTTTTCTGTAAGCTTTTGGAATCAAAGTCCCTTTGTCAGACTCTGGGAAAAGTATAGATGGTAAGAAGTCCCCATAGGTAGAAAATAAACTTCATTTTTGCACAGAGGGAGCTGAAGATGGAAGGCTCTGGCTCTATGAAAATGTCTTTGTGAGCTGTGTTAAGTAGCTTTTTGATGTGTTGATCAGGTAGAATTCCTTCTCTGGAGGTGTCAGATGGCAGGCAGGGAGGTTAAAAAAAACCAACTTTCTCATTGTTCTGCAACGAAGTTTAAAATCCAAAATCTGAAGAACCTTTATGTATCTGAAGAATATGATGTTATTTCTTCAGTGAAGGAGATGTATTTTATTAGGAATAGCTAGCTAAGTGAATTTACTTTGGCTTTTGATTTATTTTCTTGATTTAGTGTCTTCTAATATGATAAAAATGTAAAACAACACTAAGCCTTAGGACTCTGATCCTGTAAGTTTTTTTGACAATTGGGAAAGTGCTTATCCAAATATTATGTGCGATCAAACTCTCTCTGCCCTATACCCCACCCCCGCCAAAGTCTTAGGCTGTGTTGGTCCACATCTTAAATCTACCTTACATGGTAGATTTTTGGAACTCAGAAGTTCACAGGTATATCTGACTCTTTCAGCTTTGGGTATAGGAACACTACCGTGTGCTTTGTTTTAGCTTAGAACTTTTTAGTAATCTTAACCGTAAAGGACTGATACCAGAGAGAGTGGGAAAGGATTAGTTTACAGGACTTTAGTATACTGTCCTGCTGAGGCCCTTACTTAATCTAAGTCTTTGGCATTCTCTTTGAAATGCCCTAATATTCTTAGGTGAGTCCATTTACATATTTAGTTTCTGGTGATGTCAGTCCATTAGGCAGTTTTGTTATCAACAAGAGTATGTTGAACTAGATATCCCATTTCATTTCACATTGGTATGATTTGGTTGGCCTGAAAGTTGAAGGCCTTGACACACCTTTATTGAAGACAAGGCTGCCATCACACTGCCTTAGGGATGTTTCCATTGCAGACATCTGTAAATCTGCTTTCCATATCTTTACAAAGCACTATTGCTTAGGATAATCAGGGAATTGAATTTTGGATTATTTATGCTTCATCATTTTTTAAGGTAATAGAAGCCAAAATACCACCCCAGCATCTTTTTTTTTCATGGTTCTTTCCTGATTATGTGCTTACCCCACAAGTTTTATCTGTTGGTGTTGGAGAGTGTATTTAAAGCCTTCTGTATTTAAATGACTCGTCACTTGCTTCTGTTGTTTTCATTTTATTGGGGGCAACTCTTAAACATTTTTATCTGGATGAAAAATCCTTCAAAGGCTTTTTAGATTAGAAAGTTATTTATCATAATTTCGATTTTTCTGATATAGAATCATTACAGACTTTACTTTTATGGGCAGTTCTGAAAATCTTAATTTTATTGAAATATTTTGATACTTTTGCAGATGGGAAGTTTGTGTTAATTTCTAACAGCATTTTTTAACTGTTGTAACAGATCTGAAAAACTTGATTTTGATCCAACATGGCCTCAAGTTTTAATAAGCTGTAGCTTGTAGGCCAAACTCATGGTTGTGTAGCCATGTTTTATTTTCTTCTCCAACAACTGTTTTCCCAAATCTTACATTTACATGCCAAAAAAACCCTTACCTTTTATGTTTAAAAATATTGGCAATTTTGTGAAAGAAATTGGTTTATTGCTACATATGTTCCCTTAACTGTAAATTTGATTTTAACACATTTACTGTAACTAACATAGAACTCATGCAAATTTTATGTCAGTATCACCAATTTGATGCATTAAATAAATTATTTTGTTGAATGTTTCATAATTTATTCATCTCTTTGTTGAAATACTTCTGTCAGTATGGTGGAGACCTTGGATTATGTATACATAATGTATAACCTCAAGCTTTCCACTATTCTTTATTTGCTTTAGGGCTTCTGCTTCAGTGGGTAACAGGATAGTATGCTTCAAAAATGTAACTGTAGAATATAATACTGTAGAAATAAAAGTCTCATTTAAAGGAGACTTAAGAAAGTAAGCCCATTTGGGCCCAGTTTCTTAGCTCTTGGTCGAATATAGTGGTGGATGGCCTGAAAAGTAGCAGCTCAGTATTCCTGCAGGAAGCCATGGAAGACCAACTCTTGTAAGCGGAACCGAATCAGGGGCGGGCTATTATTTTGGGCGGAGGGCCGCCTACTGAGTTTTGGCAAGCTGTTGAGGGCCACATGGATAGTCCCGCCCCTTAACAGGTGCCCTGCCCCCTGTTCTCCATCTTGGGACCGGAAGTCCCACCCCCTAACCTCTGGACTTTGCCACCAGGCGTCCCTCCCCTTGCCCCTGGAAACACTCCTTTCAGCAAAGGTTTTTGTCATCTCAGAACCAGAAAAATACCAAATTATATTCTAAAAATCAAACATCTACAACATTCATTAATTTGATTTCAAAAAAATATTTTTGTCCTGATTTACATGTGTTTGTGTGGTGTACATAGAGGTGATTGCAGAATAGCTTAAAATGAAATCTTACTCTTGTATATTGTGCTGTGCAGCCTGGGGCCATGTGGTGCTAAAGCAGGCATGCAGGTGGAGCAGGCAGAGACTTCCGGTTGGGGGAGTAGAAGGGGGCTGGGGGAACACAACCTGATGGGCCTTGCTCTTGAGTTCTGCCAGCTTCCCAGAGGTCCTACTTCCCCTGGCTCCTGTCATCTTTGACAGGCAGCCAGGAGCAGATAAATATGCTGTTGTTTAAATATGAGTGAGCATTGAAGCTCTAATGTACAGCTGTGCCATTAACATTTTTGTAGTTAAGCATCAGCCAGGTGTTACAAACTTTTCTAAGATGCATAGCTCAATCATAAACGTTCCAGACCAAGCGTTAGTCATACTGGGCTCCTATACATGCGGGGAGCCTGATCTGACACGCTAGAGATTCAGCGCATTGTGGTAGACTCAATTAATTGATTAATCGAGTCTTCTGGAGCACGGAAATTGATGCGCTCCAGCAGCTTTCCGCACCATGTGTATCAGAATTCCTGGATCTCCCTGCGCTAAAAAATGGTGGCGGGGTGCTTTGAGAGAAACTTATTTGATGAGCTTCAGTTTAAAGTGTTGTGCTGCCATTTTGTCCTTTCAGGGATGCTGATGCATGTGATGCACAGGTGTTTTTAATTAGTATGGCTTGCTAATTGAAGTGCCCAGCACCTCATTCTAAGGCACATGTAAAAATGCCCACAATCTGTGGATATGTCTGGGAGGTGAGAGTCGGAATGGGAAAAAGAGCTTATCGTGTTTAAAATAAATAAAGGCAAAACTTTAGGTTCCACTGGTAAATTTTAAATGCTATTTTTTTTTCATTTAGAAGTAAAATGGTGAAGCCAAACTTGCCTCTCTGGTCACACTAGAAATGGTGTTAGTTTGATAACCTAGCAAGCCAAAATGAAGTTTTTTAGATTTTCCTCTTATTTCTTTTGTATAACTTTTAGCTAAATTAGCACAAGTATTTCCCAGGTAAGGGTCAGGATTTCATTAATAGGGCTGCTGAAGTACAATGGTAGCTGTGTGTGTTTAGGCTTCGAAGAAACTGCCATTTGCTATAGTTAGCCAGAGAGAGTTGGGGTTGCCTATGAATTTGCATACCTGATTCACAACAGACAGTTCTTTATTAGTATATGTCCTTTGTGCAGATATTAATCACTTTAAGAACTATGATCTTACATTTGTACTTTGGCATATGTAAATTTTTGTTTTACAGGTAGGCCCTATCTATGCTAGCTAGGTAAACTATCTTAACACCTTTCTAAGAAGAATTTTTTTTTTTTAAATACTTCCTAAAAAGAAGAAAATCATGTATGCTTTAATGATGCTGAAAATCTAATTAAACTGGGAAAGTACAGAAATTAAAATGTTTGGCTGCAGGTGAGTTGGTTAAATCTCAGCACATTTTATTAAGTACAAGTAGCAATATATGACTTACCTTTGAAATGCTTTTTAACAAATCCTATATGGTTTAGTTTGGTGTTGTTTAAAGCCTTTTAGAGAGAGCTTTGGAAAAATTGGAAATGGTTAGGTTAATAAATGTATGCCTGTAAACATTGCATATGTTGGCTAATACTAAAGACTTTCCTTTCTTTCATTTTGTTAGTGTATATATTTAGATAATATGTGTTTTGACTAAAGATTAATTGAGTTATAATAAGCTGACAAGCACTGAAAGTGAAATGAAAGGTCTGTCATTTCTATTGTGCACTGTCTTTTCAGGCAGCCAATATGAAGCTCACTTAGTTTTGTGTGGAAACTTGGCAGTACCAGGTACACAGTTGTTGAGGGATACTGCCTTACTTCCCCATCTCTTGCTTCCTACATTGATTCAATAGATTTTTAAACCAAAATATGCCTTTAAAAAACTTGTGAGAGGCATTTCTGTGTAACTTATGGTATTCTACTACCTGCCTACTATTCTTGATTGAAACATAGGACTAGAAGGAACCTCTCAGGCCATGAATTCTGGTTCTCTGCATTTGCAGGCAACTTTTTATCAAAAAAGGTCAACAATAATATCAACACTGGCCTCTCATTGCACACCACACTGACAAAGTACCCATGTTCCAGTGTTCAGAGGAAGGAAAAAAGAGATCCTACTGATCTCACCTAAGGGCAGATAGTTTTCCAATGCCATATCTGGCAGTTGGTATGACTAAGAGTGTATGAACAAGACCTACTGGCCTGCCACATATAAGGTTTCTCTGTATTGTTATGAGGAATAGAACACTCAGGCTAATCTCCTGTCTGCAGATGTGGCTAATGACCAGTGCTTCAGTAGTAGATAACAGAATCCCAATGCTAAATAGTGTATTCAAAGGAGGTGTAGGGGTTTGTTCTGGCCACAGCAGCTGAACCGCAGGAGCCAAGAAGCAAAGTATTATTAAACAAGCAAGCTAGAGAGACATCTGTTTTGTTTTCAGCCCCCTCTTGGGGATACCAAATACATGATGGTGCATATCATGTTATTATCATTACTTCTCCAGCCATACCCCTATCATGTCTTTTCCATAAATTTATCAAGCTCCATGTTAAAGCAATTCAGGTTCCTTGGCTATTTGCTCCTGAATTGTTTGGCCAACCATTCCAGAACCTCACTCCTCAAATGGCTTGAAACCCTCTTTTTATTTCCAGTCAATATTATTTGTAACTAGTTTGCATCCATTTGATCCTGTACCAATATTTTCCTTTTACTTAAATAGCTCTTCTCCTTTCCTGATGCTCACTTCCTGAATGTATTTATAAAGAGCGATCATGTCCCTTCTCAACCTTCATTCTGCTAAGCTAAACAAGCCAACCCTCTTAATCTCCTCTCATTCCCTTAATGATCCTAATAACCCTTCTCTGCACCTGTTCTTGTTTGAATTCATATGACTAAATGCCAGATTTCTTTATGCACAGTGCTTCCCTCTTCACAGCACTAAAAATGGAAAATAACCTAAAGCTATATCACAGGGTAGCTTTCTTTATCTTCTTCCTAGTATTTTGGCCTTTGTGAATTGTCTGAAGTAGGTCTAAGAAGTGGACAGTTTCTCTCTTGCATTCTGCAATAGGTTCAGAAGAGACTGATCTGTAGGCTCTCTGGAGTTCTGACATGAAAAATTTTACTTTCATGTGTAAACTTGAAGTTGAAAAATTACAAGGATGAGAGGATTGAACATGTGATATGACCTCTAATTAGAATGTATTTAGGCCCCAGTTTAATGCCTTTTGGCTAGGTACAGATTGTCAAAAAGCCTGAGCCTGAATCAATTCAATCATTGCAGGTTAGCCTAACTGCTTAGATTGACCCAATAAGCAAATGAACATTCACTTTTGATTCTGGAAATACAACCACATGCCTGCAGTGGCTCAGGCCAAAAGCTAGGGTGTGCTAGATGATGCCTCCCTGCTCAGCTAGATTACCATATGTATTTTAGAACTTATCAGACTTCTGACCCACAATAAAATAGTTGTTCCTAATCTTCTTTATGTAAATTAGGAAAACAAATCTAAAGCCATTCATAAGATTAAACTAAGTAGACCTATTAGAGAGAAATCTGTGTTAATCGGAAGTAGGGCAGGGTGGCACATTTATCTATGATCAGATGAATCATAGTATCTGATGAAGTAGATTGTAACTTGTGAAAGCTCATATCTCTCTGAATGAGTTAAGTCTAGAAGGTGTTGTCTTGCCCTGCCTTCTGCCTAGTACTATTAGGTTATCTTCTTTTCCAGCAAATATTTAGTGTCTGAGTTCAAATTATAGGGGTGTCAAATTCATCTGGTCCCATGGGAATGGAGCCAGACATGTAGGCCAGAACAGACCCACAGACCAACCCTGCCCACATACTGGAACTAGCACCTGTGGCCAATCTGGGACTGTACCTTATCTGGTGCCTGCAGCAGCTTATTCTGGGACCCATGCTGCATGCAGTGCTTGCCCTGGACCAGCCAGAGTAGGCACTGTTTAGTATGTGTCCTGGACTAGGTGCTACATGCTCTGAATACCAGTAACACATGTCTTGGAGCAGGTGCTACAGGTTCTGGGTCCAGCTTATGCAGGAGGGGAGAGGGGGTCCTGGACTGAACCATGCAGGTGCCGCATGCAGCTCGTGTCCTGGGGCCTGGACAGGGCCAAGTCAGTGTGCAGGTAGTGCATGGGTCAACTAGAGACTCTGGGGCAGTACCCAGGCCCAAGTGATGGGGTGCATATCTTTGACACCCTTGCTATAAGTGGTTGTCATCCATAAAGCACTGAAGGGCAGTTTTCATGAGAAGCCTGTCATTTGAACTCAGTGTGTTCTGAGTTCAAATGAAGGCTAAAAACACCAGGTGCATTTTATTTATCCCTTCAATGGTATAATTCATTGCATTGTTTAGTGAGAGATAAATCAAGATGGAGTTGATTGGGATCTTAGGAAAAAGAAAGGATTATGATAAGTAAACTGTAGCTGGTGATTTACTGCAATATACATATTAGTCTGCACATGTTGTTTAAAGGGAGATTTACTGAGCTGTAGGAGAGGGACCAATTTATATCCAACACCCTCCCCTTCATGTTCTAAATTACAGGAAGGAGTGTTGTTGATTATTTAATACATTTTTGGGTGTTTTAAAATGGAAAATGTTTTGGGGAAACTTAACTTGGAAGGTATAGTGTTGATCTTTTGCATTTCATGTGTCAGCACTGCAAATTCACGCAATGTTTTGTTGATGACAGAGATACTTTTCCATCAAAGTAATCAGGAGTCTAGAAGGAAGTGAGACAGAAAGTAGGCTGGAAATTAGGAAACTGAATTAAAATATCATACCTTGTCTGCTTACATTAATGTGAATGTTATAACTTGTGCCTAAGAGAACAGGAAATAAGTTAATTGGGAAGTTGCCCAAGTACACTCCAGGCAGAGTTTGGAATCTAATCTACAGGGGTATGGGTTGTAGCTGTGTTGATCTAAGCACGTAGGCAGACAAGGTTCTTTGGGTAAATCTGACATATTTTATTAGACGAACTAAGATAGTTGGAAAAATTCTTTTTTGCAAGTTTTCAGGTATAAATACACTTTCAGACTGCTCATAGCAGATGTTTATCTGATGCCCTGGGTTTGGGGCATGCAGAGGAGGCATGACTTAAAGGGATGTGGTTCTCAGTACAGCACAAAGACATGACCTAAATGTACTCAACTGCTCTGTTTTACGGTGCGAGAATGCTCTTGTGTTCTATATGAACCATAGCTTTAATCCTCCATCCCTCTCGAAGCCAGTCATACAGGCTGCTGATAGACATGAAAAACTAAAAGCCATGCTTTACCAGAAGAGGCAGCGTGTTAATTTGACCCGGCTCTGCAGCGTCTGTGTTGATCAGACTCTTCAGCAGGGCTTTATGGTACTTGTAACTGTTGCTGATTCAAGTAGCTGTTAGATAAAAGGGCCAAAAACCCCCGCTAATGCACCTGATCTATACAGATGTTGGACAAGCTGGGTCCTACTAACGTGATGCCTCTTCTGGACATGCTGTGGGCTCAACTCATCGGCATGCCAAATTTAAAGTAAAGCACCATTTTCTGGGGGGGGTTTATGTCTGTAAGCAGCCACTGTGCTAGATTTGTGATCACTAGTCCCTACTTGTTAACTTGGCATAGTATGGGCAATGTTCTCCTGGGCTTAGCCCACAGAGCAAATAAAAGTTACTTTAGCTCATGTAATGGAGATGTGGGATGGTGTGTGATTGGAAAATTCAAAACCTGCATTAGTTTTATCTGAGGTTTGGGAAAAGGGGTGGCAACAGCATGGGATGGATAGATGAAGATTGGAAGAAGTTCTGCACCACTGGCATTTGAAGAGGTCCCCTGATGGCTGCCAACCGTCCTTCTAGGAGTGCAGAAGTCAACTTTATTTGTTCTGTGTTGAAATTTTGCCTCTAGTTATGCTGGCAATAATGGATAAATGAAGTAGCATTCAGGGCTAAGCTGTTCCTACAGCTACTCTTAATTAATATCAAATAAGAGGAAAATTATTTTGTTCAGTGTTAAAATTTCATAAGTGATCTGTCTCCAGGATTATCTGTGTATGTAGACTAGGTTACATGGAGATAAAATATGTTAATAAATGTTATTAAAATATTGCATTAAAAGTTATTTCTTCCCCTTAAAAAGTTTGCTTAGAATGTATTTTTTTAAATGTTTCCATGAATGTCAGGGCACATGCTATAGGAATGCAGTAGTTGGGGCTCTAACATTTCCAAATAAACTTCTCTGTTTAAAGGGGTTTAATAACTTGCCCATAAAAATTTGCTTTGGGCAGTAATGTGGTATACAAGTCTGCCTGAAAGCTTGCACTTTATTTATTTAAAAAAATCAAAAGCTGTCTGTTTTTATACACTATTGAAATTTTCAACTGCCCAGAATAACCATTTAAATCTCTGAGTATGCCTGAGAAGCAGCTTTCTAATTCTTTTTCTTATAAGCATGATAATATAAACTTAGCCCCTATTTTAGCAGTGTATTCAAACATCCTTTAAAGACCATCCAGATAAATAATGCACTTTTAAAGCTTAGAAAATATGAAACTTCATATGGGACTGTATCTGGAAACACTGACAGTTTGTTAAATAGAATATCTGTTAAAATCACTTACATAACTTCTCATTTTTAATACATATCCGCACACATTCACATTGTATATTTAATTAGATCTCCTGCTTTCTCAGGCTGTTATTTTTTAAATTAAACTATCAGAAATAACAATGGATGTTACTACAGATGTCGTTTTTCAGTCTGTTATACACAGTAAATTTGAGGATTTGTCTAATGAGGATATTTTTCGTGTTCTTAAATCAGTATAAACCACTAGATTTGTTGTCAATGTGTAAAAAGTTTGCACTTGGGAGCCAAACTAGTGTAAATCATATCTGTATAATGGGTTTAGCTCTAGTGCACTAACCTCATTGTGATGGCAAAAGTACAGAACGCCCCTTCCCCCACTCCTCCAAGTAGAGAATTCTTTAATTAAATACTTATTGCCCACTACCTGTACAGGAAGAGGCTCTTTTTCCTACAGCAGTGTAAATTATCTGTTGCTATACTGTGGTAAATCAGAGCATAGCTTCTGCACTGATCTTTGCATGTCACATATTTAATATTGACCTAAAACAAGGAAGGATAAAAGTGATAAAATAAGCTATAGCTCCCTCAAATGCTGTTTTTTTCTGTTATCCTCTGGCTCTGTAATACTGATAAAAGGAAGCTGTTCACATATCTTCACTGCAAATCCTAACCTATGATGTTAGGATGTTTCTGATCTATATTTAGTGGTGGTAGTCGTTAACTTTCAGACTGAATTTGTGCCTGGTTTTTGGGCTCACATATGCTTTAACAGAACTTGGATGTAATCACTGTGTTTTGTTTATAACCCAGAATATATCCAAAGCCTGCCTAGTGGAAAGTTTAGTTTATAGTAATCTTGTAATCATTACAGTTGAAAACAAAATTATTTTAATAAATGCTGTATATGTCAATGCCACTTAGAGACCATTTAATATGACAGACATTCTAGGCATCTTACATATAAAGGACTATATCATTAGATGTTATGAACCAGCATGTGGCACTGAAATCAGGAAAAGTATTTTATACTAGGTGAAAATCTAGCGTTAAGTTTTGCCATTGACATTAATGGATATAGGCTCAAAGTCCAAAATGAGATTTAACACAGCAAGAGATTACAGTTATCAGAATACTTGAGACAAATGGCTTTGGGTATTGAGGTTACATCAGTGAAAGACTGTGAACTGTGTTTTATGTACTGTATTGAGTCCTATTTTAGTTTGTTTATATTTAATTAAACTTGGATAGTATCCATAATGAGGGCCAGCATGAATGGAAGTGAATTTGAAGAAAAAAAATAAAATGTGAAATGACCATATGACTGCAGTATATTTGAAAATACTGTATGTTCTCACATATGTTCCCATATATAATATGCACCCTTTCCCCCTAAATCATCCCCTTCTAAATTGGGGTGTGTTTATTAAGTGGGAAGGCTATCCCTGTGATTGCTGTGCAGCTGCCAAGGTGGCTGTCTCATCTCTGGCTTAGCAAGCTGAAGGGACAGAGCCCTGTGGTTAACCCTTTTAAAACACTGGATATTGGCTGAGCGCTATAGCTTGTGCTTGAAGCAGCAAGTAAGCTGCTGTTAGTGATATGATGAGAGTTGTGAGATGAAAACAACACTTTATTTACAGGAACTTGTATAAAGAACTACATACAGTAAAGAACTAATAGTCTTACTACTGCCTTTGCAAGAGTCTGGGGTCATAGCTTATATGACAGGCTAGGGACAGACATTCAAAAAGCCTGAGTCTGAATTGATTCAATCTTTGCAGATTAGTCTAACTTGGCTAGGCTGAACCAGTTTGTAACTGTACAGACATCCCTTCTGGACTGAAGTAATGCAGGCACATGCCTGCACTGGCTCAGGCTAGAAACTGGGGGGTGCTAGAACAGTGCTCCCTTCCCTTCTAAAGTACTGAGCTGCGGTGTGGGGGGGTGTGGCCAGGCCCCAGCAGGATTAGGGAGGGGTCAGCACTCCTCAGTGCTCCTCTGACTAGGTTTGGAGGTAGCAGGGAAGTTACACAGCCTTTGCTTACACGGTAGGGAGTTACACAGCATTTATCAGGCCATTAGCAAAACAAAAGCCTCTCTCATTAGTTCAAGCTCTTCTTAAACAACTTTTTCCAAGGAAGGAATGGAGGGACATTACCAGCTATCTGTCGATTATCTTCAAAAAGCCCTAAGTGGACACTGTCCTGTCTGCCTTTGTTCTATCTGCCTTACACAGACACCTCTCAGCATTAGCTAGCATACCACATGCTGGCTATGGTCCATGCTGTGGGAGAGAGGGGGGAAGGATCCCTGCATGATGGGGCAGGGAGAAGCCAGGCAGACCCTGCAAATCTTTGCTGGAGCTCCAGTCAGGGAGCAGAGAGGTGGGGCCAGCTCTGCTGTGGTGCAGAGCCCTGTCCAGGGCAGCAAAGCATCTGGGATGCTGGGGGTGTCTGGTTCATCTTAAACCAGGAAGGAGTCTGGGGCAGAAATTGCATAAACTGGTTTGAGCCAAATCAGTTAAGTCTGATACTACATTCAACAAAGTTTATTTCTATCTGGTTTCAGCCATTTTCAAACTGGTTTGTGTGCACTGAACATCTGTTCTGTTACAGGTTTAAACTAGTTTCTGATCACTTAAATTGGTTTATATGTAATGTCTGTCCCCAGCCAAAAAGCAGGTCCTCATGGAAATATGTTGTTCCTGGTTTGGCAGGAAGCTTTTGCTGCTTGAACCAAGACTGTTTCTTGGGATGCCCCACTTCCTGTATGCTCTATCACACAGTCGGCTGCAGCTCTGGGAAAATCTTTTTTTTCTATATTCTGCTTTCCAAAAACAAGGAGTGTTTTATTTGGGGCTATATTGTATGTGAGAAAATATGATATTCTACTACTTGGATATCTTTTTTGTTTATTTTGCCTAAATTGCCTATTAATTTAAAAGTTCCCTTTTTTCTTCTTAATGGAGGCATGATAAGTTGCCTTTTTAACCTATTTATGAACTTCTAAATTTCTTTAGTGTCTGTAAGAAGAATAAAGAAAAGTTATTAATTTTATGTTTCTGTTACTTTCAAAGGGACATCAGGGATGGCTTCAGAAGAAAAAGCTTCTATGCTTCTCATTATATAAGAGAGAGATCCCCACATAAGAGGGACTCTCCTTTCTTCAGGGAATCGCCTGTGAACCGAAGAGATTCTCCACACAGCAGATCTGGGTCCAGTGTCAGCAGTAGGAGCTACTCCCCTGAAAGAAGCAAAGTCTATCCTTTCCACCAGTCCCAGCATAGCAGAAGTATGTCATCTTTACATAAAAGAAATATTTCTTCTCAGCAAGGTAATGCTGGATTAATGATGAAAACTGATTAGTGAGGTGAAATTGATTCCTTTATATAGGATCTTTCTCTTTATATTTTTTCCTTCTAGAATGAGGACACTAGAATTTTTATTGCAACAATATGTTGCTGCTGCTTTGCCATTGTGTTGCACAGCATTCTTGTGCTTCCCTTATGTATATTTGCTAATGTCTCTTGTGGGACTGCACAAGTGTTTGTTTTTTCACTAACAATACTAGGCTGGTTGTAGGCATCTCAGCTTTCATGGCTTTTCCATGTACAGCATATTTTCCATTAGCATCAAGTGCTTCTGTTGCTTCTTCCTGATGGTATTTTATTGGATCCCAATACAAGCAACTTTGCCATCAGCAGTACTTGTTGAAGATTTCTCCTTGTTTCTCCTTGTGACCAGGAAGAAAAGAGGAAAAAATAGGGGTGAACCATATACAAAGTATGTTATTTTTTAAATTTTAAAACAGTGAGATTATTTCTTAGAACTTTGTTAGTGTAATGTTTGTCCTTTAATTGTTCTTTACATTTCATCACATTTTGAGTCTTCAAATCTTGCTTCCCTCAAAGCAATGCAAAATCTTCCATCTAAAGCTAGATCATCCAATTTATGGCCTGATTTTCAAAGGTCAGAGAGGTGTTCCTTATCTGTTTAAAATGTTCTAAAGCTCCGTAAATAGTAAGCTTGCAAATCTCAATAGAGTAGAATCCATGTTTTCTTTCAAACTTTATTGCTTCCATTGTTTCTATAAATTATGTGGGTGTATACAGACATCTTTCCACAAATACTTTCTAATGAAACTGCACAAACTCTTTTGTCTGCTTTTTGTTTCTTCTCCTGATTACCTCATCCAGATTCTTATTACCTGATCTTTATTTTAGGTGTTTTGGGATGCTAATCCCAAGGAATTTAATTAACTAAGGAATTACTTCATCCACCACTGAAATACAGACCATTTCTGAAGGAGGCTATAAAATTTGTAGGAAAACCCCAGAGCATTCTATAAGTTTAGGCAGATTTATTTGAACTTTGTCAGTATTTTGGAATAGCCACTTGTAATGATGTCTAATGCTGTCAGGCTAAATAGAAATTACAGAAAAATGCTGCATATTTTGAGACGTACTTTTCCAATTTATACAAAAATGCTGCATCCTTTTGTAATGTTCATTAATATACAATCAAATTGTATACCATAGTGTTGTCTCATTAAAATAGAAGTAACAAATTAGCCTGGTATGTAGTTCTGTAGTGCAGAAACTATTAGCCATAGTGAGATATCCACGCTTAAACCTGGATATAACGCCCTACACTAGTTTACACTCGATTACTCTATTTAAAATGGCTTGTGTCTTGAAAAATGTTATTTGTAAATATGCTTATTTTGGTAATTGAATTTTAAAATGGGTTACTTGATGAGTGAACAGGGTTTAAATACTGTTGTTCAGAACAGTGTTCGAATATAATTTGATAGGAAAACCTTGCTTTGGAGAAATATGATGAAAGATCATGTCCTGTTAATACTTTAAAAAGAAAGATAAAGGACCAGATCCTGTTGAGGGCTCAGGTAAATACCCAAAACAAAATGGCCAAACAGCAGTAGCTATATGAGGCTTACCCTGTTATGGGAGCATTGTGGGAAGCAAAAAGCTGTTCCACAGAAACTTGGTTATGTGAGCCAGGATATATGGTTCACCCACATATGTATACATAATCATGACATCTGCATATAGTTCTTTATTCCTGCCAAACAAGTTCCAATTCCATTGTTTTTCTTGGATACTTGCTGTCTACTAGCATCACAGTTTATGATCTGGAAAATCTATGCTACTAAATTTTGTAATTGGTTTTATAAATGGTACTCCCCAAAACGTTGTTCCTTCCATTCCTTTGAATGAAAGACCAGGACCTGCTGCTTATATCTGTAGTAACCAGGAGACACAGCTTGTGAGGGGCCCTGACATGGAGGAAGAGTTAATACACTAACTTCTCCTTCCTCCAGAGCATATAAAGAATGACCAAGCACACTAACTATTGTAGTTAGCTTCCTTGGGGAGATAGGCCTGAGTCTGTGCATGTATGGCTTTGCTGCTGACCCCGGACTACCACAAAGTAATAAGTTCTATCCTATTGCTTCTTCTGGCACCCCAACACCCAGCAGGCATACAGATGGTCAGACATGGAAAAGCTACTCTTGGACTTGTGGTTACAATAGTAACTTCTATTTGTACTGTTGTACCTTTGCTGACTTCAACATTCAGAATAAAATCTTAATACTACAAAGGATCTCTCCTGTCATTTGGATTCCATGTGGCTGTATCCCATGCCTGCTAAGCTTGTCCTTCTGAAGTTTTCTTTTAGGTTCTGCGATCAGTGATCAGAGAAAGTGTTAGATTGAAAAGCTGTAGAATTCCTTGTTTCACTTGTTACTCAGTTTTGTTACAGCAGTATAAAATTATATTGGCCTACCAACTCAAAACAATATAGTCTTCTAATGAAAAGCTGGAAATGAGAGAAAATATGCCTTCTTAAGTATATTATACTTACAAAATTCTGCCATCCATTGGTTCATCAAGCAGGTTATTTTATTTTTGATAAATTAAAGGAATATCACTAGATTATTGTCATCAGAGGGTGAGAAAATATTTTTCATTAACGGGCTACAGAATCTTCATTTACAGTTTTACAAGGCCAATGAATATGTATGTAGTGCAAAACTTTAACATTCTATTACTTTTTTTTTTTTTTTTTTTTTA
>NW_017728931.1:91076827-91089039 GCF_001723895.1 Crocodylus porosus | reverse complement strand
CGGTTCAGCAGGATATATTGCTTTATGCAGACAGCTGCATTTCTTTTTTTTTTTTTTTTTTTTTAGGTAAAGAAAGGCCTTCAGGTCAGTCATTGAAAACATCAAGAGATGCATCCCCATCAGGTTCAACAGCAGTACCCTCTTCAAAGGTAAATGCCTTTAAATATTAGTCCCTAAAATGATTTTCAGACTCCTGTTTGCTTATTTGGCAAATGAAAGAGGCAATTTACCATTAAAAAAAAAAACAAGCCCTTTCCATTTACCATATTTACTTGAATCCAAGATGACCCCAAATTTAGGATGACCACCCCAATTAGATTATACATTTGAAATATTTATAAATTTGCTATAATTTTCCAGGTATAGAATTTAATGATCAGAGAGCATCTTGAATGTGTGTGCCCTTCCTCCTATAGCAGGAAAAGCAGTGGCTGGTGGGGTTATGCAGCTCCTGCCCTACCTGTCACCTGCGCCTCCTCATCCCCTGCTCCCCACAGTCTCTGCCTCTTCGTCCTCATTCTACACGCTGTGCACCTCCCCACTGCTTCCCAGTTTCTTCCTTCAGTCTCTACTTCTCCCCTCCACTCCTTTGCATTCTTTGCTTCTTCTCCCCACCAGTCTCTGCCTCTCCCCCCTATTTGTCCCAGCCTGTGCCTCTTTCCCCATTCCCCAACCCCACTTCCCTCTTCCCCCAACCCTCCCTTACTATCAGATTCTACTCGGGCTCTGTTCCCTCCAGAAGCACAGCATGTAGAAGCCTTTGCCAGGCAACACGGCAGCATCAGCACTGCTGATTGGCCAGGCAGGGGACAGAAATCCACTTGCTCCATGGCAAGCTGTGCCTGACGGTAAGTGGGGAGAGGGGCCGGAGTGAGATCAGGAGCGGAAGTTGCAGAAGGGTGAGGGGGGTGGGGAGGGGTAGGTGGCTGCTGTGGGTCTCACTTGGACTTGGGTCTACAATTATAGCTACAGCAGCTGCCTGCCGCACCTCCATTTTGTACACAACTCTAAGACAAGGGGCTGTTTCCCTCATGCTGATTTTGTAGGAGAAACCTCACCTTAGATTTGAGTAAATATGGTGTCTGCAGCAAACCCAGGAGTAAGAAACAGTGGTAATGAGAGAGGGTATGGGAAGCAGATCCATAAAGCTCTTGATGGGGAGAATCTCTATATACATAAAGGGCTTAGTCCATCTTTCTGTCCGTAACATTCTTGAGGGGTATTGTTCCTTCTGGGATGTGGCTGTAGCCAGTGCTGTGTCAAGAACGCCTGTCAAGAATGACAGGTGTGTGTGTGTGTGGGGCAGGGGGGTTGCAGCTGGATGCAGAGCGGCAGCAGTACAGGGCGGTGGGTGGTGGTGTGCAAACTTCCCTTCCCCCACCCCCACGCTCCTGGGAGGCGGTGGTAGCGCAGGATGGTGGCTGTCCGTTCCCACCCCCCCCATCCACAGTTATTCTTGATGGGCAGTTCACTAGTGGTAGTTATAATGTAGTACTTAAGAATAAAGGTCCACCACTTTTTGCTTAATAGCTTTTTTCCCAGTTAAAGGTGATTTTAATGAAATGTTAAATGTTGTGATGACATTTAGGTTTTTATCAAATGTATCTTATTGGAAAACAGCCAATTACATGATTATGGTAATTAGTTGAACAGCTAACCTAATAAGCCCATAAGCCCTACAGTATTCAGTATTGTTCTGTCAGTTCTATAGCAGTAAAAACACTTTTGCAAAAAAAATCTAAGCATAAAAGCAGGCAGTTCTACAGTAAATGCATACATATTTTGAGAGCTGTATTAAGGGGAAACATAGACACAATATGATATATTGTTCCTGATGTATAGAGTCTTATAGAAGATGGTATTCCTCCCCTCCCCTTTCCCCCAGGTAGTGCACAGTTTCTTATGTTACTTTCTTAAGGGGAAAAAAAGTCTTTTGGAACTCTGAACACTCCAAACATGTAAATATTGAATGAAAGAATAGAACTTTTGTAGGTGTGAAAGATACTGTTAATTGGGAGGGCTTTCAGGTTTTTGCACCATTATGTCGTTCTTAATATTTAACACTTAAGTAGCTCTTTTTGTTAAACTAGTCTTCCAACATTAATTTTTAACACATTTTACTGGGAAGAGATTGCTGTTCACTTCATTTTGGAGGCAGGGCATCCAGCATACAGGCTTTTACACATACATTCTTTGCACAGGTTTAGCCCAAATCAGTTTTACTTTATGGAGCCACTTCAAATCAGTTTCTAGCTGTTTTACATAACTTAGTTAAATACATTTACAAACTGCTAAAAGAAAATTTCTATTGGAAGTTAAAACATGGCATAAGACAGTGAATGGAATGAAATTCAGAAGCTAAGGCTAATGCTTCAACACTAATAGATGGAACTGCATTTCTACTTTCTAAGCAACATGTGATATATCTTTCTTATTTTATCAGAAAGTTTTACATGATTTGCATATTTATTTTTCTTTGGGTATTACCTGTATGTAGTTTTACATAGGAGTATTGTTTAACTATGGATTTCTAAACATCTCCCAAAGCAAACTCATACACACTTTCACAGAGCACAAAAGAAAGGGATAGATGAAAAGAATGGGAGATAATGACCACAGCAATGCAGGGAAGAAATTGGTTAATATTGTCAACCTGAGCTGGAGTTGCAGGTTGCAGATGGGGATCAGGATTCCTTGCCCAACCTAAATTTTGGTGATTGGTTTGGCCCCGGAAGAGGAGGTAGAGTAGGTCAAGTACCACATGAAAGGAAGAAAATTTCTCCATAGCTGCAGATGCATGAGATTTTACAGGCGCATACTATGCGGTTCAAAGTGTTTACCTCCATACCCCAATACGAAGATTGCAAATGCTTGAATCCATATGTCATGCATGCAGTTTGTCGATCCAAGAACTTCCTAGTCTATGGCCTTGTGCTTTCCATATGCTTATATTCAGTTCTGAAGCAATTCATGTTCTTTACCTCAGTCACTTTTCCAAAACTTTACTTTTCTGATGGGCAGAAATCTTCTAATTTCTTATCTGAATTTCATGAAATCAGAGAGGTAGGGAGGGCTGTAAGGGACTTCAAGAGGTCATATAGTCCAATGCCCTGCTTAAGCCAAGATCAACTCTATCCAAATCACAAATCCATTGTCTAACCCCTTAGCAAAATTACACAGTCAACCCTTACACAACACAAGACATAACACCCTAATCTTCCACAGGTAAAGCGGGGGGATCACGGCAGCCAACATGCTGCTGTTATTTGTTTAAATTCACTAGACATTTAATCTTGTGCTGTTACTATTTTTTAGCCTGTAAAGCTCTTCTCCCTCCTTAATATTCATGTCCCAAATGCATTTTAAAAATAAATGTCTTTATCAAGTTATTTTGAAACTAGGCTGGAAGAATAGCTAGGGCTGATCCTTGTTGTTCATGTTGCGCCTAGAAGCACAGTCATGAATCCAGGACCCCTTGGTTAGGGTGGATTGATATAAATGGAAGATTTAAATAATTTATCTTAATCAGCTAACCTTTTTGTACTTCAGTTCTTTTCTAAAATGCTTGTGTAACCCATATGCATTGTTTTATTAGTATAGAGATGGGGAAATAGTTGAGAAAACTGGTTTCTATCTCTTTGCTTCTCTGTGAAAACATGCAAGGAGACAGCAAATATAGTTTACTTGAAATATTCAGAACTACAAGCAAGTGCTGTTAATTACTGGGTAGCGTTTCTTCCATGAACTGGAGAGAGTGAGTTTTCATCATGGCGTCATGCATATTCAAAATTATAACACTGAGCTCAGCTAGGGAGATGCAAAGACTGTGGACCACCTATGTAGGCTGAGTGGATAAACTTAATATAAATATACAAGATGCTTTCTTCTGCAGTCAGGGACTGGCTCTTAATGCCAATGATGACTTAGTCAGTTTCCTTGTCCTGGTAGCAGAGCTCCTGAATCTCCCACAGAAGGAAGCTCTTGATACAATACTTGACCTATTCTACAATACTCATAAAAAGTATAAAAGTTAGATTTTATTTCCCTCCGATTCTTCCTTTACTTGGAAAAATATGTAGTATTTTTGACAGACCCTGATGGATTTAGAATACTTATTTTTATTTAAATATAGCGTGGCAGGGCACCTTTGGGTGCCTGCCACTTTAAGGGCAGAGGCAGGCAGCTACCCAGGTGCCTGATGAGCGATAGGCAGCCATTTTGAACAAGGCATATAAAGGCTGCAGTTGCTGCAGCCAGGAGAGGCAGAATCATCGCCTAGGTGAGCTGCAGCAGGAACAACCTTGGAGGTAAGGGCAAGAGCTTATGGGGATGGTTTAGAGGCTCCTGGTCCTGGGCATGACCTAAAAATGCACCATGCTGGGGAAGGGAGGCCTGGTGGGCTCGTAGTGGCGCGGGAGTTCCCAGGAAATGCCGGGCCAGTTACCTCTCTGGTGAAAGGTGATGACCTTAACCCCAGCTCCCATCTTCAGGTGGGTTTTGGAAGCAGCTGGGGAAGTAGTGGGGGCGAGGTATGCCCATGTGTAGGTGCTTGACCCTAGCAAGGATACAGATCCTGGAGACCCCAGAGGGGGTAGTGTGGAAAGCATTGGGAAGCCCCACACAGAGTAGGCCTGAAGGACAACCCAAAGACCAGCCGAGTGAGAAGTTGTGCCCGGTGAGAGGCTTGGGGCAGAATTAGCCCAGGGTTTGGCACAAGGCCGGACCACGTAGAGTAGGGGAACTCGCAGGAACCAAAGGGGCTGCGTGGCAAGGCCAGTATGAGAGTAGCGAAGCCTGATGGCCCAAGAGGGAGGGCTCAAGGAGGAGCAGGAAAGTGGAGTGTGTCTTGGTAACGGGCAGTTGCCAGAGGCCCCGATGAGAGAGGGGCAGAGTGGAAGAGGCCTCCTGTGAGAGGGGAGGTAGTGTGAATGTGTGTTTGTGGAGCCCAACTTTGGACTCAGTTTGCTCCAGTTTCAGACTGGGAATAATATTAATCTGGAGGCCATCTTCAAGGCATGGGCTGTGGTGTAGGGGAAGATGGAGTCACAGATAGTGCCCCCTGGCTTTGGGGCAGTAATGGGCAATCTCCTGCACGTACCATCCATGTATGGGAACAGCAAAGTCATGGCAGGTGGGATTGGGTGGATTGTCCCTCTGAGACAGGTGGGCAGGCCAGTAGGAGACCTGGCCCCGAGAGTTGCCACTTGTCACATATGTATAAGTATTTCAAGACATTGTAAGAAGTTTTGATCTTAACATATAAAATCATAGAAAGTTAGGGTTGGAAGGGACCTCAGGAGGTCATCTAGTCCAGCCACCTGCTCAAAGCAAGATCATCCCCAACTAGTTCATCCCAGTCAAAGCTCAGGCAACAAAGATATACTCCAGTGACATGACAGTTTTGACCTCTGTATCTCTCACCTTCTATCCCTCACCTCCTATCCCAGTGATTCTCAACCAAGATGCCTGGAGAACCTTTCAAAGGTGCAGCAGGGTTTCACACACTGCCAGTACTGTTAGGGGTGCAAATTTGATTCACAAGACAAAACCAGAGATTTCAAATAGGTATCTATGGTGCCAAAACCATTCTGACTTTTGTGGTCATTCTAAGTTTTAGAGCAATAGAATCATAGAAGTAGGGTCAAAAGGGACCTTGTAGATCTTCAAGTCCGACCCCCTGTCTGGGCAGGAGAAAAAACCGGGCTCAAATGATCCCAGCTAGGTAGGCATCAAGCCTCCTCTTAAAGACCCCCAGGGTAGGAGCCAGCACCACTTCCCTTGAATGTTGGTTCCAGATCCTAGAATTGCTCTATTTTTTCTCTAGTCAAAAATCAAGTGAAAACTTAAGAGCTGGCATTTTCTGAAAGGTGCCTCAAGTCTAAAAGGTTGATAACCATTATTTTATCCATCAGTAGAGACCATTTGTTAGCTGTGTTAGTTTGAAGTTAGGCAAAAGGCAAGGCACCATAGGCTGCATCTAGATGAGCATGGCTGTGTGGTATGTGGTGCCGAAGACATGTCTGCAGAGCCAGATACTGCACATTCAGCTGTTCTCTGTGCTGCAAGGTAGCAGCATGGGAGGAGGGGCAGAGAAGTGGGGCCTGACCCTGGGAGATCCTGGGGTCAAAAAAACTTACGGAAAAAAAAAAAGGGCAGCTGGAGCCACACTCCGGTTGCTGGCCCAGCTCCAAGTGGCAGGATTGCCGCTGCAGCAGCCCCAGAAGGTGCCCAGGACCAAGGTAAGACTGCTGAGGCCAGCCTAATGCTGGCCCTAGCCTCCCCTATTCCACCTGGGGTAACTTGCTGCGCGCCAGAGAGCGTGTGGCACAGGCATTCCCCAGGGAAAAGTAGGAGGGGCACAAGGTGTACTGCTGCTTCTTGTCCCTGAGGGAACAAAAGTCCTTGCTTGTATTGACATGGCCTTACAGAACAACTTATTTAGAGAGGCAGAAGCTTTCTTAAGTGACAGGCTTAGTTCTTCAGGTGTTATGAATGTTAGTTCATTCATCCCATTCATGCTGACAAAGTAAGCTGCTGCCTATGAAAGCTTATGCCTTTTTGAACCAGTTAGTCTCAGAGGTGCCATGCTGCTCTGCCTTCTATCCGGAGTGTACCTTTTTTTTGCCAGCAAAACTTCTAGCAGTACCAGATGTACCATACATCAGCAGTTGCAAGGTGACAAACATTCTAGTGGTATCACCATACCTGCAATACAAAGTTATAGTCTATAGAGAGTAGGTTTTGAAAGCTAGTAATGTAAATAACCATACAGTTTGATATATGAAATATGCTTGCGAATTTTGAACTTTTGTTTTGCATATTTTAAAGAGCTGGTAAATTCTAATCTAGCCTTTCAAGACTTTGAAGACTTATGCTTTCAATTGTTTCTGAGTATAAAGTGCTGTCTATTTTTATTACTACACACTCCTCTTGTTGGGGGACAAATAAATGATGTGGCAGCTCCTGCCAAGGGAAGAACTCATTTTACTGAACTCACTAGCTGAAAAACATCAAATTTTATTTCTGACTGTGTTTTACCTCTTTTTATTTATATATGCATGGTTTGCAACACAAGCTGCTGTTATCTATTTATAGCCATTAGTTAACAACTCAGTGGTGTTTTCATTTAACAGCTGTCTTGACTGTAAGGCTAGAAGTCTTTATCAAAATAAAAACAAAAGAACTATACAGTACGTAAGTAACTGCTTTCTGTTAATTGAGGCAAAGCAGGATTTTTTTTTTGTAGTTTATATATGTAGTAAGGGGGAGGGAGACGTAGAAAAATGTATCTGGGATTCTCTTCCTTAATTTTTTTAAATGGTCAGTCTTGACTCAACAAAATTCTATCCTGATAACCTGAATGGTCAAATTAGATATGGTGTACTTTGTCTTGTGAGAAATATTTTCCTTTATCTCTGTTTTTCTTTCTTTATAATGTACCTTTGAGAATTCTGCCACTTGGCCCAGCAAAGAAAAAAAAATGAAATACACCTGAGATTCCTTGTATATCTATTGGCTTGTTTGTGACTTGAATGAAATAATTCTGATGCAGATTCTATTTCTTATATTTCATATTTATATCCAATCAGATCCTGTTTGTAGGACTGTTGAAATGTTAAGTGACATGGTGTTTTGATTTAACTTCATGTAGTACGGAGCTGACCAGTGACAAATCAAAGTCTTATTTTAATATTCACAAGGGCCACATTTAAGGAAAGGGAGGAAATTGTCACAGCAGGTTTTTGGCAGCTGGGAAGAAGTCATATTGAAGAAGATAGACTTTGGAGAAAAGAATATGGAGGAAAATAGCAGCTTGGAATGGTTTGCGTGATTGTTCTTGGAAGGCTTGGAACAGCTGGGAAAAATGAGTTGGGCTACCCACACTATCCCCCCTGCCTGCCTCATACGTCTGTTGCCTTCTATTGCCTCTGGACTTGCATTCTATTTTTCTGTGATATGCATCAGTTAAGTAATGAGATGCTTGAATTAAGTCACTGAAAAAAAAACTTTTCAGACTCTTGCTGAGGTCATAGAGTAGAGATAATGGAAGTGTTGATTTAAGACTTAAGACTTGAATTCAGGAGATAGTCAAAGAGGAGCTTTGTAGTATTATGCAAAAAGAAGTCAGACACAAGTGTTGATTGATCTAATAGCTCTGTCTGGTTTGCAAGGATAAAAGGCAATAACCAATCTAAATAAAAATAGAATGGTAAGTACTGTATATATTACAATGAATAATAAGATAATTATGCAAGTAGATTATTCCATAAATTACTTAAATTATCAGAATAATGCCTCCATTAAGACAGTCTTTTATGGAAAATTGTAGGTCATTTGAAATAGAATTGGGTGTTGCTTTGGGGTCTTTTTAATCTGCCTTTTCAAACAAAAATAGTTGCATCAATACTGTTTAAGAAATTATTTCCGCACTAAGTGCATTACTTGGCTTCTACTATCCTAATAATAAACAATCAACTACAGACATCCATATATCACCCAATCAGAATGGTCTGTCTCTGGCTTTACAGATTTTGCTTGCACCCTGGTTACATTTTATGCATATAAATTTATTTATAAAACTGTTCCTCCAAAACTGAGTGCATATCCATGCACGCACACTTGTGCACATACATAACTCTGTACACATGCATACACACATATAGGTGTATACATACTTCTGCGCACATGTGTGCACACATCAATGTGTACATACCTCTATATGCACGTGCACACGTATATCAATGTATATATGTACGTATGTATATGGATGTATTTATATGTGTGTGTATATATGTCCATATGTATATTTTTATGTGTATATGTATATATGTGCACACATGCACTTTTGGAGGAACACCATTTTTGTATATATATGAACAAAATTAAGACTAAAATCCAAAAATTCCCTGAACTTTTGCTAACATTCCTACTCAGCTGTTAATTTTTCCTCCAAAAAATTTGCCCATTTTTTGGTTTAGTAAAACATATCCTTGGATTTGGGTATTTTTGTATTTCTAAAATGTGGCTTGTCACACAGATGGCTTCTATAGTTGGTTATTTTCCTCATTTTGAAACTTGTGTTTGATTCTGAATAATTACTTGCTTCTTTGTTTAAAATATGTGACTATTTTATATTAAAGCTAACCTGTAACTTTGCTGTTGTATAGGCCCTGGAAAAAAGTAGCAGGCTATCAGAAAAGGAACTTGCTGAGGCTGCAAGCAAGTGGGCAGCTGAAAAAGCAGAGAATGCTGATGAAAGCAATTTACCTGAAATTACTGAATATGATGTAAGTCTGATAAAATATATTTATTTTAAAATATTACAACAGTTAGACTCCTTTGTTTTTCTGAACTTTTCTAGATTTCTCATTTTATAATTCACAGAAAGGCTGATCATTTTTGTATATTGTTTATACCTTTTTGCAAACGAATAACAGTTGAGGCACACACAGTGTTGGGGGTCTGAGCCTTGTGTTTTGAGCTTACGTTTTCTAAAAAAAAAAAAACCTCCCTGTAAATTTTGTTGGCACAGTATTAGTTAGTATTAATCTACACCTGACAGATAAAGGCCTTTGACATGCAAGAATGCTTCTGTTGGCCAGACCCTCCTTGTATTCTCATTTTGTTTCTTGCAGGACTGGGTCTTAAGAGAGCAAGGGAATTTTGAATCAAATTGTTAGTTAGTTGTCTGGGTCTTTTGATTTTTAAAATAGACAAGTGAGGATCTATTGGTTTAAAAAAATGTAAAGGGATCTTCTGGCTCATCAGGTCTAGTTCTGCACAGTTATAGGCAATACAGTGTTTTTCATTAACATAAGTGTGCTCCACTTTAAAAGGAGTTAGGTTTTCTGTCTCCATTACTACAATTGAAAGGCTATTCCCAAGCCTCACTGCTCTGATGTTTAGAACCATCATAATTTCCAGCCTAAACTTGGTCATGGCCAGTGTCTTCCTTCATGCTGTTTACTTTGTATCGGTATTTAAAGACAACAATTTTATCTCCTCTCAGACTTCGTTTTGTTAGACTCATCTCCATTCCTTTGATCATGCTAGTGGCTATTCTCTGCACCTGTCTCAATTTGATTTCGTCTTTCTTGAACATTATGTTTTAGTTGAGATCTTACCAAGGTCCTGTCTGATGATGGTAATACTTCCCTGTCTCTGTTGGCTATACCTCAGTTTCGATTGCATTTAGTCTCTCTGCATTACAGGGACTTACGACATTTTAACTACATTAACAGCAGTGATGAAGTGGTTGCGTGCCCTATACAGACCTAGCATTGCTCCTAAAACAATACCTACAGCCCTGAACAACAGGCATGGCAGAAGCAGACTTTTTCCACCCCTAATTGACAACACTGCCCGCAGAACTTTGTAATATAGTCTAGAGCAGGAGTTCCCAAACTGTGGTATACATACCCTTGGGAGCACACAGGAGAGATTTTGTAATGGCAGCTTTAATTTTCATTATAATAATAATTGGCATTTAAGGGATTAAAATATAAAACATGCTGGCAGGGGTATGTGGGCAGCTGGAAAATCTGGAAGGGGCTATGCAGTTAGAAAAAGTTTGGGAACCTCTGATCTAGGTCTTATCTGAGGATCACATTTCTTTTTTTATGGCTCTACCATATTGGCTGCCAGTCATTTTGTGATGAACATTGGTCCTTCTCCTCAGCCATTTTCAGTGGGCAACCCTCCAGATTATAACACATGATCTTGTTATTGATCCTTAAGTGCATGAACATTAATTTTGTACTATTGAATTTCTTACCATCTCAGTTACGCAGTTCTCAAAATTGTCTGGTTAAGCTTGTAGTACATCACAATCCTTCTTTGTTATTGATGATGCCTCCTAACTTTGTGTCATCAGCAAATTTTATCAGCACACTTCTTTTGTATCAAAGTTTTTAATGAAAGTATTAAACAAAATCAATCCCAAGACCTCCTTAGGTTCTGTGCCTGCTACCTCCCTCCAACCTGATACTTCCCTTTTCAGCATTACTGGTTGATATGATCTTTATTCAAGAAAAACAAAGTAACACTTATAATGTACACAAGGTCCTTTAAATATTTTGATTTTCTTCTGTGCTGGAAATATCTGCTTAAACTGTTGAATTCAGAGAATTTTGTATAAATATATAATGTAAATATTTGTTTAAATATATAATTAGTGTATGTTTGTGTTACATTTGTTTGCCAGTAATCGAGGAACAAACAGGCAATCTGTATTTTGAAGTTATACTTCTGACATTTAAAATAATCTGGTTATAGGTATAAATATTTTTCTCTTGTAGATATTAAAATTATTCGGAAGCATAAAATTGTTACGTGAATGTAATATTGTGACAAGTGTGTGCATATTTATGTCTCCTACATGTGTACAACTTTGTAAGCAAGTTATATACATCTTGCTTAGTATGTTAGTGTAAAAATGTACCATACTGTACCATCCAATCCTGTAACACCATTTTCTAATTTAAATATTTTGATTGGGTACTTAATGTTTGACGTTCTTTGATTGGGATTAAACATTTTAACATGCTTAATTTTCTTTAAAATGACAGCATGACTCGATTAGAGACAGCATTTTGAGATTTAATAAAGTAACAGGACTTGCAGAACTATTTTAATTATTTATATGGCCTCAGAACTTTATGCAGGCCCTCAGGGAACTCTACTAATTCATTCTTTTTAACCTTTTCTGGCAGTTTAATGTTCTGCAACCTTCTTTTACTACTTACAAATCTTACCAGAGTTTTTCCTCCATTTTGCTTTTGTACAAGCTACTACCTTTAACAGCTGTGTTTTCTGAGCCCATTCATTACTGGAATGTTCCACTGTATAGTAGTTTGTCATCATTTTTCTTTGCTTTTCTATTAACCTTGCATTCTGAATCATTTTTCCATATCAGTACAATAAGTAAATTTAGGTGACTGGGTGTGGACAGACATAATACTTGGGTGGGTTTAAATGAGGTTTGAGCTACAAGCATCCAGATGTACAGGCCAGCTTAGAATGGTTTAAGCCTCCTGAACTAGTTTAAAAGTATTCCTGGATTATCAAATATTATTTTGAATCAGGTCTTTATGAGAATTAGGCTCCGGAGCAGTGAGAGATGCGCGGGTGAAGCCCGCTGCGCCCCCACTCTCCCGAAGTCCCCCAGACACCCCCTCAGCAGCCGCAGAGCCCCCTGCCGACCCCCAGCACAG
>NW_017728931.1:91044822-91076727 GCF_001723895.1 Crocodylus porosus | reverse complement strand
GCCTGTACCGGGTCGAGTACCCGTCGGACTATTAGGCCTGTGTTTCCCCGAGGACACAGGGCCAAGTCAGTCCCTTCTCGGGGTGGTGGCGGCACGTTACCCCCAGACTAGCGAGTATGCTCTGGGAGAGGGATCGGCCAAGCATAAGGCGCCCCTAGGGAGGCATTTGGAGTCTGGGAGGTGGTCTGGTGCAGGGAGGTGGGTGGCTCAACGCAGGAGCGCCCCCTACTGGCCCGCCACAGGCTGTGTACACAGAGGCCCAAGGGAGAGGCCAGAAATGGCCTATTGAGAGAGGCTGGGTATACAGGGGCCTAGAGAAGACACAGGTCAGCATGAAAAGAAGTGGCTTAAAGTCTGTGGGCCTACAGAGGGATTAGGTAAACCCCAGAATAGAACTGTTGAGAGAATAGGTGACCAAGGAAAGGCCTGGTGAAACCTAGGGAGTAGGGCTGACCCTGGAGGGGTCTGTGGAGGGGCTTAGCTGAGCTTAGCGAAGTAAAGGGCTGCTTTGGGCAAGATCTGTGGGGCTCCAGGCAATCCTGGTATGATTTATGGAAGGGCCCAGGCATGGACCCCTATCAAGTGAGGGAGTCGGCTGTTTGTAGATTGACCCAGCGTTCTCGACTGACCCAAGCTGGAGCCAGGAGCTAAGTGGCTGAAGGGCAAGTATGCCCACCATGAGGGTTTCAGAACCAGGGGTCTGGGGTCCTAACTGGATGGAGAGTGGGACCAGGCTCAAGTGACTGAAGGTCTCTCCATAGGGGAGACCACTGGCGAGAGAGTAGGGGGATCAGTCGGCAAGCAGTCTGGAATGACGGAGGCTGAAGCTCAGACCCCTGATGTGAGGTATCCTGTAAGGGTCTGAGAAAGAGTTGGAGTTGCTGACTGAGGGTTATGTTATAAGGTGGAGGTTGGGACAGAGTTCCCAAGAGTGAGCAACCCAGGAAAAACATCAAGAAGTCTAGAGAGGGAGGTGAAAGACTGGGGCAGGGAGGCCTGTAGTGGTCCTGCGTAAGATAGAAAACTGTATCCTCCTGGCATTGGATGGTGTGGTGGGGATTCCTGTGGTGGGGCAGTCTCCAGGAAATGTCACACCTGCGCCTCTACAGTGAAAGGTGAGGATGGGGCTCCATAAAGCCTCAGCCCCTGCTGCTTTATGGCTACTCCATGGAGGGGAAAGGCTAAGGGGGCATACCCTGAAAGAAAAGCAACAGGTTTGGGTGACAGCACAGGGGCCAGGAGGGCCCAAGACCCAGCACCTGAGAGAGTGGGGTCAGGACCAGGAGTGTGAGAGAGGAAGCCTGAAGGCCTGTATGGAGTAGGGCCAAGGGGGCCTGAAGGGCCATACAAAGTAGGCCAGAGTGCCTGTAGCCCAGGGTGGAGTGAGAATGAGTGTGACCCAGGAAAAGGGGCAGCATGAGTGTGATCCAATTATGAGGGCATGCGTAGGAGGCCCAACACATGGACAGAGTCTGGCCCTGGAGAGGGCTAAGTGAGTGTCAGCTGTTTGGAGACCATCTGTGAGGCATGGAACATGGTAAAGGGAAGGTTGGAGCCATGTATTTTGCTATTGGCATCAAGGCTTAGAATGGGCAGCCTCCCACTTGCATCAAATTGTATGCAACAGCAAAGGTGTGGCAAGAGAGGCAAGACAGACTGCCTTAGACAGGTGGGTGGGCTGATGTCGAGGTCGGCTAGGGACGGCCCCCTGTCATACAACTCATCAGGGTTCTTCATCTCAGACTTACCTAAGGTGGGTGGTGGCCAGATGCAGGGTGGGAGTGGGGCACTGCCTGGACTTCTGCTTCTGTATGCTTGAGGGCTGGGGGCTCTGGGGGGCTGCCCTAGGACTCCACTGCCACCAACAGAAGGAAACTTACTAGATCTTTAAAACCCCCTGAAAGCTGCCTCTGAAGCCCAAGCACACAGAAGAAGGGGTCCAGGCAGCCCACCTCACCTTCATCCCCCAGTCTGGGATGCATCAAACCCTGGTCAGTTTCCAGGAATTTGAAGTACATTGATGAGTGGCTTGGGGAAAGTTTGGCTTAAAATTTGCAAAAGCTCTGGCGTTTCTTGAAGTACCCAGCTCCCCAGGAACCCAGAAGGTAAGGTCCAGGCATTCCCCAGCTCTACACACACACACTCCTAACTTTTTCCCTTTGTAGAACTTTACTTTTTCTTGCCACACTTTCCTTTTTTCTTAACAGAAAATTCCAGGTTGGGGATAGAGATATGGAGACAAGTATTAATATTTGCATTTAATATTAATATTTACATTTACCGGTATGTGGAAAAAAATTGAAAAGACTTACCCTAAGAGCTTGGGGAAAGATCTTATTGCAAAACTAATAAGCATGATCAAGGAAAATATTGTTCTAAAAATATATATTCAGGTTAAGTTCCCATGCACAGTAGCATTACATAGATTCCAGTAAAGTGCAGGAATGCATCTTCAGTGAACTCTGTGAGAACGGGAACCAGAAAATTGTAATCAGGCTTAGTACTCAGTACTACCCCATAGTAGCGGTTCCATGGCACTGCAATGCCAGAAAGGTGACATGGAACCCTCAGCAGTGTATGATGCAGACACTTCTGACCCAGGACAACTGGGAATTGGCTCCCAGCCAGTGACATTCTTGGAATGGTTTAGCTGTTATGTCTGTTTGCACCTGTAGTAGCAATGTGTACTGATGGAGGGGGGCAAGGCAGTCTTTTTCTCTCCTGGAGAGCACCATGTCCATTGTTAATATCCTACTAAGGTTTCTTTAATTTAGGAATCAAATGCATGTTTGCTTTTCATTAACCAACAGATACCAGAGTAGTTAATCCTTTCTCAGTATTTATCCTGTAAGTCTGAATGCTGCAGGAATTCTTCCATGCATTTTTCAAACTTGTCAGTCCTGCCTAATGGCCTTGCAGCATTGTCATTGTCCTTTCTCATTTGTTTTGCATTGCCTTTATCCTTGCCCAAAAATTTTTGCCGGCCTCCCTGTTGTATTCTAGGTGCTGAGCTTTCTTAATATCCTCTCTCCAGTTTCTTTCTCAGAGAAAAGAGAGGAAAAGTATTGTCTTAGGGATAATTGTCCAGTATGATCAAGGGACTGATTCATAAACATCACTGAAGTTCACTAAAGGTGTTTATTTTCTATAAAATACTTTTTATTGATATCATGCCCAACTTGTTAAACCATTTATAGTCACAAATTTATTTTATATAATTTATTTTTTTTAATGTCTTTCAGTAAAATTTCCTCATTGATACATTTTTGTAAAAGGATGAAATTGTATATAACTAAGTAATTGTATTGAATAGACATTTATTTTGCTTTAGAGCAAAAAATAAGTATTGATTATACATTATAAAGGCGGCGTCCTCAGCTCCATTATATGTTGAACAACCCGAGGAAACGGAGACAAATATAACAGATGCTACTGAATTGTATGAAGACAACCAGGTTCTTGGCCGTTCAAAAGCGATTGCAACAAAAACCAAAGAGATTGAACAGGTGAGCCTTTTAGCTTTCTTTTTGGCAGTGATGTCATGCATGTATGATGGCTTTCTGAGCAATATAGCTGGCGTGCTTGGATATAACTTTTTTCCCCTTACAGAACAATATTACATTTTTTGACCACGCTTTTTTTCTAAACAGAAAATTCCAGGTTGGGGATACAGATGAGGAAACAAGTATTAATATTTGCATTTAATATTAATATTTATATATTTACAGGTATGTGGAAAAAAAATGAAAAGACTTGCCCTAAGAGCCTACAAAAGTAATAAGCATGATCAAGCTACTGTTCTAAAAATATAATCAGGTTAAGTGGCTGTTTTCAGAGCATTATTTCATATTCAGACAATATTATATATAGTGGATTAAAAGCTTATTACAGATTTAGTTAGTTTTTATATTAAAGCAAGCTGAATGCACTTTCATACTGAATTTAAACTGTTAATAGTTGTCTTAAAAAGATGAAAAAATCTTACCTCTTGAGTAGCAGTCTTCTAAAAATAAGCTTTGGTTGGCAGTATTTCATATCTGAATAGCATAGGAAAATGCCTACTTAACTCATTGTTAAATTAGTTTGGAGTTGTATTCTTTTCTGTTTCCTTTTGAGTCCTTTATACAATACACAATGCTTTAATCCAAAGAAATGTTTCTCTTATTACTAGCCCCTTCTCTTAGTATTGATGAGTGGTCTTTGAAGATATTTAATAGAAGTTTATTGTTCTATCTATTAACCTATGACACTACTACATCACATTAAGGAAAAGATGCACCCAGCACACTAATTTTCATTTGTCTTGAAAGATTAAGCAAAGCACCATATTTCAACGTCTGTCAGAAACTGTTGTCAAGAAAACATTTCAAAAGGAGCTTTTCTAGTTAAAATTTCCATTACATTCTGATGGTTACAGATAGTAGTTTTGACTTTTCGGGTCTATTTTATACTGACTTTGCTTTAATATGTTGGCAAAATATGAGGTTTAGGTAGAAAGCTTATTATGAAAAAGATGAATTATCTGACAGCAGTAGCTTTGAGAAAACAGCCCTCTTTTGTCCTCAGTCCTTTTGAGTTTTTTATAGTAAGCCATTTTTCATCATCATTTTCAGTAGATTTCATTTCTATATGCCCATTGTTTGCTTGTCTCCATTGGTATTGGTATCATTTGCATCTACAGCATTGGAAAATAGAGGACTGTCTTTCACTGACAGTCTTCTGTTGTCTTCTGTTTTGGTTTTGATTTTGTGTACTTTATTTCCTTCATCTTCAGACTTGGGTCAGAGGGAGTTAATAAATTTTCCTTCATTGATTGCTGTAAGCGGGTGGAGTCATTGTCATAAACTCTACATACCTTGTCCCTGCATGACACAGAAACAAAGTAAAATTTTTCAGTGGGTAGAAAAATGGTAAGCTGCCTTCATGGCCACATGTTCACAGAAGAACTGGCAGATGTTGGGTATTTTCAGCTTTTGTGTGGTGGAACTTGACCACCTTTTCTCTGAAAACCTCAAGTATCAAATGTTTTCAGGGGTTGGAAAAATGAAAATAAAGTGTAAAAGGAAAAGTGGCTTCTTGATTCACTCTCAGTCCAGGTAGGGAGGAAGAGAAACTGCCTATGTCTTATGACAAAGAATGGTGTTGACACCAAAGATTGTATTTGTACTGAGGACTCCTTTACCCTGTTCTCCTCCCTGCCTCCCCTTTATAAATCTTTGTTTGAAAGAAGCAATTTTGTGTGGAGTGTGGGCAGTTGGGAAGAAGCTACTTTGTGTTAATTTTCTTGCATTTGGTTCTGTGCCTGAAGGAAGCTGTGTCATGCCTATTTTGCTTTCCTCTAGCTGAGACTAGAATGTATTTTCATCTTTTGGGGATCTGACTTGGAGGCTGAGACCAAACCATCAGGGGAGGCCAAAGGTCCCATTAGAGATTAAAATCATGTACAGAGCTGTGCCATGCTGCCACACTGGATGTTCTACTACTACCCTTTCAAGAACAAGGAGTTCAGTCGTGAAAAATATTATTTAATCAGTGTACTTGATGAAAACTTCCCAGCTCTTTGCAAGGGAAATTAATTTTTAGGCCCTAATGTGCTTAGCAGCTGTCAATGTTTACTGTAAATCATAATAAATTGCATGGTTGTGCTTAATTTCTTTTGGTTGTGGAAATCTATAAATATTTATATTTTAATTTAGGGTATGATGCTAGATTATAAATTCTTTGTGGGACTGTCATTTGTTATATGTTTGTGCAGAGCCTAGGGCAATGAGATGAGCTAAAGCTAATGTAAAATAATTAGTTCTCTGTTTACTGCCCTCTCCCCTCTCCCCAAACTATAGACTGTGGGACAGGTTCTCAGCTTTTTATTAGTTGTCATTGTTCCATTGAATTCATTGGTGCATTGACTGTTTATATCAGCTGAGGATCTTCCCCTAGCCCTTACAAATATGATTGTCAAGATTGAAACTTTGAGGCTTCAAAATAAATGTCCCGTTCAGAAAGATCTAAAGTGACAGGTCAGTATTACCTTTACTGTATTTCAGTTAATGTAGTTTATGATCATAGCATCATAGATGTTAAGGCCTGGAAAGGACCTTGAAAGATCATTCCTGCCCCCTGTTCTGGGCAGGAATACTACTGATATCAAATGATCCCAGCAAGGTGTCTGTCCAGTTTTCTCTGAGGCAAGGGACAGACATTCAAAAAGCCTGAGCCTGAATTGATTCAATCTTTGCAGGTTAGTCTAACCTAGCTAGGCTAAATCACTTTGTAACTGTACAGACATCCCCTCTGAACTGAAAAAATGCCAGCACATCCCTGAAATGGCTCAGGCTAGAAGCTATGGGGTGCTAGAACAGCCCTTCCTTCCCTTCTAGAGGGCTGAGCTGAGGAGGGTGTGGCCAGGCCTCGGCAGGATGCTGTGCTTAGGGAGGGGTCCCCCCCCCCCACTTGATAACAGAGCATTTATCAGCTCTGTTATCAGTGTTTAGCACCCCAACACAAAGCCTCGCTCATTAGTTCAAGCTCTTCTTAAACAGCTTTTTCCAGAAGGAAGAAGTGCAGGGACATTACCAGCTGAGCTGTTGATTAGCTTCAAAAAGCCCTGTCCTGTCTGCCTTACAGAGCATTAGCTAGCAGACCACATGCTGGCTATAGTCTGTGCTGTGGGAGAGAGGAGAAAGGGATCTCTGCTTAAGCAGCAAGTGGTGGGTGGGGGTGAGAGGGAAGAGGAGGGCCTGGGGAAGCCAGTACATGCTGCTGTGCCTGCAAGTCTCTGCTGGACCTCCAGCCAGGAGGCAGAGGGGAGAGGCCAGCTTTGCTGTGGAGCAGAGAGCCCCACCCAGCCCAGAGAGCATGCTGGGATGGGGGAATCTGATTCAACTTAAACCAGCAAGAGGTCTGGGACAGACATTGTATAAATTGGTTTGACCCAAATCAGTTAGGTCTGATACTATATTCAACCAGGTTTATCTCAAACCTGTTTCAGTCCTTTTCAAACTGATTTCTGTGCACTAAATGCCTGTTCTGTTACAAGTTTAAACCAGTTTCTGATCACTTAAACCAGTTTATGTGCAAAGTCTAACCGTCAAGATTTCCATGGTTGCACCACTACCTTGGCAAGTCTATTCCAGATTCTGGTCACTTTTACCATAAAGAAGTTCTTCCTTACATCTAGCCTGAAACCATCCTCTAACAGTTTATGGCCAGTGCCTCTTGTCCTCCCCTGGGGCACCCTAGTAAATGGTTTTTCTCCCAGCTCCTGATAATCACTCCTTATGTACTTATAGACAGCCACCAAGTCCCCCCTCAGTCTTCTCTTCCCCAGGCTGAACAGTCCCAGATCCCTTAGTCTTTCCTCATAAGGTTTGTCTTCCAGGCCCCCTTAATCATTCTTGTGTCCCTTCTCTGGACCCTTTCAGTATTCTCCACGTCTTTTTTCAAATGTGGTGCCCGGAACTGAACACAGTACTCCAGCTGGGATCTCACCAACGTGAAGAAGAGAGGAAGTATTACTTCCTTCGCCCCGCTCGCAACGCATCAGCTATTGTATCCCAGTCTGCTATTAGTTCTGTTGGCTACGGTGTCATGCTGGCAGCTCATATTCATCCTGTGATCAACCATAATCCCCAGGTTCCTTTCAGCCATCATGCTGGCTAGGACATCTCTTCCTAACCTAAATATTCATGTCTCTGGTTACTTCTCCCCAGATGAAGCATTCTGTATTCATCCTTATTGAGCAGCATCAGGTTCCACTCTGCCCACCTTTCCAGCTTGTCCAGGTCTGCTTGGATCCAAATCCTATCCCCTAGCGTAAACGCTTTTCCCAGTAACTTAGTATCATCAGCAGAATTAGCCAGCATGCTTTCCACATCCTCATCTAAACGATATGTAAAATAAATTATGCTCAGGACCTTATTTTGGAGTAGCTTGAGGAATAGCATTAAAATCTTGATTGCAAGGGACCACAGTTTCTCTTATTTCATGTCATTAAGTTGTTTTGGATCTTAAGAGATGTTGACTTTCATAGAAAAAAATCTCACTTAAGATACTTTTTGTATTTTACTAAAATATTGTTTTATGGGTAGAATATATTTCTAATCTAGAGAACAAAATCCTCACTGGTAGTTTTTAAACATGATGCTGAGAAGTTTAGAACTAGTGTGGATTAATTCAGTTAAGTCTGAGTCATAAACAAACATGTTGTGTTATAAAACTGTATGTCATAAAATCACCTGAAGAGCACTTCAGCCATATTTCACATAAGAGATTTAAGAATGATTTACTTCCTGCTCCAGATGCTGCTTAATTCAAGAAATTAGATGATGGTTTAACATTTCATAGAATTATTTTTGTAGATATTATGAGGTACTGCCAATACCAGCATATCAGAATTTATATTTGCATACTTTTAAACACTGTTTCATTTATCTCTGGACTCGGAGAGTTAAAAGTGTGAATTTACAACCTGACTTTAACTTGAATGTCTGCAAAAATTTTAAAGGCGAAATAAAAGGCCGTGGAAGCTGAATGATGAACTCTACAGGTTAACAGTTTGCTTTGGAAGAGCTTCTCACTATAACATATATTTTGCTGACATTTCAGATGAACTAAAAGCATATCTCTGTTTTGGCTGCATAAAATTATATTCCTTACTATGCAGTTTTTAAAATACCTGGTTACACAAAATTGATTATGTAGCTGAAATATTAAAAGAAAACCACAGGGGTAAATATATTTTAGGAAACAAAAAAACCCCCCTGACTTGGTAATAAGACAATTGTAGATATTTATAAAGAAGCTTTTAAAAGGTACTAGATTACATATGCTTTGCATGTGGTTAGTTCAACCTCTGACATGAGTAGCAGTAAAAGTGTTTTATTTGTCATTGTTATCATTGAAATGAATAACCTGGTTGGCTTCACAGTAAGTAAAACTCATCTTTAATTTGGTATGAAAATAATTTCTCATTACTTTTAAAATAAGATTTTAAAAATATGTATCATTTTAGAAAGCTATTTCTAAAGCTTAGAAAGCCAGAGCTATTTCTGGAATAGTTGACATTTTATTACAGGGTCTCTAGATTTAAATTACTGCAGTACAGTACTTGCAAAGGAGAACAGTGCCACAAAACTTGAGGGGAAAAAGAACTATCCTTCTGCAGAATAATATAGTTGGTTAATTTTGATGATTAACTGTTATGAACAATCATGGAAGTGTAAACAGTGTCTTCCTGGCAGGATAGAATCAAGTTTGCTGTGTGTTTGTATTTGTGTTATTCCCTATATTGTGCTGTGCCTAAGAGAGAATTATTTCATTAGAAGACTGCATCTTCCAGGCCTGTCTTCTGCTTTTTTCTGAGTTCCTTTTCCCTTGGCTGTTTCCTTTAGGAGCTGGAACTAGGTGTGGGGCTTGTTCTCTCTTGTTTTTAATTTGTTCCAATTCCCCAAAGTTCCCTTCTTCCATAACATCTTCTTAACTCCTAACAAATCCTTCCTCACTTTCCTTGCATGCAGCAACCAGGAAAAAGAGCAGAATGTTCAAAATATGCTTTTCTAAATTCTAACACAGTGCTTTTTCAGTCAGGCTCAGATGCATGATTCTGCTGAATGATAAGATGCATTGCATATGGCAGTGAACAAACAAATCCAGTACTACCCAGGAAGGGATTAAACAGCTTGATGTCCCTAAGGTTATTTCTTTTCTTTTTTTTTCTGTTAAAGGTACTCAGAATATTTCATATAAGCATTTTTCTTAAAAAACTCAACCTCTATATGTCTTCTTTCACTGTTGGTGTGGCTATTTTAGGTTTCTTTTTCTGTTGGGAAGGTCAAGCAAAAAATATAACGGAACATCACAGAATCTAGAATCCGGAAAATGAAATTTGATCATAAATCATCTTTATTAATCAGCAAAACATTTGATAAAACATCTATTTGTGTAATAGAAAGGTTTTTTTACATCTATTTGTGATCTAAAAATAACCAATAAAAGCATTATTATTGCTTTTTATGGAGGGTTTAAGTGTTCTAGTTATGATATGAAATAATACTTTGCACTTCTGCAGTGCCCTCCATCTGAGGATCTTAAAAACCTTTGGCAAGTATGAATTTAGGTTAAATTCTAGAGGGGAAAATTGTAATAAGTGTACAGGGACTCGCAAGGCCTGGATTCAGTTCTCAGCTCTGCCACAGACACATATTTTGAGCAAGTCAGCTTGAATCCCAAATGAACAATGCTAAAGCATATGCTTAAGTATGAGTGCAGTCCTATTCATTTCCATAGGACCATACAGCTGCTTATATTTATACATGTGCTTGTCATCACTGTAGAAATGGTGCCCTAATCTCTCTGAATGCTGACAGACATGGGGAAAAAAAACCTGACACTTTACTGGAAGAGGAAGCGCGTTAGTTTGGCCTGGCTCCCCAATGTCTGTATAGATTGGGCCCCTTAGTGGGGCTTTTTAGCGCTTTTATGTAAAGCTGATTCAATCAGTTATCAGAGCAAAGTGCCAAAAAAGCCCCACTGAAGTGCCCAATTTATACAGATGTTGGGCGAACCGGGTCACACTAACACAATGTGCCTTCTGGGCATGCACCGCTGTCAGTGCAGGGACATACCAAGTTTAAAGTAAAATGCCATTTTTTTCCTTTGGGTTTTTTGACATCTGTAAGCACTGAACCCTCTGTTTCTAAGAAACGGCAGATAATGGTATTTCTTTTTTTCCAACCCCTTGTCTGTCTTCGTTTAAAGTGTAAATTCTGCAACACACAGGCTCTCTTTCTCTCTCCATGTTTTCATGCTGGCTAGTACAGCAGAGTTCAGGTCTTAGTCGGGGCCTAACAGTGACTGTTTTTATGAACACCAATGTGAACGATTTTCAAAGTCTCTCAAATACTTAGATAATCAGATTCCACTAAGACTCAGTGGGAGCTGGGCACCAAACTGCTTTTAGGTCTTCTAAAATCTGCTCTTTATTTAATAACAGAATCTGCAACAAGAAATTGATTAATATATGCTACATGCCATAGTAAGGGGGTAGAGACATTTTGGTTTGGCATTTAAACTTAGACTGGTTAAAACACTCACGAAAAATACATGATAGAAAACAGTTTTGCACAGGTACAGCACTAGATTTAAATGCTATCTTATAAAAGTTTAAATTGTCAATATAAACTTTTTTCATATGTGTTCATTGTTTACATATATTTCATCATCTTGGTTGTGAATTAAGCATAGAGGTCTAATAATTCACTGTTGTTGCTTTAGACTGCTGGTTGGTTTGAAATGTGTTAAATTTTTAAAAAACATATGATAAAGGATCAGCTTTCTCTGTTCAGCTTATACTGCTGAATGTTGAAGTGATTGTTTTCCAAAGTGATGACAAATATGTCCAGTGTTACATTCATGATTGGGGCATTTCCCTGTCTGTCTTACCTAAGAAGCTATTACTTTGTTTTTCCTTTTTATAAGGACAAGGAAAAGGCATTCTTAAAATGCAGTTCTACCATCTTATCTTGTCTAGACATCTAGTCTGCACCACTGTACTAACTAGTATATTATTATAAGCCAGTTCCTTAAACTTTACATATGAAGGTTTACCCACATGTGTTACCTCTGAAAACTCATTATTCTAAAAACACATTGTGCCAAACAAGCCAAGTACCTGCATTTACTTTGGCAAAATTTCAGACCTGTAAGTTTTTCAGTGAGACTTGACACTCAGACCTCACTCCTTCCTTTACCACAGAGATCTGGCATCTAAGAAGGAAGCCTGGGATTGAAAGTAGTCATTTTAATGGAATTTTTACTTAGTCCTGGTTCAGATTATTTGCTGTTGACTGGACACTTTCAGCAAAATACGTATTTTTTTTAAATGTGCATACAAATCGTTTAATTCCACGTGTATTGAAATTGCTACAGTAGTTTAGCTTGAAAAACCTCACAACAATATTCATGAACTTTTAACTGATACTATTTTTATTGGAAATGTTGCAATTTGCAGGTTCTCAAAGTTGCAGTAGGAAGGTCACAGATGTATACTGTGCAATACTGGGAAAGGGTGGTTATATGGTCAAGGTATTTGACAAGATTTAGAAGATTTAAAGTTTGTTTCCAGATTGACCACAGGCTTTCTCTGTGACCTTGGGCAAATTATTCTGTGTGTTCAGTTTTCAGTCTGCAAAAGGCTGCATAAGGCTTCCTTTTTCATTTACTAGTGCTTGCAGACATAAAACAAAACAAAATAAGACGGTATTTCGACCCGGCTCTACAGCTTTTGTATAGATTGGATGCTTCAGTGGGGCTTTGTGGCACATTTAACTAAAGCTGATTAAATCAGCTCTTAGGTAAGTGCCAGAAAAGCCCTGCAAAAGTGCCCAATCTGTACAGACATTGAGCGAGCCAGGTTTAACTAAGGCGCTCCCTCTTCTGGGTTTGTGCTGGGCTCATCGTGGAAACGTGTCAAGTTTAAAGTACTGCTGCTGCTTTTTTTTTGAGCATCCACAAGCAGCCTATATGTCAGATGTAGTATAATTGTTTTGGACACTGACAGCATTGTTTAATAGATTGGTATTTTTAGTTACTAATGATTGGTTAGGAAAGCATCATGTGGGCAAGAACTGAATTTTTCAAGTATAAAACCAGAAGTATACTGCATATACTTTTATATGTAGCAAATCAGTCCATTGAAGATACAAATGCTAAAATGTCCTTGTATCAGCTACTCTTGCACCCACTCAAAGCCACCAATCAGCTCACCTTTTTGTACAGTAAAAGTTTTTCAAGTTCTTTGTTTTCAAGGGCTTTCATAGCAGAGCCTGATTCTGTTTATAGCTCTTCTTGTTTCTCAAATTCTCCATGCTGCCAGATCTTTTATAACAATACAAGAAAAGGATCTTGGAATCATTATTGATGCCAGAAAGAACATGGGCTGACAGTGTGGAGATGCGGTCAGGAAGGCGAACCACACCTTGTCATGCATCCACAGAAGCATCTCAAGCAGGTTTAAGGAAGTGATCCTCCCCCTCTGTGGCACTGGTCAGGCTGCAGTTGGAGTACTGTGTCCGGTTCTAGGCGCCACATTTCAGGAGGGATGTGGACAACATGGAGAGGGTCCAGAGAAGGGCCACTTGCATGATCAGGGGACAGCAGGGCAGGCCCTATGAGGAGAGGCTAAGGGACGTGAATCTGTTCCGCCTCCACAAGAGAAGGCTGAGGGGGGATCTAGTGGCTGTTTACAGACTAGTCAGAGGGGACCAACAGGCATTGGGGGAGTCCCTGTTCCCTCGAGCACTCCCAGGAATGACAAGAAATAACGGTCACAAGCTGGCAGAGGGTAGATTCAGACTAGATACCAGGAGGCACTACTTCACAGTTAGGGCAGCTAGGATCTGGAACCAACTTCTAAGAGAAGTGGTGCTGGCTCCTACCCTGGGGGTCTTTAAGAGGAGGCTGGATGAACACCTTGCTGGGGTTGTTTGACCCCAGTACTTTTTCCTGCCATGGCAGAGGGTTGGACTTGATGATCTGCTCAGGTCCCTTCCAACCCTATCAACTATGAAACTATGAAATACATTGGTTCATATCATATCATCACTGATGAAAGGAAAATTGACATTATTGGCAATCAGCTTTTTTTGGCTGATGTGGCTGATAATGTTACCGATAAATGTTGTGTGGGTGTCCACAGCTGTAGCATTCACCCAGCAGCTTGTAGAGCAATGTCTGGCCAGTAAGTCTGTTGTGGGGGTGGGGAGGGAAGAGGCTTGTGGGGCACAGATTGAGGCCCCTGCAGTGAGGGGAGGGAGTGGAGCTTGGAGCTGAGGCAGGTGCTGCCCAGCCGGAGTGAGGCAGGTCATGCGATGGAGCCATGAGAAGCTCATCCGGGGGGTGCAGGGAGGGTGGGGGGCAAATCCAGCTGCTACACACAACTTGGGGGAGCCATGGGGGCCATGTGCTCCTTGGACCTGTGCATGGGGCAAAAGTGGGCTGCTACTGTGTGTAGGGGGCGGTGGCGGCACAGGACTGTTCCCAGTGGTGGGGCTGGGCCAAGGCTGCGCTTGTGGTGGGTGGTGGCAGTGCTGGGAGGGGGGGCTATGGTGAATTTTGGGGTGGCCGTGGCCCCTCCCCCATAACCACCTCCACCCCAGCACTGCTGCCACCTGCTCCAAACATAGCCCTGGCGCAACTCCCCTGCTGGGAAGAGCCCGGCACCTGCCCCAGCCTGCAGTAGCAGCCCACCTTCAACCCGCACAAAGATGTGGGGGGGGGCACATGCCCCCATGGCTCCCCCAGGATTGCACATAGTGGCAGAATCCCCACCTCTGGGTGTGCCTTTCACGGCTCTGTCCCACACCATGCCCTGCCCCACCCCACCTGGGCCCCACTCCCTCCATCACTGCAGGGGCCTTGATCTGCGTCTTCCACACCCCTTCTCCCCCCACAACAGACTTAACAGCCAGACACTGTTCTCCAAACTCCCGGGCTGCATATCGGCAGTCAGATCAGTATTGGCTGATATAGTTTGTTAATTATCAGCCATTGATATCAGCCCAAAAAATCTTTATCTGTGCACCCCTAGTTATTACACAGCTCATTTGCTGTTTCTTTAAGCAATTACCTCCATGTTTCTCTTTGCGTGCTCCCTTGTGTTCCAGCCAGCCCCACCTTAGCACATTGAGCTGAGGGGAGCAGTCCTGGGCTGGCAGGGTGACCCCCGCAGTCTCTTGCCAGGTGGGGCTGTTGTAACCCAGCTCTACATGCTGCACGTGAATAAACTGCAGAGTTTATTGCTCCAGAGTTGATTGCTCCTGGGTACACATTTAAACAGCAGTCCCAGGAGCAATAAACTCCAGAGCAAAAAGCTCCACAGTTTATTCAGGTGCTGTAGTAGTGCCTAATGAGACCTAATTTGATCCTTAGATCCTTGATTGGTGTCACCATTTAACTATATAGAATTATTCTGTCTTTTACCCAGATGAGATGTCCTTAGGGACTACACCTTAAATCTTTACCTATTGTAGTTACTTAGTCTGAAATTATTTTTCTCCAGATCTCACTCTTTTTGAGGTGAGATATGATACCTGTTCAGCCTGGAAAGACCCTTGTCATTTTACCTAGATAGAACTAAGCTGTCTTTAGATAAGGGGGCAGAAGCTGAATGGCTGTGCATCAGACTCTGTTAAACGGTATTATGACACTGCAAAGGTAGAACCACCATCCATAACCTGAGCACCTTCTGCTAGAGCCCAGATAACTTCCATAATTCAAAAGTGCAAAGCAGCTACCTGAAGCTCAATACATACTTCTATTAATCGCTGCACTTGTAGAAGCTTTGCAGGAATGTGGGAAGGTTGTCTTTCAGGCTAGGTACAGACATTACACCTATTGCACTTTAAGCACACAGAAAGCACTCTAAAGCTGTAACTGAACACATTCATGCTTCTTGGAATGCTTTAAAAATGGCAGATCATGCTCTAAGTTAACCCATGATGGATGTGTAGTAACCTAAAGCACTTTCTATTAGAGTATTAACCTTCTATTAGTATTGAACCTCTGTGCCAGATCCCATCAAGGTTAACTTAGTGTGCAGTCACCACCATTTCAGGTGGCATTGCACAGGGCTGCACTCTAGCCTTTGGCAGAGCTCTTTTCTGCCTGAGCTCTGGGCTGGCCTCACCCCCTCAGCTGTCACCATAGGTGGAGGGAGAAAAATTATTGGGAAGGGGGAGGGGGGAGCGTTAAGTGCATGCATGCATATATCCCCAGCCAGGTAAGTCTGAGGGGAAAGGGACTGGGGGGCGGTGGAGCAGCCCGGCTGGCTTAGGTGGTGGGACAAATGGAGGCCCAGGGGCACGTGCCCCCCGATCTGTGAGCAGTGTAGTGACAGCTGTTGCTGCATGCTGGGCTTTGAGCCCCGCTGTCCTGATAGCTGCATGACACCATGTGTGTCATGCTGCTGGGCAGGCAGGGGGGCATGGCACAGCCCAGCGGTGGCAGGCATGTGGCATCAGCCACTGGGGCAGCTGCAGCAGAGAGCAGAGCATAGTGCACAGCGGCAGCTGCCTCCACCCCGTGCACAAACTGGGGGGCATGTTGCCCCCCAGGCCTCCGCTTGTCCCACTACCTGTCCTGGCTGGTGCCTCACTCACCCCAGCTCCAGCCCCTGCTTCTGCCTGTGCCCCCCTTCCTCCCTCACCGCAGAGGCCTCGATTTACCCCTCACCCCCATGGTGGTGATGGAGGGACTGGGGCTGGCGCTGGGGCTGGAATCAAGACCCCCACAGTGCACGAGGGAGTGGGTCAAAGTCAGGACCTTAAATTCTTAAATATATTGCAGATCAGTATATGCTGTTAGTGTTGGCCTTTCTTTTACAGAAAAGAAAAACACTACTCTAAATTTGCTTAATTTCTAAACATATATTGAATTTTTTTCCTTCCCCCTCCTCCCCAACTCCCCCCCTCCACACACACACACTTACTGTTTGGTTTCTAGTACTAAAAATGTGGAATTAAAACGCAGAAGCCTCGTAGTCTAATCCTCCTATAAGGCTGAGATCATGATCTCTTATCTTTGAGCTCATTAGATCCAATAAAGCATTATATTAGGTACTGATATTACTATTATTATTAAATGAGTGTAAAGTATTCGATATCAGATATAATAAATGGCTTTTAGAAATTTGATTGCAATTGAATCTACTTTATAAAATTCATTTCTTTTTCTATTCATCACTTCTATTCATAGAATACCTATTTGTGTTATTATAAATTAGTTGTATACATTTATGTGGTATCTATTACTGTAGCATTTATCAAATAATCTTTACTATTGGCAAGCTTATTTTACCAGCTCATCATCTCTCATGTTTAGTATTCTAAGTTATAGTACAATCTTCCTCTGATCCTTTTCTCTTTATTTTATTTAAAGTATTTAATGTTCGGTCTAGTGTGATTTTTTTCTGTTGCCTTTGTTTTTCATTAGTCTACTTTGGAAACGTTTTTTCACTTTATCTTGTCTTGAGCTTTTCAGAAACACAGTGAAAGATAATTCCTTAATTGTTTTATTGTACTATCTTCCTGTGTTCTTGTTTCCTTCTGTTGTAGTAAACTACCTTCTCATATCACTGTCTCCTACACTGGGTGAATAGTTGCTTTTATTAATTCTTGGACAGTTCTTTCTTCCTTCCTTTCATTATCAAATTTGGCTTCTTAATTTTTTTAGACCCTTAATCTCCACTATCTTTATGTCTTGTGTATATTTCTTGCAGTATTTTTATCAAATCCATGCACTTGCCTTTCTTATTTTCTTTCTCAGTTATTGGGAGTGAGGAACATAATTTTATTAAGATGTCAGTTTTTGGAATGGAGCATTTGTCAGAAATCAATTGTTTTCTCTTCGTGTTTGATCCCATTTTAGAATCCCAGTACAAACACTTCTAAATGATAGCTTCATATCTTTGTATGTTCTCTCTGGTAAATGTAGTGGTTTAATGCAGGAGACAGGAGATTGACAATGGATTATGGGTTCCTTTTTTTCTTTTTATAATTGAGCAAGCATGATATAGAGGTTAGAAGCAAGGTTCCTGGACTGTCATAGCTAGAACCCAATTTAGAGCTTTTCTCAATTTATTAAGTTGCTGAGTGAGCCATGTTGAACAAGGAGAACTGCAAAGTCCTACACTTAAGACAAAACAATCCCATGCACCGGTACAAGCTGGGGGCTGACTGGCTGGGCAGCAGCTTTGCAGAAAAGGACCTGGCGGGTTACGGCAGACAGTAAGCTGAATGAGCCAACAGTGTGTCCTTGTTGCAAAAAAGGCTAATGGTATACTGCATTGGTAGGAGTGTTGCCAGCAGGTCAAGGGAAGTGATTATTCCCTCCTGTTCAGCACTAATGAGGCCATATCTGGAGTACTGTGTTCAGTTTTGAGCCCCCCACTACAGAAAGGATGTGAACAAATTGGAGAGAGTTGAGCGGAGGGCAATGAAAATGAAATAATGCAGGGTCTGGGGCACATGACTTCTGAGGAGAGGCTCATGGAAATGGGTTTAATTAATCTAGAGAAGAAAAGACTGACAGCAGATTTAACAGCAGCCTTCAACTACCTGAAAGGAGGTTTGGAGCTAGACTCAGTGGTGGCAGAACAAGGAGCAACGGTCTCAAGTTGTAGCAAGGGAAATTTAGGTTAGATATTAGGAACAATTTTCTCACTAGGGAGGTAGTAAAACACTGGAACAGATTACCCAGAGAGGTGGACCATCTTTGGAGGTTTTCAAGACCTGGCTAGACAAAGCATCGGTTGGGATGATCTAGTTGGGGATGGTCCTGTTTTGAGCAGGGGGTTGGACTAGATCTCCAGAGGGCCCTTCCAACCCTAATTGTCTATGATTTTAAGATAGGGTGAATTGCAATGAGTTCCTGATATAGAGGGGATTATGATGTTGGCATACAGGGCTCTTGTGATGGGTAAAGGAAGGAATACAGTGAACCTCTGGTATGTACATTACACTCAACCTCTAGTTTATTCTTGTTATTTTTACAATTTCCAGACTTTTACACTGATTTAAGTTAACAGAACCCTACTTATAAAAACAGTTTTGTTCGTCTGTTTAATTTTACCCGTGTAACTTAATCTGTCTCTGATCTATTGGCTTTGTACAGCACATAACACTTTGGTATCCAAGTGCTGAACAAGTAGTAAAGCCTTAAAGCAATGACCAAAGAAGTCTTCATAATGGATTGCACTTGGCAGGTCTGCCTGGTCCTATAAATTCTTGTCTCAATATATTATTTTTGTTCATTCCCTTTCCGTGATAGTGTTCCTTGCTCTTTGTTATGGTAGGAGGGCTTCAGTAAATGGGTAAGTCTCAGCACTTTTTAAAAATGATCAAGGCTGTTCTTAGTTAAGTCATCTTTTTCATAGTTTATCATCATTCAAAGTAAACTTGCTTAAGAACATTGGAATTATTAACAACCTGCATCGGTACCAAAGCAAGCAGAAATCACTGTGAAAAAATAAAATTTTCCATTTAGATATATCTTAAGTTATATTAGTTGTTTATACACAATCACAGATATTGTAAATTGGTAGTATTAGAATTGTAAGGTCTGTTATATTTCATTATTTAGTAATATTTAATCAAAAACTCCCCATCAGAACATTTGTGTTTTGATGATTGAAATGTTAGAAAGTTTACTGATGATCTTTCTTATATAAATTATTTTGAAAAGTTATTGTGAAAAGTACTATTGCCTATTTTGAAATATGATCTATACTGAAATTGACATGTTTAATTGTCATTTTAGTGCAATAGTAGTTACCCAAAGCTGTATAATTCAGAAAGGTAGCAGATCAAATTTAACTCAGAATTGCAGAAATTGGATATAGAAAACATGAAATACATCATCTTGTCCATGTTCCTTTCTACTGGAGGATTGTCCTTTTAATAATTTTCTCAAGTACTGAAATTTATCAGGCTTATTTTTGAATTGCATTAATAGATCTTAATAGAGGAATCCCCTGTAGCTTTCTTGTAGGTGACTCTTCAAGTCCAATAGACTTGCTAAAAATGCTGATACTGTAATTTTTGTTCTATGATTGGCTCATTACACCACTTCTATTGTTGTGTATACTTTATCATTCTGTACCCTGCAAACAATTTGTCACCCTTTACATATTGGTAACAAGTACTTTATGTACTTGTTCCTTTTTAGACATTTGTTACTGAAGTACATGTAATATAAATTAAAAGTTAAATGTAGTATTTTATACTAACCTAAGTACTTTAATGAAGATCCACAATTGGGAATTGGTAGCCTCTCATTACATTGTAGTTTTCATGTCCTTTTCGGTGTAAGGAACATCAACAAAATTAATTGAAAATAAAACTTATCTCAATACTACCCAAAGATGTCATTCACCTCCTGCTATCTTCCCTTTTGGCAGTCCACTGCATCCATGCTAGTCTTCGTTCTGCAAATCCAATTTATACTGTCCAAAGTTTCACCTCACCACTCAGACACCTTGTTGCTGCTCCTTTCAGCATTGCAGCAAAATCAGAGGTCCTCTGATGCCTCTGAGCTACTTGTGGTGGTGATGTTATACCAGCCCAGGCCTTCAGATTCCTGCACAGCCATCAAAGGGAAAGTAGAGTCAAAGCTACAAGTTTTGTGATGTGAGCCCCCTTTGTGAACTGAAACATTCCTTTCAGTTCAGACTTCAAGAAGACTTTTAGCACAACCATTAGGATTTCGGGGGTGTTTTGTTTGTTTCTACTATTGAAGGTTTAGGGTTTTTTGGGTTTTTTTAAGCACCCATAAACCAAAGTTCTGATATGCAGTGAGTGCTGTGCATGCTTCAGAGGAAATCTCCAACACACACTGCTTCCCATGTGAAAGCTATGACTCAGTTCAAGTAGAGCTGGCAGTTACCAGACAGCTACTGCATGCCAGTTTGTGGAAAAGAGATGCAATAAAATTACCTCACTTCAAATTAAATTATTCCAGTCCAACTAGGCAAGCCTCAGTTGAGTGATAGCACTCCTACTCCAAAACAACTTTTCAGCTGCACAGAGCCATTGGTTGGATTAGCAGTTGATGGATTATGGTGATCTAAAACTGAAACCTGCAGTGATCTCCACCCCTTCCCACCTCCCTGTCATCATGCATTATCATCTTGAGGCCTAGTTTGCAATACAGTCTTAGTGACAGAATTATGTAGTGACAGATTTCTGCTAGCAGAATTAAACCAGTTTGTCCAAACAGGCTAGTGCTTCTGCAACCATCCAGCAGAAGATGTGTGCAGATACTCTCCTTCCTTCTGCCAGCTGCCATGGTCACTTGAGTAGCTGGTGCCTTCCCATTTGGCATCTTACACTGGCAGCTGTACTTGCTGAATAGAACTGCTTGGAACAAGAGGCACGTGGATGTATGGGCACTGATGGCTTGGGGTTGGTGGCTGCAGAAACAGGTAAGTGTAAACAGAGCCTGAGCCTTGAACACCTAAGGACTCTAGTCCTTGAAACATTTAGTCAAATTACTGCTTTTCTTTCTTTTGAGCATCTGGGTTCAAAAGCATCAGGCTGCTTAAATGTTTAACTCTGAGCTGTATGCTGTTTTTTGCTACTTTCTCACTTTTGGATTTGGCTTCCTTTTTGATCATTCATTTCTGGTCTCTGTTTAGTGTAGTGAAGTGTTTCACAGTTGCAAGTAACAAGTTTCAAGGTTTTGGTGCTCTTAAAAATCATTTAAGTTTTATAATAATTAAATATAACAATTAAAAATTATTTCCAGATTTTATAATTAAATTCATTCAAACATGAATGAATATCCATTTATAGCATTAAAGCGATTTGAGTGTGTACTATAGTCAGATACTGGCTGATTAACTTGAAAGTGCCACCTTTTCACTTGGCTAACTGGTTTTGAATGATTATAAACTAAAAACAAGTGTTTAATTTACATTCCTCAGCTTTGTGTCGATAATCCATTTCAGTTTTATGTCTCCTGAGTGTTTGAGAAACAAAATCTTCATTCTGTTTAAAACATCATATTGCTTATGTTGGTTTCTAGTAACTCAGACTGGCTTCTCCTTTCATGAACTAAAGGAGACATAGCTTTAAGAACGGTCCTGGTTTTCAACAAGTTTTATTGCTGCCAACAGAGGAGGGTTTCGTTCCAATGAGAGAGCTCTGCAGTTCCTTGGTCCATCCAGGTGTTCTTCAGCTTAACAAAAACAGGCAAAGATTTGATCCTTTTATTCAGATCTTAAGAGTATGCCTGGCTTGCGTGTTATACACTTTAAAAAAATCTGAGCAGTGTAAATAGGATAATTTAAAGGTTTTTAGGAAGCTTGTGAAAATGCAGATAATTCCTTGTGATTTTTGCGTAGAGGCTAGAATACTTCAGGTTATCTGAAGTACATTGCTAGGCTTTTGGATTCCAAGAATGCTGTTATTCTGATAGTCTTGATTACAACTCACCCCTGTTTCCTATGTTTCTCTTTCATGCACGCAAGTTTATCTTTAACCTAGCATCTTTCATGAAAATGTTCCTTTCTATCATGGGTAAAACAGGGTTTGCACAGTTATCATCTTGTCATAGCTGCCTCCAAAAATAGAAACAGTTGCTATAGTGCAGGGTTGTCGAACTTGCAGCCTGCAGGCCAGGGGTTTATTTTCACCCCCATCCTCCCACCTGGCTGCTGCTCTCCTTATTGCTCCAGCTGCAATAGCAGCCAGAATCTCTGGGCTCCTCCTCCCACCTTGTGTTTCCACTTTTTGCCCTTGCCCCAGAGGGTCCCCAGTATGGCATGGGGATCAGAGGATCAGTTTAGGCTTGTGCTGGTATGCATTGCTGCACTGTTGGGATGGGCTTCCCTACACAGTGCAGTAGTAGGGAGGGAGCTGGGCTCACAGTGGAGTTAGGCATGGGGGGCACAGGAGGTATTTGTGTGCATCTGAAGGTGGCATCTGCACACCCTCTGGCTCATCCTCATGGGCCTACACAGTGTACAGCTTGCACTGTCAAGAGTCTTCAGGGCATTGGACAGCACAGTTCAGTTGGACAGCACAGCTCTATTTAATGTCTATTTCTGTAAGCTTAGTGTTTTATCAAAAGCCCATTTTTCTTTAATAGTAATAAGGCCCGGTACACAGTTTTGTTACAAAAAATTCTACTCCGTTCTCAATTCTCTTTACCATGCTTCTGTTTAAAATTTATGAAAATTTTCTCTAGATCTACAGCATATCAATAGCTGAAAAATAAATGTAGCAACATTTAGATGAAAGACATATTTGTATATTCCTTAAATTACATGTTGATATGGAGAGGTGTGTTAGGGGTAAAGTGATGTGATTGTTTATATCTGTACTAGATCAGCCAAAGTTCTGTTAAGTGGCTGGTCCTTCAGGGTCATAACAAGTTAATTGATTCTGATTTCTTGAAGTATTTTATGACAAATAAAATTGTTACATATATAAGGTTACAAGTCTGCTGGTATAATGACCTAAAATTAGCCAAAGAAAAATAATTTAAACTCCCTTTCTACATAAATTGGTTAGAATGTAGGCTTAACTTAAATAAGTGGTTTTCAGTAAACAATATTATATGGGAAACAAGGAAGAAATGTGCATTATATAATAGAATATTTGTTGTATACATTGCATGCAGTGTTAATGGTAGTCTTCATTTTTATTTTAAACAACATTTCCACTTGCTTGTAGAAAACCTCTGTATTAAGCAACTATGTAATATTAGCCTTTTCTAATAGAAGGTCAGTAAATGATTTTTTGTTGGCACTTGGAAGCAAAAAATCACATAGCATCTTATCACAAGTTACTACAAAGATACTCATATTACTATTGGAAACATTGAATCATAGAAAATTAGGGGTAGAAGGGACTCAGGAGGTTATCTAGTCCAGCGGTTCTACCCTAAACTGACAGATTGTGTACCACCAATTTAAAACAATATAGCCTTAAGTATCACCAGCAAGTTTTTCATACACATAAATAACAGACTATGTATAAAAACAATGTCAAAACTTTTATTAATCATAAAACATTGTTTTATCAGTTATGGTAGCCATTTAAAACAATTGTAAATTGGAAAAAAGACAGTGTAAGCTTACCCATCCAAAGATGCTTTTGGGGATGTCTTTAGTGGGAGGGGTGACCTTGCTTGACAGAGCATACTATTTGGATACCTTGGCTGTGGGTATGTGTGTGGGGTTTGGAGCCTAGGGGAAGGTGGGGGTCCCCATGCACCCTGGCAGGATGCAGTGTATTATAGGTTAGGATTGAGGGGCGGCAGCAGCAGGGCTGGGGGAGCTGTGGCTTGAGAGTGACAGGCAGACATAGACAGACAGATAGAAACACAGCGCCCATTAGGAAAGTCGGTGAAGGAGGAGGGGAGGGTGGGAGAGAGAAGGAGTGGGGGGGCAGATTAAGCCCCCCATGGTGAGGGAGGACGTGGGGCAGAAGTTGGGGTGAATGGAGTCCTAGGGCCAGGGCAGGCCATGGATGGAGCAATGGGAAGCTCGTCCAGGGTTGTGGGTGGTGGGGTGGTCTAAGGCCCATGGCTCATCAAGGGGTGCAGGGGTCTCCCACTGCTGTGCACACCCTGGGAGACGTATCAGGGGCACATTCCCCCCAGATTTGTGCATGATGCGGAGGCAGGCTGCCTGCTGGGCTCTGCATCCCACTGCCTGGTTGCCATGTGTGATGCCATGTGCCTGCTGTGTACTGGCTACTGCATCCCCTACCCACCCAGTGGCAGGAGGCACAGCATAGCAGCGTGCACATCTCCCAAAGCAATGGCAGTGGGGTGCTTAGCCCAGTGTGCAGCAGGCAGTCTGCTGTTCACCGGGGTTTTCTTCCCTCAGGCCAGCCTGCCCTGTCCCCCCCGGCAGGGCCAGCACAGAAGGATGCAGCTCCTCCCATCACCCATGCCGTTCCTGGGGCAGCCTGGGCCTTTCCAGGGGTGCAGGGTGCTCTCTCTGCTGTGCGCACCCCAGGGAAGGCATGGAGGGCACATATCCCTTGGATCTGTGTGCAGGGCGGAGGGGGATGCTTGTTGTGTGCTGGGCTCTGTGCCCCACTGTCGTTGCTTTGGGAGCCAGGCACGATGCCATGCATCTTCTGCCACTGGATAGGCAGGGGACATGGCGCAGCCAGTACACAGAAGGCACATGGCACCGTGCATGGCTCCTGAGGCAATGACAGCGGGGCGCACAGCAGGCAGCCTACTCTGCTCTGTGTACAAATCTGGGTGGCACATGCCTTCCATACCTCTCCTGGTGTATGCACAGCAGTGGGAGCCCCCCTGTGCCCCTGGACAAGCCACAGGTCTTGGGCCCTCCCACCACCCACCCTTGGTCCCATTCACCCTAGTCATTGCCCCTGCCTCTGCCCCACGTCCTCCTTCACCATGGAGGGAGCCACTGTCCCTGCCTCAGTTTGCCCCGCCTTTTCCCTCTCTCTCACCCTTTCTCCCCAACATACCTGCTTGGTGCTGCTCTACACCCAGCTGGGCTGCATTCCTGGCTACCTGCAGCAGGCTGTGGCTGGGTGCCCGTGTGTGCACCCCTCCCCGCAGCTTTCCATGTACCACTCAAAGTTTGACTACCACTGGTGGTATGTGTACCAAAGCTTGGGACCTGCTTGTGTAGTTCAACCCTATGCTCAAGGCAGGGCCATCCCCAACTAGAGCATCTCAGCCAAAGCTGTCTAGCTGGGTCTTAAAAACCTCCAAGGATGGTGTCACAGAGCACTTAGGTGCCCTGTGCCTGAGAACAGCGACAGATCCAGAGAGTCCCCTGGTGGTGAGAAGGGGGAGGCACAGCCGCCAGTCACCAGAGCAACACAGATGCTGGTTGCCGGGGCAACCGGTGAAACCCCCTGACAGGAAGGAGCAGGGCTTAGCCCTTTTCAAACCCAGGCAGGAGGCTAGGGTGGCAGTTCCTCCTCTGGCAGCCAAGGAGTGAGGAGCTCAGCCAGTGTGGAGAGAAGGCCAAGGTTTGGCTGCGTGAGTATCTGCGGGTTGCTGCCATGAGCTGGAGTATTTTTGCCTGGTAGGGATTAACTGTTGTTTGACCGGATGGTTTAGCTTTATGTTATAGCCCGGGGGCTTTGTGTTTTGTGTTTACTGTTTAACCGGAGGACCGGGTGAGGCTATTAGGGGTTGGAGGAGGCCTCATAGGGACTCCCCAGGAGCGTGGGGGTTCCTGGCACTGGAGAAGGCGCAGTATTTTGCGGGGTGTATTGGCCTAGCCCCGAGATTGCGAAGGGGCAGTGAGGAGCCCCAAGAGTGTGGAGGGAGGGCTGAGACATAACAGGGCCCAAGTCAGATCACACCAACACCATCTGTGAGGCGCGGGCTGCAGCGTAGGGGAGGAAAAGGAGCCGCAGATAGCGCCCCCTGTCATCGGGGTGCGTAGAAATGGGCAGCCTCTCACTAATTACAACAATCTATTAAGATGAAGGTGTGGCAGGAGAGTAAGCAGGTGGTTGGCCCATTACAGGAGGGTGCAGCCATACCCAGAGAGGCTCCAATAGTGGCACTCCTGCCACAGATAAAGATTCCAGCACCTCTCTGGGTAACCTGTTCCAGTATTTTACTACCCTCCTAGTGAGAAAATTCTTCCTAATATCTAATCTAAACTTTCCCTGTTACTACTTGAGACCATTGTTCCTTGTTCTGTCATCTGCCACCACTGAGAACAGTTTAGCTCCATCTTCTTTCAACACTGCCCCCCCTCCTTTCGGGTAGTTGAAGGTTGCTATTAAATCCCCTCTCAGTCTTTTGTTCACTAGACTAAATAAGCCTGTTTCCCTCAGCCTCTTGGAAGTAATTTTCCCCAGCCCCCTCACCATTTTCTTGCCCTCTGCTGGACTCCCCAATTTGACCAAATCCTTTCTGTAGTGGGGGGGGGGGGGGCAAAACTGAACACATTACTCCAGATTTGGCTTCACCAGTGCTGAATAGAGGGGAATAATCACTCCCCTTGAGTTGCTGGTAACATTCCTACCAATGTAGTCCAGTAGGCTGTTAACTTTCTTTGCAAGAAGGGTACACTGGTGGCTCAGTGTATTTTGTCCACTGAAACCCCCAGGTTCCTTTCTGCAGAGCTGCTGCCCAGCCTGTCAGCCCCCAGCCTGTAGTGGTGCATGGGACCTAAGTGCAGGTTTATGAACTTGTCTTTGTCAAACCTCATGAGATTTTATTTTGGCCCAATCTTCAATTTGTCAACATCTCTGAATCTTAGCCCTAACCTCCAGTATATCTACTACTTCTCACAATGTGGTGTCATCTGCAAACTTACTGAGGGTGCACTTTATGCAATCTTCCAGGTTATTGATGAAGACATTGGACAAAACAAGCCCCAGAACTGACTCCTGGGTCACTTCACTTGATACCAGCTGCCAACTAGACATTGAGCCATTAATTACTAGTCTGTAAGCCTGATGCTCCAGCCAGTTTTCTATCCATCTTACAGTCTATCCATCCAGCCCATGCTTCCTTAGCTTGCATGTGAGAATGTTGTGGGAGGCTGTATCAAAAGCCTTGCTAAAATCAAGGTATAGCACATCCGCCCATCTCCCCACATCCACAGAGCCAGTCACTTCATCATAGAAGGCAATCAGGTTGGTCAGGCATGACTTGCCATGGTGAATCCATGATGACTGTTCCTAATCACCTTCTCCTCCAAAACATGATGACCAGTGGCTCTGCAATCACATCAGCCAACTCCCTCAGCAGCCTTGGGTGCATCCTATCCAGCCCCATGGACTTGTATATGTCCAGCTTTTCTAAATAGTACCTAACCTGTTTTTTCATCACTGTTGATCATCTCCTCCCAAACTCTGCTGCCTGATGCAGTGGTCTGGGAGCTGACTGCCTGTGAAGACTAAGGCAAAGAAGGCATTGAGCACTTCAGCCTTTTTTGCATTCTCTGTCACAAGGTTGCCTCCCCCATTCAGTAAGGGACCCACACTTTCCCTGATACTCCTCTTCCTACCGACATACTTGTAGAAACCCTTTTTGTTACTCTTCATGTCCCTTGCTAGCTGCAACTCCAGTTGCACTTTGGCCTTCCTGACTTCATTCCTGCATACCTGAGCAATGCCCTTAGATTCCTTCCTATTTATTTGTCCAAGTTTCCGTTTCTTACTAGCTTCCTTTTTGTGCCTTATTTTACTGAAGAGTTCCCTGCTAAGCCAAGCTAGTCTTCTGCCATACTTGCTAGTCTTCCTGCACATTAAGATGGTTTATTCCTGTACTCTCAATAAGACTTTTTTAAAGTACAGCCCGCTCTCCTGGACTCCTCTCCCCCTCAGACTGGCTTGCTAGGGGATCCTGCTCATGAGTTCCATGAGTTAGGTGAAGTCTGCTTTTCTGAAATCCAGGATCTTTACTCTGCTGCTCTCCATCCCTGCTGAACTCAATCTTCTTGTCGTCACTGCTCCCCAAGTTGCCATCTACTACTACATTCCCCACCAATTCTTCCCTGTTTGTGAGCAGCAGGTCAAGAACAAGGTCCCTAGTTGTCTGCTCCAGCTCTTGCACCAGGAAGTTGTCCCCAACATTCTCTAAAAACTGCCTGGATGTCCTGCACACTGCTCTATTGCTCTCCTAGTAGATGTCAGGGTGATTGGAGTCTACCATGAGAATTAGGGCTTGTGATTGGAAAACATCCACTAGTTGTTTTGAAGAAAGCCTCATCCACCACTTCTTCCTGGTCTGGTGGTCTGTGTTTCTGAACCTGTGGGTCATGATTCAGAAGTGGGTCACAAGAAGATTTTAAAGGGTTGTGGGGAGGTCTGAGGAAAAAGCTGTAAAGTAGTGGGAGTTGGGGAGGGAGGGAGCCAGATGCAGCAAATGGAGGGGAAAGTGGCAGGGGAGACAGAAAGAGAGAGAGACGTTCTGTGGGTCTGGGACTGGGAGGGTATAGGTCATGGCAAGCTGATAGTTATGCTAATATGTTGCAGTGTGAAAAGTTGAGAACCAGTGGCCTATAGAAGACACCCACTACAATATCACCCTTGTTGCTTATAGTATATATACGGTGAGAGTTTCATGGATCTCATCACTAATTAGAAGAGAGGAAAAAAATGAAATTTTCAGAGTAGGTTTAGTGGGGAAGAAGTTCAGATAAAGTACTTTTCATAGCAGAAGTGAACAAGTGAGAAACATTATTTGTTTTTTACTGTGTGTACATTAGTGAGGGAAACGGTCTTCATAGTAGGGACAGTATATTTGATTGTCTATAGAAATAAGGGAAAGGGAACAGAGCAGAGGAGATTAAAAACTAATCCTTTAAGAAGTAAGGTGTCACTCATTAAGTTAGAAGTCTATATATACAATTTTTGCAAAATTGAACACCTGAGTTTCTAAACATTTGAAGCGCTGTCATCCATGACACTTGCATCAATTCATATATGAACTGGACATAATTTATTCTAAGCTATTACTTTTTTTCCTCAAAAATAGTGTTTCCAACCAAAGTGTAGCCAGATCTCGAGTAATATGCCTTGTTTTTGTAATGAAGTACTGGAAACCTGTATGAAGGGAGGAATGCTTTATTTTATTTTTCAGGATATGTTTGTATGAATAACCTCTATCTACTCTGTATCTTTGAGAGCATATGGTAGTCTTGTATGAAGCAAGGTTAAAAGGTAAATGGCATGCTACTGTTTCTTTTGGCTGTTGTAATAAAGTGTTTGACCTTTTGAAACCTATTTTTATCTTGGGCAGTAAACTGTTCTGCTTATCAAAGAGACTTCATTGCTCTCTTTCCATACTGCTATTATCCAAAACATACCATATCATTCCAGCATCAGTGAACTTAATTAGCAAGAAAGTTTTAAGTGGTAAAGTGCCGCTTTTTTAAACCAGTATCTAAACTATAAAAGTAAGTGTTTTCTTATGCAATTCCATGCTTTCCAGAAACTTCAATCTCATTATCCAGTATATAACTTTTGAATCTGCTTCCTTCTTTCATATAACTTCTTTCTAGTACAATGAGGAGTCTAGTGTTTTTCCCACTTGCGAATTCCTTCTGATAATTTTTGTTGGTTAAAACAGAAAAAAGCTTATATAGGTGTATGTACTGGTTAAGAAATTTGAGAGATGCTCAAGGTTTTCTTTTGATCATGTCAGAAATCTATTTAATTCTTATCCTATTTGTCTAAATGAATATAACATTTACAATTTCCTTTCTCACCAGAGATAAAAGGATAGTCTTTTTTCAGGAACTCCCTATCTAAATGCTATCTGTTCTAGCTAACTCATCTGAATTATTTTTTGATCACAAATAGTACAGTGATTTCTAGGAAGAAGATTATTGGAGGAAAATAAGTAGTTTTGCTAATGGGAACCGGTTTTTCTTGCTATTTTTGCTATTTTTCCCAGCACCTTGTGGGTTTAGAGCAGGAATTTGAAATTTGGCAAGGTGTGTAAGAAATGTATACTATTTGCTCTGTTTTGAGAAATTAATCAATTTTGTCCCAGTTATAAACCACAGGAATTTATCCAAATATACTGAGCCTTCTGCATCATTCTGAAATGGTCACATAGACCAGAGCCTGTGATGGGATATGACAAATTAATGCTGCATCTAACACTACACCAAATATTCTTTTATCTCAGGGGAGTTAGCTAAACTGAGGGGATAAGACTGTTAGTTAAGGTTATTTCTTCTACTTACTAGGGTTTAATTCCATGATTTTTTAATAGTTAATGCCAAGCAGGATGTCATGCCCCCAACCTCATAGAGGAAGACAGGTCTGTATGTATCTTATAGAAGGAATAAGTGAGAAGTTGCACAAACTTTACTTCTGGAAAGGCTGGGAAAGGAGGCACTTATATGGCCACTTTTTTTGTGAATGTTGTCTTCTAAATGTTAGATGGTCTCACAGATATGGTGACTTGATTAGTTGGTTGTGGCATGTAATTGTAGAGTACACAGATTACAGGAGGTTTCTGCAAGCATTTCACAGAGCACAGAAATAAATTTAAAAAAAAAGAAATCTGTGTTAGTGATTTCAATATTATGTATAGGTCATGCTACACATAGTAAGGACAGATAGAAACCAGACTCAAAAAGACTCAGAGTTATTCAAGAAATGCCAGAATCTAAAGAAAAGCAAGCACTTCAAAAAGTCATGAGCATGGTCACATATATTGCCAAGTTCATTCCAAATCTGTCCTGTTTCAGCTCACCCCCACAGACAACTCCTGGAAAATGTTCAGTGACACAGGATTGGGCAGAACAAGATTTCCTTTAATGAGTCTGGTAGGTAACAGTTCTTGTGCTGAAATGTTACAATATTGATCAAACATTTCAGTTAGTATCCTACACCTTAAAACTCTTTCTGATAAAAATAAAGGAAATATCTAAAAGTGGAAAGTCAAACAACTCACATCTTTAACTGTGAAATAAGTATTACATCCTTGGAGAGAAGAGAATTACTAATTGCAGAAAACTCATCCTTGTCTCTAAGGCTTTCTCTTTTGTGTATGGCATGTCTTCAATTTTGCTATCGTGGATCAGAAAATAATGAAAGAGATGCTATACTGGGCCACACTACAGGTCCATCTAGTCTAGTATTCTGTATCTCTGTGGCACAGAGTAGATGCTCTGTGTGAAAGAGATTTATTTTGGACCTCTCCAGACTGATCTGTCCTATGCCCTTCTTCCCTTACCTCTTACAGCATTTAGAAGTCTAGGAAGTCCTAATTAGAATCATCAAGTAAGTAGTAAAGTGTTCACAATCTTAAGTAATTATTTTTTCTTTTTGCATCTCTTTCCCTTTGTATACTTTACAAAAGTCGTCTATTACATGGAATGTGTAATAATGTGTGTAATATATTCCCCATGCTACATGTGACTGTAAAAAAAAAAAAAAAAAAAGCCTGTGGCATGCAAATAACATTTTTGAGTTTTCTGCTGTAAAAAAATAGTAAGTTCCTCTTCAACCCCTTATATGTGGTTGCAGTTAGCAAAGGATGGTTCTCAAACTCAAAGGGCGCATCCAGACGAGTGCGCATATGCCTCTTGCCCCGCCTCAAACCCCTTTGAGGCGGGGCAAGAGGCATGTGCGGGAATGAAAAAATGTTCCCCGTGCTGCAGACTTGCAGCACAGGGAGAAAATTAGACCCCCTGGATATCCAGGGGTCTAAAAAAACGGAAACAAAAAAAAGCGGGCCAGGGCATGGTCCCAGACCGTGCCCTGAGGCAGCCAGAGGCTGGTCCTCCAGGGTGACGCTTTGGCTCCCAGAGCATCTTCATGATTGGCCCCTTACCCTGGTGCTGAAACGCACATGTTCAGCACCAAGGGCTCCAGTGATGGGGAGGGGACCATGGGGGGAGCCCTGTCAGCCCCACCCACTCCCCAGCCC
>NW_017728931.1:91040543-91044382 GCF_001723895.1 Crocodylus porosus | reverse complement strand
AAAAAGCATTGTCCAACTGATTGCACTCACTCTTTCTCTCTGTGCCTAGATATCTGTGTGTGTGTGTGTGTGTGTGTGTGTGTGTGTGTGTGTGTAGAGTGGTCTTTTGTGTTAATTGTGGAAAAACATGGATTTTGGGATGTTTTTAAAAATGGATTTGGGATGCTGCTGCAGCAGTCCAGCTGGTGCAAGAGGTAGCGTCCCCAGGTACCAAGTGGCCGAGTCCCAAAAGCTCCAGAGTGCGAGTAGCTCTGAGCTGCTTGCCAGGGCAGCTTTTTGTATGGATGCGCCCAGGATAGGGCAGCTTTTTATACTGCTGGTGACAGCTCAGGTGCTGGCTCCAGGCTCTAGCTCCCCCTAGCTGCAGATCTGGGAGGAGCCAGGCAGGGTTATTTTGCCCCAAGTGGCACAGTTTGCTCCACAACAAAGTGCATGCCCAAGCACATGCACTGCGGCAAAAAGCCCATGCTCAAATTTGCACCGTTTCTATTTGAGCTGCTGCAGGCACACGTGCTTGCATGTGTGGACGCGCCCAAAAAGATCCTCTAGCTTTTATCGTATTATGAATATTACTTGCCTGTCAACTGATTGGTATAGTAAATCTTTTGTGTCCTTACAGGTTACTTTCTCAAGGGTTTTTTTTTTTCAATTTCTCTCATTTTCTCGTTAGGTATTCTCTTAGGTTGTTATCCCAATGGACTAGAGAATGCTCAGAAGCTCTTGGGATTCAGGACCATTATCACCCACATGAGAAACCATATATTAGTCTGGCATGCTGTATATGGGGATATTTTTGGCTTATGGTACTTATTCTTCTGTGTATTATTTATTATCAGCACCTATTTCATAGAACATAGCTCACCATAGTGCTAAACAGAAACTCTTGGAACAAATTTTAAAATAATAGTGTTATAGAACTTCATAAGCTATTTTGTTTTTACATTTCTGTGACAATTAAGATGCCCTTCCTTCCCACATACTCAAGCTGTTCTCTAATGTATTTTCTATTCTGGTGAAGCTTAAATGTGGAACTCTTTCCTGTAAAGCCTCAGCCTCTGAACATAAAATCTGAAGGTTAATAATGCATTTCTAGCTAGAGCATTAACATAAGCAAACAAAACCCTTTTGTAGATGAACTGCACCCTTCCTGTTTTGGATGGAGCAAAAAAAAAGTTTACTGTGGGGCAGATTTTAGGAAATAGCTCTCCATCAGTTCTCTGTTTTATAAATAAATTGTTGCAGGGTGAGGTCCTTCCTTTGTCCTAAAGCTGATTATTTCCTGTTTAATCCTAAACTAGTGCATTTTAAGAAGCTTTTTCTTTTTAAGAAGCGAATCTGTGGGGGAGAGTTCTTGAGGATTTTTTATTTGCATGTTTTACTTTTTGTTTTTAAGTCTACAAGAGCTTGAAATTATATAAAAATGCAGTTTCATAGACTATTAGAAGATAAGTTAGAAAATCTCTAGACAATAGAAAAAATGTGTGGATATTTAAACTGTTACCTTGTGAGAAAACAATAAAAGAACATGGGGGTCATATAAGTATTTAAATCCTGCAATAGACTTTTTTTGTAAATTGCAGATATTTCTGGTAAGAATTTTTGAGCAAATATTGAAATTAAAAAAATGCATATGTTAATCTCCAGTACTGACATATATTATTTTAGTTCAGGTGATCCTTAATTTTAAAAAATGTTTTCTATAAGAATGGTATGTAAAAAAGATAGAGTTTTAGGTGAAGCAGCAGTATTAGATTTGGGAACACACTGGTTAATACATGAAGTAACATTACCCTCATCCAACACATCTGTTGTAAAGAATCCTATGAAATTTAGGCCACACACACACTGGTCTCCAAGGGCCTGTAGTTGGTGTTAAAATGCTGTTATTATGTGGTTTGATTGGTTTAGTAAGGAATTATCTCCAGTAAAGCCATGTAACTTTAGTCCTTATTCTCCCACAGAGGGACTACTTTTGCTGGACTAAGAGGTTTCTTAAAAAAGTAATAATGCACTTTCTGTTGCCACATTGTAACATCATGTTGGATTGTATGCAGACACAAATTTATTAATGTTAAATCTCAACTCTTGTTCATTTAAACATCAACTTAAACTGATGAGCTGATGAATATTTAAAAATAAAAAATGCTGATTTTTTGTATTTAAATTTTACTTAATGCATTCTAACACTTTGGATGAAAATTAGTTTTAATAATTTTAGAGTGAAAAGGAAATGTATAGAAAATTAACATCAGGCTCCATGCCTAGGGGTTTTTTGAGCTTTCCAGATATTAAGACTTGCTTTAATGACAATACAAGGCAAGTAGGAGCCTCACTTGTCTAAGACACTGAGTTTTTGAGATCCTAACTGGGTACTTTGAGATCCTTTCAAAATATATTTACAGTGTACTTCGAGATCCTTTCAGGGGTGCTGTGAGAAGTCATGAAATGTTAGCACTCTTAGGTGTGCAAACTGATTCACAAGATAAACCTAGAGGCCGCATCCACACATGCAGACACGTGTGGTTTGTGGTGCAGCAAACTGCACTTATTGCACCTTAAACCTTGCATGGGACTGCTAATTGGCAGCACCTGGTCAAAATTTGTTACTCAGATTTCATTAGTGAATGATTATCTATGACTGCAGGTAGAATCAAATCCACAGCTTGTTCAATTTGAGCTGTGATGGTTCCACAGGGTCAATAGGAGTAAAATGCAATTAAAAACCCTTAAAACGGATTATATTCAGGGACAGATTGGTTAGGTAGGTGTGCCATTTTGAACAATCCCTGTTCAGAATTAAAACTGCATTTTAAGAGCCTGTGTACTGCCAACTTGCCTCAGCTCTCATCTAGGTTGAAGAGTAGGAAACACAGCAGCACAGGAAGCATTCAGTACATTGTAGGATACAGTCCTTAGACCAGTGGCTCTCAACCTTCTTAGGCTCCAAGCACCCCTGGACTTAAGGCACCCCCTATTAGACTCATGGCAGCCCTCAGAAATGCCAACTCTTAGTTTTTGCTAATTTTTGTGACTACAAAAAAATAATAGCACAATTCTTCCGTTGCTAACCACTTTGAAAGATCACAGCAGGTCAGCATGTTTTTAACATGGTGGATTCTGATTTGAAATCTCTGGCCACATTCAGATGAGCAAGGGCACGCTCTTGCAGCAGCACAAATAGTAGTGGCATGCACGGCCCTGTACAGGACCTTTGTTGAGGGCCACTGCCCTGCTATGGGCAAACTGCACATACCCAGCTCCTTCCAACTGGAGTCCATGTGTTGCAGGGGTGGTGGGCTGGCTGGGGCGCAGGGTGCCTCAGTGCTGAGCTAGCTGGCAGGTAGACCCAATACTGAGGAACCCTGCACCCCAGCCAGTTGAGAAGCAGCATGTGGAGATGGGGGAGCAGACAGCCCAAGGCTGATGCCCCTGACAGCCCAGGGCTGCCTGCTCCCCCGTTACTGTGTTTTGCAGAGCCTCCATGCTGAGGCACCCTGCAGCCCAGCCAGCAACTCCGCAGCACTCCCCCAGCCAGCCTGCTCCCCCGTTTCCATGTGCCGTAGTGGAACCCCCCATGCTGAGGCACATGGAGACGGGGGAACAGCCAGTCCAGGGCTGCCTGCTCCTCCATCTTGAGGCACACTGAGGCATGTAGTGCCCAGCACACATCCCCATGGCTTCCCTGCACTGCTTGCGGCCCAGAGCAGTGCAGCAGGGTGAAATGCTGCCAGAGGCACTGGGGAGATGAGCAGTCCTCAGGCAGCTGCAGCCACGCAGGGGGCAACCCCATCAGGAAGCTGTGCACACTGGCGGGGCAAGGGTGAGCAGGAATGCAACAA
>NW_017728931.1:91024427-91040443 GCF_001723895.1 Crocodylus porosus | reverse complement strand
GAGCCTCACTTGTCTAAGACACTGAGTTTTTGAGATCCTAACTGGGTACTTTGAGATCCTTTCAAAATATATTTACAGTGTACTTCGAGATCCTTTCAGGGGTGCTGTGAGAAGTCATGAAATGTTAGCACTCTTAGGTGTGCAAACTGATTCACAAGATAAACCTAGAGGCCGCATCCACACATGCAGACACGTGTGGTTTGTGGTGCAGCAAACTGCACTTATTGCACCTTAAACCTTGCATGGGACTGCTAATTGGCAGCACCTGGTCAAAATTTGTTACTCAGATTTCATTAGTGAATGATTATCTATGACTGCAGGTAGAATCAAATCCACAGCTTGTTCAATTTGAGCTGTGATGGTTCCACAGGGTCAATAGGAGTAAAATGCAATTAAAAACCCTTAAAACGGATTATATTCAGGGACAGATTGGTTAGGTAGGTGTGCCATTTTGAACAATCCCTGTTCAGAATTAAAACTGCATTTTAAGAGCCTGTGTACTGCCAACTTGCCTCAGCTCTCATCTAGGTTGAAGAGTAGGAAACACAGCAGCACAGGAAGCATTCAGTACATTGTAGGATACAGTCCTTAGACCAGTGGCTCTCAACCTTCTTAGGCTCCAAGCACCCCTGGACTTAAGGCACCCCCTATTAGACTCATGGCAGCCCTCAGAAATGCCAACTCTTAGTTTTTGCTAATTTTTGTGACTACAAAAAAATAATAGCACAATTCTTCCGTTGCTAACCACTTTGAAAGATCACAGCAGGTCAGCATGTTTTTAACATGGTGGATTCTGATTTGAAATCTCTGGCCACATTCAGATGAGCAAGGGCACGCTCTTGCAGCAGCACAAATAGTAGTGGCATGCACGGCCCTGTACAGGACCTTTGTTGAGGGCCACTGCCCTGCTATGGGCAAACTGCACATACCCAGCTCCTTCCAACTGGAGTCCATGTGTTGCAGGGGTGGTGGGCTGGCTGGGGCGCAGGGTGCCTCAGTGCTGAGCTAGCTGGCAGGTAGACCCAATACTGAGGAACCCTGCACCCCAGCCAGTTGAGAAGCAGCATGTGGAGATGGGGGAGCAGACAGCCCAAGGCTGATGCCCCTGACAGCCCAGGGCTGCCTGCTCCCCCGTTACTGTGTTTTGCAGAGCCTCCATGCTGAGGCACCCTGCAGCCCAGCCAGCAACTCCGCAGCACTCCCCCAGCCAGCCTGCTCCCCCGTTTCCATGTGCCGTAGTGGAACCCCCCATGCTGAGGCACATGGAGACGGGGGAACAGCCAGTCCAGGGCTGCCTGCTCCTCCATCTTGAGGCACACTGAGGCATGTAGTGCCCAGCACACATCCCCATGGCTTCCCTGCACTGCTTGCGGCCCAGAGCAGTGCAGCAGGGTGAAATGCTGCCAGAGGCATTGGGGAGATGAGCAGTCCTCAGGCAGCTGCAGCCACGCAGGGGGCAACCCCATCAGGAAGCTGTGCACACTGGCGGGGCAAGGGTGAGCAGGAATGCAACAAGGTGTGGGCTGTACCAAGATGAGGCTTGGCTCCATGCAGAGTGCTACAGGGCCAGCCACAGGCTGGGTGGAGGGGAAGGGCACTTGCTGCCCTTGATCCCCTTGATCCCCGCTCCTTCCCATCCACCCCTGCTGGCTCCCAGGACCTGTCACACAGCCAGCAAGCCAGCCAGTCCTCCACACACCCCAAATGCCTACACCCCAACACAGCCACAACCATGGGAGATTGGTGCCTCCTGAGTTAGGGGGGCACTTTCCCTGCCCCCCCCCCCAGTGGCCTGTCAGTGACAGGGGAGGTGTCCCCCACAGCACATCGTGCAGGCCCAGAAGGGCCAGGGGTGCGCCCGGAAGTGCCAGTAACCCTTCTCCTGGTGCCCTCACTCCCCAGCTGGTGCTCTTGCGGGGCACCAGTGCTCCTGCCTGCCGATCGCCTAAGTGGGAAATGCTGGCTGTCAGGGGGTGCACCACTGCTCTCAGGTGGTGCACGTGCACCCCCTATATATCGCCACTGGCCACAACACACCCATTTCCCCTCCCACAAAATATACAAAAGTAAGACTTTATTTTGAGCTATTATGCAATTACTTCTATATACACTACTCAAAAAAAACCATAAGTCAGGACAAAAATTATTTTTGAACTAAAATATTTTATAGTAGATATTTGATTTTTAGTGTATATTTTGTTTTTTTATCTATAATTTGTTAAAAAGTTATCTTCTGAAGGATTTGGTGTGTGTGGCCCTTGACAGCTTGTCAAAACTTGTTAAATGGCCCTACAGCCACAATAATCACCTACCCCAGTTTTAGAGGGTCTCTTTTCAGAGTAGAACTGTTCTACAGCAGTGCTTCACAGATGATTCCCCTGGCATTTCTAAACTGCTGATGGTGTATATCAGGGAGGGTAATGAACCAAGGGGTAGATCACTCTAGATATACTCAATTTATTGCTCTCAGTCTACAGCAGTGGTTCTCAACCATTTTAGACTTGAGGCACTTCTTGGAATATACCAGCTCTTCGGTTTTACTCCTTTTTTGGCTACAGAACGATAATAGAGCAATTTTTCTGTTGCAAAGAACTCAGACCACAACATGCCAGAATATTTTTAACAGTATGGATTCCTCTTTGAAATCTTTGGGCATCTTTACACATGCTTTGTGGTTGAGGTGGTGCTTTAATTAGAGCAGCTCTCCGGAGCTGAACATATGAGATGCCAAGGCTGCTGGAGGGTGCTTATATTAGCATGCTCCACAAGACTTAATTAATCGAGTCTGCTCTGACGTACTGTAATTATAATCTATCAGAACAGGCATCCTGCATGTCTACAGGCACCCTTTGGTTTTATCCTGTGAATCATGTTGGGTCACCTAATGGTGTTAATATGGCATAGCACTCCATGGCTTTCTTGAAACATCTCAAGGAACCCTGAGAATCACTGCTTTAAAGCATCAGTTTCTTCTACATTTGGAAACAAGATGCTGGACTAGGTGGAGCATTGATCTGACCCAGTGTGGCACTTCTTCTGTTTCTAATGCCAGGATAGCTACCAGCATCTGTTAGATGATGAAGTGTGTTTTGAACTGGAAATTCAAACTGGAATTTGTACTTACATTTTTTTCATAAAATTGTAATTAACAATTGAAAACACTCTAAAGTATTTATAATATGTCTGCCAACTGATTAACAAAGTGCTAACTCTTTTGCATTTTTAAAGATTTTCTTTTTATATATTTTAGCAAATCTATAAAACTATTAAACTAGAAATGTACAAATACAATTCTGGTCCTAATTAAAGGGAGCCAGAATTGTATTTGAGTTCAAGTAACTTTCTTTTACATTTCTTCATTAAGAAACAGATTAACATAAAATGATTAGTTATTATGTAGTAGATTTGATAATTTGTTTCTCTCAATTTGCATTTCAATAAATATGTAATTGCTATATAAACACAGTGATTAATGGATATGAAAATTACCATACAGATCCAAAGCAAAATGGTTAGTCCATGTTTAAGAAAGGAATATATGAGATTGTTCACACTCATAGTTTAAAATTAACTATACATATAATGCACAGGAATAAACTTCTTGTATTTGTATTTGCTTTTTAGAACCATAAAAAGTAATTCAGGTAAACAGAAAAACAATGTAAAATCACATGGATTACATACGTTTGCAAAAGAGGCATCTTATAGTGTGTTTTTCCTCATGGTGGATCTCAAGATTAAATATTTTACTCATGAACGTGAAATATAGAGTTTGTAAGGAAAAACTGATGATTACCTGGCACCTAGTATAATAAGAATTTTTGTATGTCAACTTTTGCAAGAAGGGACATAGTAGTCCATTGCATTTGAGGTATTTTGTTACATTTTAAATTGGATTAATATCGCCTTTTATAGCATTGTGAAAATTCTGTGATACATTTTCACAGGGAGATCAGCATTTTACAATATGGGTGTCACTGCAATATTTATGTGAACATGACATATGAACATTTTTGACACTAGGAACAGGGAGCTCTAATGTCAATGTCAGTCTATAAATGAATAGACAGATTCCTCGTTTGTTAGAATTTAAATTTGCAATTATAAAGTAAGATTTTACATGTTCAGTCAGGCATGTGAGGAAAGGTTAACATGGATCAGATGGGACGTCCTACTTAAACCAGCAATCTGTCCTAAAATTAGATGATTTGTATTTGGTTGTCTATCTGGAAGTAAAAGGTAACCTTGACCTCTGTTTTATTATTGTAGACTAGCACTGCTATAGGTAAGGCCTGGCATCTCTTTGTATAGAAGTTGATTCAGAGTTCCCTAAGAACTTCATGCTCAGTGATAAATACTGTTTTTCATAGGAGTGCTAAATAGACATAGCATCCGAAATTTGGGGTAATTTCAGGCAGGGCTTCAAAAATATATATCCTTTGACAAAATCGGTTTGATTTTCTGACAGTTTTTTTTATTGTGCCAGGAGCTATGAGTGTGGCTCGGATTGTCCCAAAATTTATCTTTGCCACTTAAGGCTTATCACAGCCAGTGAATGATACCAGTGTCTTTTTGCAGGACTTAAAGTAATTATTGACGTTTAAGTTAAGAGCTCAAATACATCAGCAGCTGGATTCAGAACAAATTAAATGAATGTAGAAACAAGATTAGCACCTGAGTCAATATTACAATGTCTGCTACAACAGCTATGTCATTTTAAGAGAGCAAAGAAAAATTATACCCCTAACTGACAAAAAAAGCTTGGTATAGATGTGGCCATACTGACAGAAGGCCAGAGGGGTTTTTTTGGCTTTGCTTATTTTGTTAAGGAAAGTGGTATAAATGTCTTTAGAAAAACTCGTGTCAGAAAATGCACCCTCTCCATCAGGAGGCTATGCGAACACCAGCTATGTTGGCCTAGCTATCGGTGGGCATGTAGCATCTGATAAAATAAGCCACTATTTACAAAAGTTTATGCATCTCTTATTTAGTTAGTCTACAAAAGGCTGGGGTCATGCTATTGTTTTTAAACCTGTGTTGCGCTCATTAACTGTGAGTTCAGATTCTGCCTTTGACAGAAACTCGAGAATTATCAGTGGGCATGTTGCTACTACCTGCTTCTGCTGAGGAGATTTCTTACTTTGGAAATAGGTCTGAGTTATAGACCTATTTGAGAACATTATTTCTGAAAGGTAATAAATTACACATTGTCTGTACAGGTACTTGAGCATAACTACTAGGTATGTTGCTGGTTTTTGTGAGCTATGATCTGAGGTCCGCTGGGCCCCACTCCCAAGGGAAATGTGAGTTGTTCTCCCTGACTTTCCTTCCCATATGAGTTGGAAACTGGTGTGGGGGCTGCCTCTGGGTGAGGAGCTCAGAACAGACATGCTTCCTACATGGCACGGGCTCTCGGGAGGCGAGAATACCCATTGAATGGGGAACTTCACACATCCCAGAGCTGTCACTTCAGGCAGTATTTATCCCCATAGGGTGTTCTCCTTCAGTTGGGAACATCTCATTGTGATAAAAGTAAGAAACCTCACACCTTTCTGAGTCTCTTGTGGTAAAGAAGGTCATATAAAGCCCTTTTCTTTGTGGTAGGTAATCTGTACCTCCAGTTTCCTGCCTCTTTCTTCCTCCTTATGGTGTATGCATTCCTTACAAACCTATTGCTTTCCCATAGCCACCCTAAATTTCCCAGAAGTACAAAAAAGAAAGGAGGAAACTGGAGTTGGTGTGTGTGGCAAAGGAAGGGGTTCAGTGCTCAAAGCACAAGGAAAGTCAGCGAAGAGAGTGTTTGAAGCAATGGCCCTGTTGGGGGGAACATGGGAGAGGTTTGAGCAGTGATAGGGAGAACTGCAGGGGGGGAATGGGAGAGAGGTCAAAACATGGAGGAAGCGTGCTGAGAAAACTGGAACAGAGAGAAGAGGAAGGTGAGAAGGAATATGGTGGAAATCTGCTGTTGGGGATGTTAGGCCTTTGGTTTTATTTTTCATATGAATGATAGAACTTGTCCTTATCACTGTAGTGCCAGTGTCTCAGTCTTTAACACAGCAAGTTATCGTGCCAGCATCCCTGTTGACATGGATGCTTGGGGCACAGACAAGCTGACCTGCCCAAATTTACACAGGATATCTGGCAAAGGGCAGAAAACTGCTTCTAGGTCCTGGACCATCCTTTCTCTCATGTCTCCAAGTGATTCCATACTAGCTCTTTCACTGTCTTGTATCCTCATTTCCTCAGCCTGCAGATCCCATGTCTGTATTTGTGTCTTTGTGTGGAAGGTGGTTAGGGAGGGAGGATCCGGGCACAGAGACGGAGGATCTGGAGGAGGTGATACACCGGCAGTAAAGAGGCCATGCAGCCAGTGCATTCTGTGGCTGAGTAATCCCTGCTAAAAGCCACCGGCAGTGAAGGGGGAGAGTTGGGTTGTGGTACATGGAGATGTGGAGAAATTTCTCGTTAAAATCAAGCAACTTATATACACCAAAACGTTAATGCAGACTTCTGGTTGTCAGTTGGTGCCTAGCATTCTTGCAGAATATGGAGAGTTGCTAACCTTAAATTAACCCCTGAAAATCAGGAAATGCAGGTGCGGTATACCCCACCACCGGTCTGTCTGCTCTGAGTAATGCTCCTTTTCCTCACTCTGTTCTTTGAGATGCTACAGGAAGCATGTCAGTGCGGTAGTGCTGTGTAGATTAACCTTTTCTTGACTGCTATGACAAAACTAGCAGTCAAGGACCTTCCCACACCTAAATACTGAACTTGCTGCACACAAATCAAGTAAAATATTAGCACCCTTTCCATATAGCTCTAGTACATTTCTTGAGACATTGCTTTTACTTACTCTTCTCTACACCTGACGAAGTAGGCTGTAGCCTACAAAAACCTTTCTGAATGTATTAATGTTTAAAGTTCCCCTTGCCCTGTCTTCTGCCTGACTTCAGAGTAACATGGATTACCTCTCTCTACCAATCCTAAATGAATGTTCTGGGATTGGTATATGCTTTAATTTTGCATTTTCTGATTTTCAGGTGTTTACATTTACCTTAATCCTTCATTTCCTGCTATTTAGAGATTTGTTAGCCACTCAGTTCATTCTGAACTAACACAAGGTAACTTTAACTTTGCATTACAGAAGTTTGAGGCATATAGTAAAAATCACATTATCATCAAATGATCTACTCACTTGCCAAAACATTGCTATATTCTAGCACAGGGGTGCTCAACCTTTTTAGACTCAAGGCACCTCTTGGAACTCAGTTTTTACAATAGATATAGAATAGAGCCATTCTTCTGTTGCAGAGACCTCCAAAACCCCACAGCAGGTCAAAATGTTTTTGACACTGTGGATTCCTGTTTGAAATCTTTGGGTTTATCTCTGAAGCATGTTTGTGCCCCTGATAATGCTAACATTATGGCACCCCACTGTACATTTGAAAGGTTCTCAAGGCATCCCAGGGTGGTGTAGCACATTGGTTGAGGATCATTGTTTTAGCAAATCTGAGAAGTAATTAGTTATGTTAGTCTGAAGTCAGGGAGAAGGCAAGGTAGATTTGCATTTTATGGTCTAACTAAAGATTGGATTAAGAATTAGACTCTTTAAGTCACTTCAAGAACCATCAATGAGCTGTTGTAGGTAGAGATCATCCTTGTATTGAGGGATTGCTAGTGACAATGAGTCTAACTGAATCAGAGATGTCTAGTGGAAGCTTATTCATCAGACACTGTGTAGGAACACAGATCTATCCTGCCTTTTGCTGAGGAAATCAGCCTTCCTGAAAAGGAATAACTAGTTATTATCATCTCTTTCTTTCCAGTGAGCTCCATCCCTTCCCTCCCTTCCACAACATGCTCCCTCTAATTTTCAGTGGCCTCACTCATTGCCCCACTTTAAGTTTTTAAGACACTTCTTTAGGTTCTTATCAGTACCTGAAAGATGCAACAAACCATTGATAGTTTTATTACCTCCCCTAAGTTTTTAGAACAACCTATTCTTGTTCCCGTACTAACGTTGACTCACCTATATAGCTCAGCTGTCTTGTATATACTGGCGAGAGCCAGACCAATACTATATTAGTTCAAATATAAAATGCCCCTTTTCAAATCAAATATTTTTTCTAAAGATGGCCTGTTCTTAAAGTCTGTTAAAAATAAAAAGCTTCTCTATGCACTGTAGAGGTTTTATGCCTATAAATTGGTCTTTATTTGATGTTTTATTTTTTTCTTATATTGAGAGAGGGAAAATTTGGTTGCCTCTGAAATTCAAGAGTGTTTTAAATTCATCCTTAAATTGACTTTAAGAGCCCTCGAATTTCAGAGGTAACCAACTTTTCCCCCTCTCAATTAAATCCACCCCCATTAAATATAGGCCAGTTTACAAGAATACAACCTTGGTAGTTCACACAGGAACTTTTTATTTTTTATAGAATTTAAAAAGGCCATTTTTAGGGGGGAAAAAAAGTATCATAGGGTATCTATATTATCTCAATATAAATTGTACCATTAAAACAACATTGAAGTTGCACAGTCAAACGCTTGATGGTTCAGAAATGCCTGGTATATAATAGCTGTTTATGTTGATGGTTTATGACAATTGCATAATCATGTGCTATTCACAGATATGATGTTAGGTTATTTTAACTAACAGATTCTACATAGTGTATTGGAAAGCACAGTGTAGAAAAAAAGCAGGTGTATATTTTAACACATAGCACATATTTTAAACTAGTCAAGTTAAATCCTAGCACTGTACTTGGCCAGTTAAAGACAATGTGTTTTGTGTATGATAAAGCCCAGTCTACATGAAGAATTTGTATCAGTGTTACACAGTATGGTGCTTCCTTTCTATCTGGGAATAGCTTCACGAGCTTTAACTGTATCCACACTGGGGGTGAGGATACTTACTATTTCAATTACCTATACATTTAAAACAGTACCACTTTTGTGTGTATTAGCTGATATGTTCATCTCACCTTTAAATAGTAGGATGTAGGAACACAGTTTACCATGAGACAAGCTAACACATCAACTACACCACTTTCTCCCAGAAAATATGAAATCACATACCTCACTTTGATCGAGAGAAAAGCTACCTCACCTTTACCACAGTGTAAGAGCATTCATAAAGACAATTGCTGTAGAAGAGCTGACATGCTATAATGCAGTCTTGATTACTTCATGAGACCTTGTTTGTGTGCCCATAGCCTTAGCTGAAACCGGTGCTAACAGTATGTACAGTGAATAACACAGTGTGGGACTCTATCTTGGCTGTGTCCTTTTAAATAATGAAAGGTCTCAAAATTGAATATAGTTTTTGTTCTTTGAAAACTCAAGAGTGCCAGATTTGTTGGCTTTAAGGATCTTTTCAAACAGGAATTGAAGTCTGCTAATGCACTTTTTCTTCTTAGATAATACAGACTTTTAATAGGAATACTGCAGCTGTTTCTACTCTTTCTTCATCTGTTTGTTAAAGTAGTACAAATTCTTTCCATTATGTCTGAGACAGCTTAGGTCAGAGAATAACACTGTGTTACAGCTCTGGTAAATGATCACCCTATATAGCTTTAGCTGCTTTCAGGATTACCTGCCATGTATAGCAAACAGAGTAATGGTGCTGCTTGTATAGTTCTTGTTCTATAGGAAATCTATAATCTCTTTCCTCGCACATGGAATCATTTTTAGTGTTCAGTTCCAGATGTTTAGGGATGAACTTTTCAATGGCCTGAGCTCAGAATCCGTATCAGCCTCAATTCCAAAGATAGGGATATTTTGGAAGTACTCAAGATCCAAATCCAGATTCAGTTTTCCCTGCAGCAAAGAATTGTTTTTATTAAGTGATTTTACGTTTGGAATCTTCTGCTGTTTCCTGTCTTTGTTAAAGTTCAGAATTTCACGTGGCCTTATTCACTGTTTATTTCCTTGAAACTGAATCTTTCCTCTGCTGAATTGAATTTTTGAAGATCCCGTCTTTGTATGCAGGGCCAATGTCGCATCTTAAAAAGGCTTCAGAGCTCTTTTGGAAGGGGCTGACTGCATCACTACAGCTGTTACTGCCCAAACCTTCCTAGCTAGCCTGACATCTGGTTCCTAACACCTCTTTAAAGGGGGAGCAGATCAAGTTCTTTCTAACCTATCTGTTGAAAATAAAATGTTTATTTTCTGTTGTTTCCAAAGTATTAATTTGTTCTCAATGGAATATCTGGGGGTGGAGGGAGAAGGGTCCCCCCTCCCCCATTTTTAGTATTCTGTACATTTTGTGGCTTCTGAAATCATTTGCCATAGTAAGTAAAAATAAATAAATAAACTCTCCTGTGATCTTATTTAATTGACTATCATAGCAGTGAATTAAGGTAAAATGTTTCAGACATGATAATATAATAGCTCACATTTTTCATTTTATTATCTTTTTGAAGCACTGCACAAAAATATATTCAGGTGGACTTTAGGATTTAAAAAACAGTACACAGTACACAGATATCTTAAATAGTGCAGTTCTACATGTTATAAGAGAAAATAACCATTAATTTAAATGGTACTGTAAGTCTGTAATATGAAGTTTATCTGAAGATGTACTAAAAGGGATCAAATCTACTTGTCCCAATACTTCCTTTAGATACCCTTTAGTACAAAAGGCCTTTCAAAAAAACATGTCCCTTGTAGTCTTTACTAATGTGCTTAACACCTATTCTTTGGTTGTAGATGTGATTGTGTCAATGCCATAAAAGGCTTTGTGAAGACAGTCAATTGCCAGGTTACCTGTAGAATGTCATTCACATATTCTTAGTTTGAATACTTCAAAGGTGATAAAAGAGAACAAATAAAGATGTGATAAGGGAAAAAAGACATTTTTCTCCCAATACCTAAAAGCTAAAAAAAAAAAAAAAAAAAAAAAAAAATTTTTGGGAAGGCGGAAACCATCTGTCTGTCACATGGTTAATTAGATACAGGGTAATGTTTCTGAACTTTTTCATTCCTTGGAAAAGAGTCCAAGGAAATAATCACTAAAGTTAGCTGTGCTTTGAAGTTGTCTTTGCCAGACCCATAATTTTAGTGCTGTGAAAAATGCACTAAATATGTGAGGCTCTTATTCTGCTGCTGGAGCACTAAGGGACAGCGGAAGTGTACAAAGCAGTGCACAGGAAACTTATTTGCTCTAGTAGCATATCCCATAGGAATACTATCTTTTAAGAGATTGTGTTAAAAATATGTGCGGTGGCATTGTCTTATTCAGATATTGTAGTGTGTGAAAATAAATAAAAGAAATTCACATACGTTTAGTGCCAAGCAGTTTGTGAAAATGGTAGTTTCTCTTTTGCCTGTTACAAAGTGCTCATCAAAAACATCAGTTGTGTTGTCTGATTTGATTAAAAATTCCAGATTCCTTCTTGTTATTTCTGGGAGTGATTTAACTGTGATGGCATAATGCCTAGACATTGTCTTTTCCTGCCCCTCTGATGTGAGTTTTGTCCCCTGTGCTGTCCTTTTGATCCGTTCTCATGAAATGCATATTCTGTACTACAGGAGAATTTTTCAGTCACAATTACTTTATTTGTGTTACCATCTATAGATGTATGTGGAAAGAAAACATATATACATCTCACTAAATCCCACTATGGATTTAGTTGATAGTGTTGAATGTTCATCAGTCATCCTCGGGGAAAGATCAGAAATGTTGATTGCTTATTTGTTTTCATCCTAAACAATGCACAGAAAAAAATAAAACTAGGTTATCACCAGTTAGAAGTGCAGAGAATTAAAAAAATGGAAGTTGGCCAGTGATGTTAGAAAAGGAACACATTAACCACTTGTTGGGGAGGAATTTCTGTTACATTATGCCATATGAAATTAAATATTCTTGCCTAGAAAAAACTTAGGTGACTAACTTTTGAAAGCATGGCTCCCTTGAAAATCTCATTCCTTGATTTGAACCACCCTTGAACATTGTGACGTAGCTATAACATGACAGTGATTGAGCATTTTCATGCTAGAGGAGTTATATAATGTTCTCTACCTTTAAACAAACTTTCACAGAATAAATTAGATATTAGTATACAAAGGATAATTACTTTAGGATAAGAAAACAAGGCTGATGCGGCAGTAAAGACACCTTTTACTGGACCAGGCTTTCAGGCACAAAAATCATCTGTGTTAAATTGTTATGCAATAGAATTCTCATTAAAAAAATTAAGCTCATCTCTTTACTCTGATTGGCAAATTTATTGTGGAAATATATAGTATTTCAAAAGTGCTAAAAACTGTTTGAAGGTGTAATGGCTTACCAAAGACACTTCATAGACACTTTTAAATACTTAAATCTAACAGGTATCTGAGGGATACTGAACAGGGCAGGATTTTATTGTATTGCCTTGTGTGATGGGAGAATAGAGTAGATGTGTAGGTGAGTCCATATACTTTGACTAGTTTCTCTTTGGGGAACAAGTACATTTATTAACCAGTCAGGGAAGGGGTGGTCCAGTGGTTACAGCAATGAAATATAGACAGTGTGGTTTGCTGAAAGTCTTGAACATCTTTGTGTCCTAATTTACCTCTCTAATATGGCTTACAGTGCTTACTTCAGAGGGGTTGTTGTAAGACTATTATTCTGACTTACAGTATTACTTGTTCATCTCTCTTAGACTGTGCATATGCTCTTATGCTTGTTGTACATACAGAACAGAGTTGTAATTCAGGACTAGGGCTGTAGCCCCTATTTAACAGGAGCATAATTAAATTATAAATTAAAAAAACAAACATGATGAGGTCACAAGCATAGGTGGAAAGGATATTAAAATAGGAAAGAGCTGTTTCATGCAGAGTCCTGGTACATTTCCAGTCTCACAATCTTATCATTTTAATGCAGCTTTCTTGTCTGTCTTCACCATTCCTTCCCCTGCCTACACCTGTGTGCATGCACCTATGCATGTGCACGCGTGTGCACACTCTCCCCCCATATAGAACATACAGACCCAGCTGCTGCTAGAGCATTTGGTCACACCCATCCGCCCACCTAACTACTGCTAGAGTATTTGGTTGTGCACACACACGTAGGACATAGGATGCACACATACAAATCCAACTGCTGCTAGAGTATTAGTTCACGCACGAACACACACAAGCATATAAGCCATATGGACCCAACTGCTGCTAGTGTATTTGGTCACAGGCACACACGTATAGTCCATATGGACTTACCTGCTGCTGGAGAATGTGGTGACATACAAAGACCCCAATCTAGCCAGCTGCTCGTGGTGGCTCTACTCAACAACTGGCAAAGTGTTCCTTGGGAAGGCACCTGGTGCTCAGGGTGCAAAACAGCTGGCAGAGTATGTGGGAGTGCCTGTACTTTGTGCTGGCTGTCAGGTGGCAGCTGAAGCTTATATGCCACTTGGCAAATGTGGTGGAACTCTGTAGGCACAAAGGAGACATCTGATGCCACAGAGGAGCTGTGAGCATAGATGTGCTCAAAGCCTTGCCAACAGAATTTTAGTTCTGCCAACAAAGCTTTGTCGTATATGCTAGGCCTTACTTTGTAACCACCAGTGTTAGCCTTGCCGTCACTTTTTTGCATTGAGGTCTCTCTTACAGAGGCATTTTCTATTCAAGGCTGAATCACCAGTACCATCAAACATATAATACTTCAATATTCATTTAAGCCTCTCTATAAGAAATGTATCCAGTTTGCCCTAATAGGTGATTTTGAAATTGCCAAGAAACATGAAATATATTTGGTGAAATAGTGCAAGACACCTTCAAGTCTTATCAAAAGGTAAATTAACTAATTGCTATTTTAAAGATTAATCAGATGCTTGAAAAGATTAAACCCAAATTTTGTTGCAAACAAAAGTGTAAATTATGTTTAAATTTATTCTTTCTCTGCTCTGCTACTGTATTACACTTTAGTTGTTACTACAAGAGAAATTAATTGCCATATTTAATTTTTATTTCCTCTGATGAGAATTATTTCTTGTTTCAAAGTAGTGCTGCACTAACTACATTTGACTGTGTTACAGCTAGAGCAGGCCTGGGATATAAAAAATTTATAAGACAGTCTAACGTGCCAAATTCATGTTGACTCCATTATCCATTATTCATTTGATTTTGTTATTGTCATAGTTCTTTAACTTGGTAGGAGGAGGGAATATTCTGACTTATTGTGTAAATATTCTTGCATTTTAATCTGCTTCTAATATTTATTGCTTTTAGGTTTACAGACAAGATTGTGAAACCTTTGGTATGGTGGTGAAGATGCTGATTGATAAGGATCCTTCATTAGAAAAGTCTATTCAGTTTGCTCTCAGACAGAATTTGCATGAGATAGGTGAGCGATGCATTGAAGAACTAAAACATTTCATTGCTGAATATGATGCTGCCAATCAAGAATTATCAGAGTCCTTTAAAGAGGGGCAATATTAAGAAAAAAAATATGCTTTTAGATTTTCTGTAATGTATATGCCATTAATATATAAATATGCTTTTCGTGGAGAAGGGGAGATCTTACTGGAGATTTGAACCCAAGGCCCATGCTCTTTCATAGTAGCTAAGCTTGTTCACTGTGGTCTCCACAGTATTCTTCTTTTCTGTATTTGTTGTCTGACATTTCTTCCTTTGAAGAGGATATGCATTTCAATAATGATGTAAAGTGACACTATTTTTGAAAACCTTTACACAATTACCTAGGGAAAAAAAGACATGTTCATTCTGATTTATGTATACTTTTGTTTTGTTGTTTAGAAGTGTAACTGAGCACTGTATTTTTATTAAAATAACAAGAAGCAAGCTCTTCATTCCTCAACTTATTCAGGAACTTAGTTGTTTTGTTGCTTATGTACAATATAGAAAAAATTGTAAGTGTGTTCATCAACATGCTTTACTTTTTCATTTATTGTAGCTTATAAAGTTCAGATCCATTCTGAAAAATGGAATCTGGAAATTTATTTTTTGTCTCTGACTGCCAGGGCGAATTTGCTCACTTAACATCCAGACTCATCGACTTTATAATTATCATCCCTGCAAACTCCATTTAACATTCTACAGACCAAAAAAAATAATCTGTAGGCTGGCTTCTCCTTTTTGTTATTTCTGTGAAACTATAATTGGATTTTCCTCTTTAGTTAACTGTTTGAACTCTTACGAGCTATTTTGACTCAACAGGCTCTATCTAGAATTTAAAAAAGGACAACGGTAGTTACGGAAGGGAAGCAAGTCCCTGTGGTAGGAGAGAGCCAATGTTATATAATCACTTTTCAGAGGTAAAATGCATCTAAGGCTAAATATGCGGTATCCTGATTGTTAGCATTAAGTGCCGGTGGCTTTTCCTTTAACAAAAAATTACCATATAAGTTTTCAATTCTTAGAGATATGTAATTTCTAAATGCAATTACATACTGATAATTAGATGTATGATTAAGTTCTTTGTGTACATCTCTAGTTAGAACAAGATTAAAACTAAATGAGATGGGTTTAATGACTAAAACAGAATGCTTGAATGATGCAAAGGCTTTTTTTCACTTAACAGAAATACTGTGAGCCTAATGACACAAAGTAAATTGCATAGTCTCATTAACTTCGTTGGACTACATGCAAGGGTGTGAGTGAGTGGATGGTAATAATTCTATATGTAAAAATTATGGGGCATGCTTCCCACACATTACACTTTCCCACGATAGGCAACAAGTACAAAGCATGTAGGATTATACCTTTCTGATTTAGGAATTTAATGCACATGTCTACATCAGACTTGTGTTGTGGATCAGGTTTGTTTCAGCGTTATTGACACTGTTATAGACTGAATTTGGAGGGGGAGGATAGGGAGGGTCATAAAGTACACTATACCAGGGGTTCCCAAAGTTTTTATGCTGTGGCCCAGCAAACCTTGGCCCAGCAGTCACAGCCAACCATGGCTGGCAGACAGGTAAAGATACCCCCACCCCCCGGGTGGTGGGGTGCACCAAACCCTGCGCTGCTACAGGCCCTACAGATGGAGCCACAGCCTTTATGCCTGGCTCGGG
>NW_017728931.1:91000376-91024327 GCF_001723895.1 Crocodylus porosus | reverse complement strand
TCTGGGGAGGCTGTGGTTTGCTGGTCCATGGCCACTTTGGTCCGGCAGAAGACTGCTGTGGCCCAGCGCTGGGCCATGGCCCAGAGCTTGAGAACCCCTGCACTATACTACTCGCATGCAAACAGAAGCTGTTTCAGAAATCGATGAATCTTAAGTAATGCAAGTGAATATAAATTTGTACTCAAGGCTAAAACTGGAGGTGGGGAAACCTGAAAATGCATTTAACACACCTTGTAATCAACAACTGCCCATTAATGTACTTTAGTTTCACTAGGTTTCATTTTTCTTGATGTTTTAATTTGTACCAAATGGCCTCTAAGGGGAATACTGAAGTGTGCTTTCTTTCATTAAAACTGCCTTATAATTGAGACAAGCTCCTAAAATCAGATTAAATATCATTGATAGCAAGAGACAAAGGAAATTCCCAATGGACAATTTCTTCCTCCAGAAATTAGTATGAAGTATTTGCTAACACAAAATTCAGATTCAGGAGTGCTAAGTTACTACTTTTTTTCTGGTTTTATGCTTGTCATACTTTTATTTAAAAATTTATGCTTTACCCTGTGTGATTATATATTTTCAGCATGTTGATGGAATTGAAAAACTAATATCCTTTGAAAATCAGTTAACAGCAAGAATCAGTTTTACAGCAAGAAATATGGCCCCTTCTCCTACTCTCTATATAAATAGTACACCCCTGTGTTAAGCTTTATGTAGTGAAAATATATTAGTTGTCTTGCCCTAAGGTATCTAGGAAATGCTAGTGAGATAAGGAGAGTGTGAGTGGAAGAGGACAGGTTGGAACATAGATGCAGTTATTCTGTTTTTTTGTTATCTGTTTACAATTAAAAATTGTTTCTAGCACTCATGAATGGGAAGATCCCCTAAAGTAAGGGAGTGTAAATTCAATGCTGTCCCTCGGAGTTGGTTGTTTGGAAAAAAGGTTTTGAAGAAGTCTGAAATGATCAGTTAAATCTAGTTCCTACTACCAGTTTGGCCAACTGAATGCCACTTTTTCAGTGTAATAAGCCTTCTGGCTGCAGGAGTGTGTAAACTCAGCAGTGGTCCCAGAATACACTTTGTGCTCTGGCAGCTTTGTGGGGGCTGTAGGTCAGAGCTCCTTGCAGCAAAAGAACTTGGATCCAGACCAAGTCTTAAATGGAGTAAGCTAGTAAGTGGGGGATCTTGGGGGCTGATACCCATAGCCGATATTAAGGAGGCATATCAGCTGATACTGATCTGATACAGCTGCCATCAGGTGGTAAGTCTGGTGTGGTGGAAGGGGCATGGGGGCAGATCAAGGCCCCCCACGGTGAGGGTGGGGGTAGGGGCAGGCGCTGCCCAGCCAGGGTGGAGGGGTAGCACAGGACAGAGGTGTGGCTTGTAGGGTGGAGGTAGCTCCCACTGCTGCTTGCACCCTGGCAGGGCATGGAGGCATGTGCCTCCAGGTCTGTGCAGCGCGGAGTGGGATGCAGCTGCAGGGTGGAGCCAGAGCCGGTGCTGCGCAGGGTGTTTCTTGCCAGTGGCTGGACTCAGAGTGGGCTCTGACAGCACTGGGAAGAGGCTGCAGGCACCCCAAATTCTGCTGCAGCTCCGCTCCCAGCCTTGCACCGCTGTCCTGGTTTTTCTGAGCGCTTGGGTGGAGGTGGTTCTTTCAGACGGGGCTGTGCCGGGCAGTGGTGTGGGGCTGGGAGCAGAGCTGCAGCAAAACTTGGGGTGGCTGCAGCCGCCTACCAGCACCTGGCAAGAAAAGCCCTGTGCAGTTCCAGCTCTGGCTCCACCCTGGGGGGGCCCTTGATCTGGCTCCCCATTCCCTCCCCCCCCCCCCCCGGTCCAACTTACCAGCTGGAGGCAGCTCTCCACACTGATAGCTATGCTTTGGGTTGTGCTGCAGCTGTGTGCAACACAGGCATTTATCAGACAAATTATCAGGCCGATATCTGAATATAGACAATTTTGTTTCTTATATCGGTACCGATCCAATATCGGACCAATATATTGGTGCACCTCTACTAATAAGCACCGTTTCAACTTCTGATTTTCATCCTAAACATAGCCAACACCAAGGGACCGCTGCAAAATTGAAATCACCAGGGAGCTTAAGGGTAAAGATATGACCTTCCCTTCTGCTGTCCAAGCCTAATTTTCACATCTGCAAATAGCTCAGGAAGGCTATTGGGTATCCCATTCACTAGCTGAGGCTCATAGCTCATGCTTTCCCTAGGATGAATAAACAAACACAGTTTGAGCTAAGAGCAGCTTGTTCTGGTGTAGAAGTGTGGTCCAGTTGTAGAGACATTAGTTAAAGCTTACTTAATATACATGCCAGCAAACACAGCAGCCATCTTTTAAGTCCTCAGCATCTTTCATTTGTTTTTCACCTTTGGGGGTAGGGCAAGTGGATCCATACTGATTTAATGAGGAACAGTGACGATAAACACAGCTTATGGTCAAAGTAGAAGCAGATTCCTGAACTGTGGCTGCATCTACAGGAGATGCTTACTGCACAGTAGCATCATTGGGCACAAACCATGATGTGGCACTACTGCGCAGTAAGCATCACGAGACAACCATGCTGGGATACTACTGCATGGTAACAACTGCACAGTGTGCATCTTGTATAGCCATGCCCTGTGAGTCTCAAAGTGTAAAAGTAAACACCTTCACCCAGAGGTTAATAAGCACCGTTAAAAAAGCAGCTTCCGTAAGGGACTTGGGCATGCAGCTCTGCAGCAATCCATCCTCAGCAAGAAAAGCAAGATTCAGTTTTTATTACAAGTGCAATTTAACATTCTGCTTTGGTGGGTGAGACCAAGCACTTGACCTGTGCAGGGTGCCATGCAGAAATACTCGAGCTAGTTTGGGTAGTAGAAAAAGAATCGCCACATTAGCTAGTGCTTAAGTAAATCTTCATACAACCCTGTATAGAACTGGCCAGATTCTCCCTCCCCACCCCCCTTGACTAACCATGGTTTTGATAAAGGAAAAAATTAGCCTTTTCAGCCAGTTGCAAAGTGATCTCTGCTTCAGCAGTGGCCAGCCGGCAGCATAGGTGTCACAAGAGGCACAGGCAGCTTTTGTGGGTGGCACACAGCAGTAGGACAGAAAGCAGAGCAGATCAGTCAGGGAGTGTCGAGGTAGGAAATAGAGTAGCAGACTGGGCAAGGAAGAGGATCAGAATGGCAAGTAGAGGGTGCCTGGGTAATTGGTGGCATACCTGCCAAAAAAGTTGCTCCCCCCCCACACACATTGTCTTAGACCATGCTTTGACCCAGTTTTAACATGCTTTGTTAGCTAAGAGAACTCTTCACCATGAACGAGCTTAGCACATCTCTGGGTCTTGAATCAAGGCAAGTGGGTACCTCATTTCTCTCATTTAGAATGGAATGTACCACTTTTGCTTAGCATCTACAGCATATTCTTTGGGTATCAAAGCCTAAAGGGTAGTTTTTGGGGAGAGGAGAAGTTGGAGGGGTATAATCAGTCACTTTAGAGTAGTGATTCTCAAACTATAGTATCATTAGATCCTTTTAAGGATGCCAACACTATTAGCACTGCTGAGTGTGTGCAACTGTGTACATGCGACTCACAAGATAAATCCAGTGATTTCAAATAGGAATTTAGTGTCAAAAATATTCTGACCTCTTGAGGTCTCTCTCAGTTTGAGGAACTCAATTATTTTTCTGTTGTCAAAAAATGAGTCAAAGCTAAGAGCTGGCATTTTTCTGAAAAGTTTAGAGAATTACTACTTTAGAGGATTAAAATGACTGGTTCAGAAGTTACAACCATGGTCTTGGCTGCTGCTTTAGAGTTAATGGTGTTTCAACAGGACATCTGTATGCCTAGGCAATCACTACTGTGACATGAAGACTGCAACTTGTGCACATCTTGCCCATCACTGAAAAAACCCCTAGGTCTTGAGTAGTTCACTCGCTTCATATACCCTGACTAGCACCAGCTTCCCCACTACAAAGAAACATCCTTTCTTTATGGAAATGGGCAAAATTAACTTACTTAGAAGCTTAAATTTGACATTCAGATGGAAAGTAGAGAGACAGTAGGGGGAAGAGAGGGGCAGGGAAGAAACCACCTACTTTTCTACAATTTCTAAAGCTGGCCCCCAGCCTTTTATTAAGAGAAAGAGGGATACTGTACTGAATTAATTAGAAAGTACAAAATCTAAAGGATTGCACCTACAAGTCTTTGGGTGGTTGTGGGGGGTCAGAGAAGTTCTTAGAAGGAAAAATGGGGTTAGTGAAGGCAGAAAGAGCAACTGAATAAATCCCCTTTCTGAAGAGACCTAGTTAAAAAGAAAGAGGTTTACTTGTTGCTATTTGCACCTGATGGTACACAGAGAATTATATTCTTCAACTGATCTTGTTGCTTAGCATGAAGGAAGTGGACAATCATGGGTCAAGTCCAGTGTGCCCATACCGAGTTGGAGGTATTTGTTTGCCCAGATAAATGCAACTGACCTAGAATCCCATTCTCAGGAGTATTCAGTAGCAAGTTCTCCAGAATACCTTCAGGTGTTAAATTTTCACTTTGGTGAAAAAGGAGGGAAAGGTTTTACCAGACATTCTCCATAGGCTTCATGTACTCCTTATACTTCAGTGATCTCTAAGCACTTCAGGGAAGTTCCCTACAAATAGTGCACATGTACACAAAAGGGAAACTACACTAGTTCCCTTGCTCTGTTTAGGTCCATGCCATCTTTTCAGTGGGGATGGCAAAGGCATGGCCTGTGGAGATGCATCATTTGGCCTGTGGGGCTATTCGGGGGTGGGAATTTGAGTCACGGCCCTCTGCCAAAAGTCCAGGGAACAGAGCCTCACAGAGAATGTGCACTGGGGGGAAAGGGTGTGCAAGTGACTGCTGCATTAGCCCCTTGGCTACTACTGACATTTACCCCACCATTGCCACCAGGTCCAGGTCCAGCTCCAGCCAGCAAGGAACTCAGGACAGAAGCCCTGCAGCTTAGATGCAGGTGGAGGGTAGATGAGGTTGACATTCTGCTTCAAGCAGTACAGTTGCAGTTGACTGAGAGAATATATTTTCTTATAACTAAGTCAGTTACTCAAAGCCGTACGTAAGTACCCCAGCATAAACACAGCGTAACCCCAAATTGTAGCCACCCCTAAAATAAGCACATGTAGAAGTCCAGTGCAATTGAGCATTTTAGGACAGATACTTAAAACTGCATAACAAAAGAATACTTGTTTCACTGCAGTAGCCATAACACCTATCCCTTGAAGTAACTAAGGCTTAACAGGGGGAAGGTTTCAATAGTATATTCTGTGGTACCAGGTACATTGCACCATTCAACTTGCTGAACTAGGGAATCAACAAGCAGAAGCAAAGCTACTCTTGTACTTGTCACCACTTTCTGGTGGTATAAACAGAAATGTTACCATGATTAAGCATCTCCCTTGTTTCAGTCAACAAAAGATACATTTGCCAACCTTGGGCAGTAGCTACTTAGCAAGTGGCAGTCAGTACCCCCATTTCTTGAGCAACACAAGTACTTTTTCCCAGACCATCTTGCAATACTCTTCGCTATCAAGTGATAAGAGCAAACAAATTCATATTCTTTCACATTTTCAGAAAAGCTTTGATATTGGTTCCTGTTGCCAACATGCTGCTTTGTTAGGCTTCTTGTTCAGGGAGCCCCTGTTCTGTTTTCTTGTTTAATGATGTTTGGTCGGGCTGTCAAACGCTCCAGGCACTAGCACTTTAATCAAAGCTGTTAAGTGTTTTTACTGGCAGATGTCAGTATGCACACAGACAGCTTCCGCCTGTGGTTAAGGCATGGAGCTTTGGAAGAGGTAGACCATTTATTACAGCTAAATCAAAATTGCTCTTGCCATACCCAGGAGCTGAAGGGTAACAATTGACATTTCCTGTATAGTGTTTAACACTTAATCAACTGATGAAATGTAGTAACTTTCTAATGTTTTGTGTCACTCACGCAAAACAAGCTACTGTGAACTGTTCTCTAATGCAGGCCAACAACAAAAGCCATAGAAACACACGCACAGGCGTTAGATGTTTGTACTGATATATTCCAGGTTTGTGTGGTTTTTACATTTATACAGTTTACATTTTGCTTGACCCATAAATAACACGTGTAAGATTAAGAGGGCCAGAGTTAGAGAGTATTTACACAGCCCCACCATGCATACAGAGCTTTTAATATTTAAGAGAAAATTATGCTTTGGCTCACTAAATAATATCATTTTGGGTGTTTCTAAACTTAAAACCCTGACTAAAAGACAAGCAATTTTTTTCATCCATAATGCTGCTGTTAAACCCCTAATAAAATCTAGTTTTGTACTGTAACAAGTTTCTTGGAATTCAGGGATATAAAAATAATCAGCTTTTAAATCTTAACTATACAATATGTACATTAATATTTGCACTGTTAAATTATGAATACACTTTTAGTCTATGAAATACTACATTATAAATATTTATAATTGCCTCTAGTACACTTACAAAACCTGGATAATGGGTTTCAAAAGATATGAATCTTGGACTTAATTTTTTAAATCCCTACACAAATGTTCACTATCAGGCAAGTAGTTTTGTTTATTTAAAATGGCATTACTTGCAAGAGTAAGGGCTTCCAACATTAGATCACAACTGTCTCTTCAATGTTATGGGGGCAGAGGGAGCAATACAGCATGGTACTAAATATCAATTGCAGTGATGTGCACCCCTCCCCAAATAAAGCCAAACCAGTCCAGTTCTAAAATAGCTACATTTTCAATACTTACGTTATTTTACTAGTTTCAATATTTAGTTAACTAAAAGGTGATTGTACGATGGAATTCTTATCTTTTAAAAAAGCGAGCTACAAGATAAATGTATTGGCCATCTACTGCTGCTTTAGTGTACAGGCAGTCCTCAGACCTACGACACAATTGGTTCCTGAAAACCGCGTCTTAAGTCTAAAGGTTGCAACTCGGAACTGCTTTTCCCATAAGAAACAATGTAATAACTGGGGGATTGGTTCCTGAATCAAGGTCCTACACCTTATTTTCAACAAAAATAACCCAGAATTTTGTACTCAATCAATTATAGATGAGTAATATAGCTACAGTCATGTATTTATATTGTAAACAGCAATCATATTGATTTGGAACAACTTCTTTGAGGTGACTTTTCTGGACATTTTGAAGGGCTCTTGGTTGGAGCCTTCTCAGGAGTCTTGCCTGCAGGTTTTCCTGGAGTCTTGTCTGCTTTCTTAAAGAAAGTGTCCAGGGAAGTTTGGACAAATGATGTTTTCCAGGGAGATGGGTGATGCAGCGAACTTGTTCCCTGGCATGGCTTGGTGTCAGATCGAGCATTGTAAAGTCAAAATGGATATCAAAGTTGAAACAGGGTGTCAATTTATAAACGTAAGTGTGAAATGTTGTAACTCGAAATGTAAGTCGAGGACTGCCTGTATATGAAGATGGCTGCAGCTATTTCTACACTCAGGTTTGGATTTGCATCTTTTTACTGAAGTATTCTTTAGAAGAATAGCACACTCAAAGAGTATGAAAGTTGTACACAAGATTCAAATACAACAAGAGATTAAAATTCCAGTTTCTAGAGACAAAGGGACCTCTAGTGAAAGAAGTCAAGGTGTGACTTTTGATCTCAGGAGTGTGGGTGTTTCACTCCAAGGAAAAAGCCCAAAAAGATAAAAGCCATCTGTATACGTAAAGCAACAATAAAGGACAAATAATGACTCTACAGTTCATTCATGTTATTGCACCCTTTTCTCAAATGGACTGACATGGTAGTCACCCAAGTTTAAATGTCCACATAGTGTCTGTAATAAAAAATGCAGTAACAGAGTAGAACAACTACAACTTATTGGGTAAACTTGGCAAGTTTAACTCTTATCTGGAGAAACAATGTTTCTGAAAGTTAGTTTTACACTGTAAACACCAGTAGTTATCATTTACATTGGCAAAGCATTAACAACTTCAACAACTTGCTTAGGCACAATTTAAAAAAATGGTTCAGATAAGTAACTACAAAATTGGTCTTAAACCGTTAAACATAGGACATTAAGAAATTATGCAGTTTTTGCCTTTATGTCCCTTTTTCTTCTTTGATTTGGTTGTCCCTTGCCCAAACTGAGAACTGGACAGTGCAGTAGTTGGACTAGAAAGATCATCCGTATAGTATGGATATCTTAATGAACGTGGCTGTGGTATTGGTTGTCCTAGAAAATATCCTTCCTCTTCAGAGTCAGATGAAGATGATGATGAAGTTGAACACCAGGAATCATCTTCATCACCATATAGTCCAAAAAATTTATCAACCACCTGGTTTCGCAGCGCATAATCAGAAGTAGCATGGGTATACTGTCCGTACAGCTCTGCATTTTGAATATATGCCTGAATCTGATGTGGGCTTTTATTTTGGATAAATTTGTCATGATCCTGAGGAGAGTAAAACTGAAGTCTCTCTTTTGGTGAGCATCTTCTTTCTGTAGCCAGGTGAAGTGCATTGTCAGAACGAGACTTTCTACTTCTCCTGCGACGACGCTGATGGCGGTGTCCACGTTCCTCAAAATGGTAAACACGCCTACGAGTTCTCTCACTCATTGGAGGCTGACGAATTTCAACACTCTCATAGTTTCCATTGTCGATAACATCATCTGAAAATTTTACCTGTTGTGGTCTAGACTGGGATTTGGATCTTCTAAGTACAGGCATATGCACTGGCTTTTCCTCTGGCAATATCATCTTCTCTTGACACAATTCTGAACTTAAACTTTTCAAAGACTCTGCACTCCTATGGAGCATTGAAGAATTCAGGGTTCCCATATTACTCATTTTCTCACATTCCTCAGCTTCCAGCTCTTGGAAGGTTTGTAAAGAATACAAAGATGGCCGTGGCTTGCCTTCATCCACAGAAGCCCCTGGGGGAAAAGCCAGTTAGAATATATTTTATATAGAAGTTGTAATGAGGCATCTTGACAATTCTTTTTTCAAGTTTGAATAAAGATTTATTGAGTAAACAGGGCTTATGATAGAATGTGTGATTTAAAGGATTGACTACACCAAGAAAAATATTCTTGTCTTTTGTTCATTTGATGTATAAATAAGCCCTGAAATGTATGGTTTGGGGTTTTTTTTAAAAAAAATCAGAAGTTTAGATCTTGACTAATATTACTGGAGAACATAAGGGTCAACATAAGGACGTCAACAGTGTGGAACAATTTGAAAGGGATGGGATAAGATTTTTTTTTAAGTTAGCCTGCAAAACTATTTTTAAACATTTGAATTTAAAGGTTTAGTGACTTTAAGGATGCCTTTACAAAAGATGCAACAACATTTTCAGTTTAGGACTAATGACACGTTACATATTCCCAATAATTCTTCCAAAGCAAACTAGAAAATACAAAGCTGGTCTTCTGCATATTGTTAAAATGCTAGTGGTGGGGGAGGGTAAGGAGGAGGAGGGGGGATTTTAGCTGGAGATAAAGTAGCCAGTGTGGACAGGAACCATTTTTTTTAAAAGGTCACTCACTTTCATCTCTTACTACACATACAAGCAAAAATCCCAATTTTACAAAATTGCTTTTAGGTTCTATAACCCAGAGGGTTTCATTTTCATATTTAGCACACAGATTTGTTGCACATTGATGCAATTTTTTTTTTCCTCGTGAACTGGTAGGATTAGATAACAAGGAACTGCCTTGAGCTAGTTGATAACATTGCTGCTACTACCACATGGTTTAGGGTGTGGGGTTCCTCTTGCAAGTATAAGGAAATAACAAAACCCCTCCAATCTTAGTGTCACGTACATACATACACTTTTTTCCAATCAGCTTCCATGAGGCAGGAGGCATATGACTCAGGGATACATTTGGCATTTGTAAAAACTTAATTTCAGGTGCCTTTGGAATACTGCATTCACCAGAATCCAAGATGACAATGAATTTAAGACAACTCCCCAATCAGTAAGATTTTCCATACATGGAAAAATGTATAAATGTTATAAATTTTCCATGTATAGAATCTAATTATTGGGGGGTTGTATTAAATGTGCCCCCTGCCCCCCAGTGCAGCAAGGAAAGCAGTGGCAGGGCTAGGCAGTGGGGGAATCAAGCAGCCTGCCCCTTGCCCCACCCCCAACTTGCTTCCTCTGCTTCCCACACCCTTCCCCCTCAATCCCAGCCTGGTCCAGTATCAGCAGCAGCAATGGCAACAACTGGTCTGGGCTGCAGCAGGGGTGTGAGGCTGCAGGGGAAGGAGGGAGAAGAGAGTCAGGGGACAGAGGCAATGGTGGGGCATGCAGCAGCTGTAGCTCCGGGCCCAACCTGCACGTGCCATCCCCTGCCTTGTACTCAAATCCAAGACACAGGGCTTTCCCCTCCTCCCATGTTTAAATGGGGGCAGAACCTTGGCTTGCATTTGAGTAGGTATAGTAATTTAAAGAAATAACCAAGTGAGGCATTAACACCCACTGATCCCTTTCCTGGTTCACCTGCAGAACAAAGCACTTAGTTTTTCGTTATGAAGTTACCTGTTATATTAGACAAAGCCAATGAATCCATTGAATCACGAACACTTTGTTCTTGTTGTTTCAGATCTGATAGACATTCCAATGAGCCTTCGTACCACTGTGTCTGATCATGATTGTATCCTGAAGCCCCATGTTCCATATCCAACTCTTGAATTTTTCTGCTGCTGGCAGGGCCTGGATGGCTGCCATAGGCAGAATCACCCAAGCCATCTTGTGACTGGGTCCAGTACATGTCTGACTGATACTTTTTGCTTGCCAGGCTTTGATTATTTTTTTTCAGTTCAGACTTGCTTTTGGCCATGCTATTAGAAATCCAGTGTTCACTTGATCTGATGTCTACTTCACTGGGCTGCTGGAAGAGGCCTTTATCACCAAACTTTATAAGTAGTTGAGTCATATAGTCTTCATGCTCAGCCCACTCTTCAGGATCTTCAGGCATTTCTTGTTCTACTCGTCCTTTCCAGAAGTCTTCATCAACAAAACTTGCCCCGTGCCTTGAAAGGCTTAAGTCATCCAGCTTGCGAGAAAGGGTGTCATCTGCATTGCTAGAAAGACCAGGAAATTTGTAATTCAGTGCTGGTGATAGTAAAAGAGATTGTCTACACTGGTCAGCTGACCGACTGCTCTTTCCCATGCGAACGCTTCTTCTAGAGTCCCTTGATCGGGCAGATTGAAAGGCAGAGTCAGAGGAATCAGAGGCATGAACATCTTCTCCCAAACTACAGGTTTTTGAACAGTAAATTTGTCCTTGCTTGGGAAGGAAAGGACAGCCCAGTAGAGAGGTTTTGCACTGAGCACAAGAAAAGCAGGTCTCTGTAGCGTGCCAGTGCTGTCCATCATAAGTCATCTGAGCATGGTCAACACCTGGTAGAGGCAAAACAGTTATTAAAGTCATGACTAAAATAGTCATGCATTAAAATAACCACAGCATTTTAACTAAGAAATTAGCATATTTATGCAGTTCAGCTACCTCTAACAATATAGTAAAACCTATCTAACATGGAACTGTAAAAGCTGGAAACCTACTCAAGCTGAAATATTTCTACAGTCTTGGCATTCCTTATGGGGAATCATGTATAACTGTGTCTGTATAAACCAGAAGTTGTCTGACACGGAAAGGAATCTGGGTTCTGTTAGTAGAACGACCCTGTAAGAATGATGCAAAGTAATTATCTATTGTGTGTATGTCCATGGTCTAAGTGCAGCAGAGGGACTAGGAAGCTTCCCTGTAGGTCAGAAACCTGTCTAAAACTGGAACTTTTTCTGAGTCCTGTGAGACTCCAATCTTAACCAGCTTTCACAGTACTGAAGAAAGATATATTTACCTATGTGTTCCCCACAGGTCTCACAGTACTCTGCATAAAGAGATTCAAAACAGCTACAACAGAATGGGCGTCCATCCTTCATTATGTATCTTTGTCCTCCAAGGATAGTTTCACACTCGAGACAACAAAAATGCTTCATGTGCCAATGGCGACCCTCAGCTTCTGTGCACTCATCCGCAAAGATGATCTTACAGGATAAAAGTAAACTTTTAGGCAAGCATCCAAGCACACTGTTCTTTGGATCAAAAAGGGAAAGTACCCATTCTGTGTAGGTAACAGACTACCATTTAATACATTTACCAATTCTATTTCAGTGTTCAGTATTAACGAAAGAACAAAACATTAGTATAACTAAAGCAAAAGCATGTCAGCTTTATGACCATAAATAAATAATTTAAAATAATAAATAACATTTTAAATAATTTAAATGCTTTAAAGTAATACATACCAATTTAAAACACATCTATTTTATATCAAATGAAACAAAGATCAAAATAATTTGAACAATGAGTAAGATGGTCTGTGTTAAAAAATCCTAGAGTAATTTTGTACAAGTTTTCTTTAGAATCAAAACCAAAGAGTTAAAGCAAATCTCAGATATGCAAGCAGGCTCTTCGTAAATTCAGTTCTGGCACTTCTGGAATAGCCAATTTTACAAGATACATTGGGATGCTGGAGTAGTGGTCGATATCTACATATTTCAGCCCATGCAGCCTATGGGTATCCATTTAAAAAAAATCCTAATATTTTAACTGGGTAAGTAATATTGCAGGTTGTTATCCTGCTAATGGTGGGTTTTGTGAACATATGGGGTTAATTATAAGGTGTATTTACCTCATCACAGGCTGAGCAACGAGGCTTGAGAAGTTCAGCATGATGTCTACCACAGTGAATTTTTCCATCTTGGTAGAAGTAGATTAGGTCAACGAGCAGCTCATTGCATGTAGAGCATGCAAAACAAGATGGATGCCAACATACTCCAGGTCCAGCTCTTGAAGCAAAAACAGCAACTTCTCCTCCATTTACTTTTGTGCCACACTGTAAACATAAAAAAACCAAAAAACCTTTAAACACTTGCCACTGCAGGAGTACCACCATTGGGTACTTCTTCACAGTAGTATTAAAACCCCATACACTGACATTTATTCCATTTTTTTTGTCAAAAAGGGACCAAATACTCTTGGATTATAATAATACATAGTTTTCCTGAAAAACTAAGTTTTACTATTCATACTAGCTAGGTGTTTTAAAACTTTCATCTGAAAATTGTTTGGTTATATTCACACCAGTGGTTTTATGCAGCTGATTCACATCAATATAGATGACAGACCTTCTGACTTTGGAACAAGTCATTTTCTTTTTTCTGCCCATATAGAATTTTATTAATATTCCATAATTTCTCTTTGAGGCCCACCAAGTAGAGATCAAGACAGACTGTATTAAATATCAAGCATGTTTAAGATCAGTGGTATTAATACAGCTAGATTCCTTATGGTAATAAAATTACCTGTTCACAAACTGCATGCATTAGTGCTCTTGAGAGTAGTTTAATAGTGCCTCTCCCCAGTGCCTCCTTCTTACGCTGAGCACTAAACATCAGCAGTTCCTTCTTTTCTTCCTCACTTAAAGACTGACAATATCTGACCTTCAATAGAAGACATACAGTACATATTTTAGATACTAAGCTATTTCCCATTTACATTCTGTTAATTACTAAATATAAATTTAAGAACAATATCCCTATTAAATGTACCAAGAAGCTTTTCCTAACTGTTCTTGAAATGCAAATGGTAGGAAGTCTTTCACATGTTACAGTAGAAAATAACTGTGAAGATACATTTTGCGTTAAAGATTAACTAGCTAAATTATAAATAGCTGAATGGCATATTAAACTGTTGCTGTCTAGAGTTCTGCATAGTGATTTATGTTAAACTATATTTGTTAATGGATTTAAAGGATGCTAGCCACACTACATATTGCAGTATGCACACCTAAGCACTGATCTTCTTTCTACAAGGGGTTTATTTGTTACTTCCACTTCTACCCCAAATGACACAGAATATCTAAGCCCTCAAACCTTTGTCACAAAGCATCCTTTCTGTGTGCTACAGTAAAATCTCAGGAATTTGCAGGTTCCTGGTAATTGGTGGGTGGTTGCAAACACTATAAAACCAACTTCTGTTAAGTTTATTGCACTGACACCAACTTTCTTAGCAAGAAAAGGCTACGTCCAGCTAGACAGCTCTTGTCTGAGAAGACCCAAAATGGACAAGTAAAAGAACAGATTCAGCAGTGTATGTACACACTGTGCTGACTTCTATAGGTTAGATAACATTGCCAGTGCTGGTTTTGGCTAAGTAACAAATTACCAGTAAGATAATCAAGCAGTTGGTAGTACAGAAGCATGCCCTGAGTTAAATACCATATTTACCTCATTATCATGGGGTGGCAGCTGATATAGAAGCTGTTTAATTCTGTATTTCTCTCCAGGGCTGTTAATGTAAGGGACCTTCTCCTCTGGCAAACAGGCAAAATACAGCTGGACCTGATAAGGAAGTATTAGGAATTCAGAACAGAGATCCACATGAGCAAACACTGTAAATGTCTTTCAGCAGGTGCCCTATCTTAAGTCTGATTTACAAAGGAACCAGGATGTGTTACATCAGGCCCATGATAGGATTTGCTTTCTTCTAGGTAACAGAAGGACCAGATGAGCTAACTCAGCAGAACTGGATTGCCTCCAATATAACTAGCACCCAGCTGCTGAATTGCTTTTCTGGAATGCAATTTGCAGTCACAGGGGTATCATAAATTATGCACGACTCCCACCCACTTCAGGGCTGGTCAGCAAGACTTAAAATTCCAAATTTCTCTCTACCGTTTACCACACAGTTCATGAAGGTGTCCAGAAATCAGCTAGCTTAATTTGCTCTGTGGATTCTGCATGATGATGAGACAAAAGTGGCTTTGTAATCAGGTTCATCCTAAATATCAGTTTTCATTGCTTCTATGTGGGCTTTTGTTAAGACTCATGGGAGGAGGTTGGACTTAGCCACATTTCAAACAGGTACAGAGTTACTTGATGTATTCATGTTTTTTGTGCGTTTGAGCCACACACACACTTTTAAAAAGTACTTTCAAACTAGTTTTCATTTTATCAGTATAAAACTTCTGACAGGAACACTGAAAGCTGTGACAAAGACCAATGGCAAAAAAAGGTGCGTGTGGAACAGCTTCAGTTTTATTTCCTGTGCAGTTTCCAGTTCATCATAAGGCATGAGGCCGTAAATAAGATCTGACTATTGGCAATTAATGTTGCTTGCCATCCAGATTTCAAGTCAACAGCTTACAAGGTGTGTTAGATATATTTAGAAGAGAATCAGTAGTCAGTTACTTTCTTCAAGCAGTAATCAAAATTAAATGGAAAACATAGTATAAAGCATTAAAAGTGCTTAAAAATGTCCAATTTCAATACAGTAAACTTTAACTCAACTCATCATTGAGTCTGTTTACAAGAAACTGCAGGAACAGAAGCCAATGGAAAACCTAAAAGGCGATTGAGCATTATATTTGTCTCTCAGCTTATTACATGGTTATCAAAACCACTGACATCTTATTCTGTATGAAAAACACTTTTAAGTCTGTGAAACCCAAGGAAAATTTACTACATTTCTCTTAAAAATTTTAGAAGTAGAGAGAAGGCAGGGTAAGGTGACACCTTAGAGGCTAACCATTTAGAGGCATAAGTTTGCATTGGTCTACATCCTGCTCCTGATGCTGCGAATGGATATTAGGCCTGTACGAACCGGCTAGTATTCACTTTGGATTCGGATTCAGCCGATTCGGGGGACAGTGATTCGATTCGGTGATTCGAATCGCTGTTGTCAATCGATTTGCCCAAATCTGGCTGCTGCCAAATCTCTGAACCAAACAGGCCTCATCCCCTGCCCGCTCTCCCAGTTCCATCAATGGTTGCTCCCCAGCCCAGCCCCAGCATCCCAGGTCTTTAAAAAAACAAAACAAAACAAAACAAAAGCCCTGCACTCCCTGACCCCTGCCAGGCCGGGGGGGGCAATCCCCACTGTACTCCACTGCTCTGCACAGTGTGTGGGGCCCTGCCACGAGCCCCCAGAAGCCCCAACGGCTGCAGCAGCTGGGGCTTTTTTTTTTAAGAATCAGGAGCTGGGGCTGGGCAGAGCAGCCACTGATGGGGCTGGGAGAGTGGGCGGGGGATGGAAGCTCATGGCAGAGCCCCACACAGCACGGGACAGTGGGGGGGCAGAGGGAATTGCTGTGCCCCGCCCCCCTGGTAGGAGCTGGGGCTTTTTTGTTTTTTGGTAAAGAGCCAGGATGCTGGGGCTGGGCAGGGCAGCCACTCACATGGCTAGGAGAGTGGGCAGGGGTCCCCCCGTGGTCTCCTTCCCCCTCCCTCCACCCCCTACTTAGTGGCACAGAGTCCAGGTCCAGCTCCCTGTGGCAGCGAGCGGGGACTGCCTGAATCTCCGAAGCTCTCTGAATATTTTCTGAATTGATTCGGAGAGCTTCGAATCGATTCAGACCTTTTTACTGGTCTCCCGATTTGCTTCAGATTCAGAGATTCGGCCGCCGAATCTCTTCTGAAGTGAATCAGCACCTGAATCTTCACACAGCCCTAATGGATATGCACAGAGGAAGGGTATCAGTTAGAAAGGAATAAAGTAATTTAAATACAAAAGATAGACAAAGGGGAAGGAAAGGATAGGGGTAGGCAATGCTGATGGAGGCAAAAGTGATTTGAAGAGATCAAGAGGGATGAACAAAACAGTTCACCCATTATAAAAGTTTTAAAAGTGAGGCCAAGTAATGGATCAAGAATCCATAGTCAGTTTAGTTCACGCTTTAACCCACCTTCATCTCTCTCAGCAGTTAGTCTCTCAGGTCCCACCCTACCTCGCATTTTGAATAGCAAAAAGTAGTTCTTTTGCTCCTGCATGAAGATGGATTATATCAGCTGCCAGCTGAACAATTGTTCCACACCAGCATATAGCACTGAATTACTGCCGAGTAAATTAATGCCAACTACAAGGGACCTAATAGGCCTCCAACAGGCATATCTACTCAAATCCATGGGACCTGAGGCTGAGGGGAGATGCCCAAGAGGTGGAGTCAACAGGCAACAGAGGTCAAGAGGCAGGGGTCAAACCCCATTTCCCCCCCCATCAGATGGCTACCTCCTGCTCTCCCCCCCGACCTGCCACAGCTTTCGCACTGCAGTGCTGGGGGACAAATTTAAGATGACCCTCCAATAATTAGATTGTGTACATGGAAGATTGTAACAAAATTTTAAATTGTCTATGTATAAAATCTAATGACGTAGGGGGGAGGAACGGTCATCTTAAATTACTGATTGTTTTGGATTCAGGTAAACATTTAACAAATGCTTCATGAATCCTCTAACCATGTTTTTCCGGTACTTTTGTATCATGCTTTAAAATGACACCATCAGAACTTTATTTATCACCCGGTTTTTAAATATTTGTTTGAAGTAGCAAATTCCTCCTGTGGCCATCTGTCAGTTCTGTTTCAGAATCATTGAACTGTTCCCTTCCATTGTACTTTTAAAATATAATACAGTCTTGCCCTCCAAACCTTCAACTCAAGAAGGAATACTAGAGTGATGTCTTTGCACAAGTGGTAAATGTACAGCTGTTTAACAAGTCTTGAAATATTTTAATATAATCATTTCTGTCACAGCAATAATTTAGTTACCTACACTTTAATTAATGTAGCTAACATCCAGTACATCAGTAGCAAATGTCTTATTATTCAGCAAAAAATTATCAGCTGTTTCTGCAATTAATACAATGCTACAAGATTTTAATGGTTTCTTTCTTTGCAATATTTAACAAAATTGCCTTATTCAAAGAAATGAGTTGAGTTCCCTGTTTCTTTAGACCTTGGGCAGCCGAATATATATATAAATCTTCACTACAAATCATTTTTACAGAATGTAGGCACTCTTTCCTATAACCAAAGAGTCTTAGCTTCCCTTAAGATAGGTCACCAGAAGCAAAAAACGAAGGAGGAAAAAAAGCTTTCTTAAGTTCTATAAATATTATAAAACTACACAAGATTTTCAGACAGCCCATAACACATGAAATTATGGCCATAAATATCACCTCCTACCTGTTCTGGTCTAAGGCCTGGTGGAACCCAAGCATATTCTTCTAAGGCACAGCCAGAATCATCATCAGATGTTGAGCTTCGTTGACACCCAAAAGTAAGATTGTTTACTTTTGAGTCCATCTCCAATGGCATAATGCAGTGCAAAGAGAAGAGTTGCAGTTATCTAGTTGCAGTTCATGAAGCAATGGTCCTAAAAAAGATTAGAAGAGTATGTTAACAAAATTGAACAGGAAAAGCCTGCTGACTATCTCCACATATGGAAGTGATGTTATGATAAATGAAGAGGTTTGGATTTATCACACTATAAATTATGCACTGTATGCTGTGAGCTGTTTGAATGCCTCTCCCCCTCCAAAAAACCTCCAACCTAGCATGTTTAGCAGCAGCAAATATATGCTTCCGTATTTTGCGCACACAGTTGTTGGTTTACCTTATAGTTACATACTTAAGTAATAAAGAATTGCAATACACCGAGCAGACATTAAACACAAAAGAATGCTGCAAGTTCCTTATGCAGTCACTAGCAATTTGAGAGAGAAGCACTCACAGAACAGAGTGCTCGCCCAGAATATAAAAATTTCCAGAAAAAGACTTAACTGTACAAGCTTGGTTTGTAGACAATGAAGCAAGTAACAGAAGTCTAACTCAGTGACGCCCAAGGAGTGCACCATGGCACATTAATGTGCTGCAAGAGCTATGGAAGTGTGCCATGAAAAATAATACTTTTTTTGGGTTTAAAACATACATCATTACATTTCCAAGCCAGAATTTGTAAGACTATTCACTCTACACAACATTTGTATATTGACATCACTCCACAAAACAATTGCGGTGAAGATGTGGTGCAGCTTATATGTGTCTGTGCAGGCACTTCAGCATGGTAGGAAAAAAGAAAGTTGTGTGGGGTCTCTGTTGAGTGCAGAGTGGTGCCTTTGTTGTAAGCTGGTACAGTGAAGTGCTTCTGAATTAATTCAAGATAATTCCTCATCTCTACAAGATAAAATTATCCAGTCCTTGCAATCACTCCCAGCGAGTCTATATGATTGGGTGTGCAATGCATTTGTTATGGAACCACCTGAAAACACTTCCCAATTGTCATAGGAGAAAAAAAGCAGCTGGCTAAGATTCAGACTGCAACCCAGACTGAAATTTGTTGAGCTACCACTGGACAAACTCTGGATAATTACTGCCAAAGAATTCCCAGCAATTGGAAGCAAGGCAATAAACACACCGTTATTATTTTCAACAACACACTTGTGTGAGCTCAGATACCCATCAGTAACAAACATCAAAAATAAGAAACAAGAACGGCCTTTGTAAGTCGACGAGATGCAGTGTGCTTGTCAATGATTTGCCCTCAATTCGATTTTCTGTGTACTCAGCATCAAGCTCATTTTTTGCACTGATACTGATGTTGTTAAATTAGAAACTAATTTATACTTATAAAAATAAGGAAGTATATTATGTCGATATTCAGTCTTTGTGCTATATTTTCCAAGTGTGCGTGTGTGTATTCTTTCACAAGTGACCTACGGATAGATCCAACTCTACTAATGCTAGTAGTGGGTATAGACCAGCCATAAAATATTTTGCCACACTTGCTCAGAGCAGGTCTAAACAACACAGCAGTATAAATATTTGTTTAAGTAATATTACATTATTTGTCTCACCATTGCAGATATCAGTGGAATTAAACCAGTGCTAAATCACTGGAGGAAAAACAGCTAAATTATCAGGTTAGACAAGGACAGCCTTAAGTATAACATCCAACATATCCATGATATTAACTGTTGTTGTTGCAGCATGACGTTTCTCATCATAAACCCATTCCTTAGAACTAGGTGTTGTAGGTGTGTTTGTGTGAATGGCCTCCAAGTTAAAAGAATAGCAATACACACCTTTCTACATGTTATGGGCACCTTCTTAAAATATACCTTTATATCACACCATTTCTTTCCAAGACGCCTAAAAAGATTAATTACTTATCTTACTTTACTGCTACTATATTACTGAAAGTTTACTTTAAAATTTTTGTTTGGGAATTAAGTTCACATCTGGCTTGAAGATTTACACACTAATTTTAGCCCACTGCTAGCTAAAACAACTGTTATAAACTTTGAAAAATACTTTTTTATTAAAGATGCCAACAGACTATTATTACAGTGCATAGTTACACTGTAATAAAGACTGCTAACATCATAAAATATTATTTCAAGTAAAACGAGCAGATTTCTCTGGCCAAGCCACCACCACAAGTGCTTATTTTCACAAATCATGTCAGGTATTTTAAGACAGATCCTCAAATTTTACTCCAGTTGTTGAAGTGATAAAATTAGCAAACATGGTTAAATTACAGCTAAATTAAATTACAGTGTTTTTTTTTTTTTTAAGGTAAGTGAAAGAAAGCCCTATATTGGCCTTTTTGTGTTAACTGTTTCAAAGTAAGCATGTGTGCCAGAAATCCAATATATCCCAAACAACCAATAAATAAATATGACTTTACTTCACCGTTAACAAAAGTAAAGATGACCTCATTTCCTTTTCTACTGTTTAGAGTTTGACCTTTAAAACAAATCATTTTAACACAGGTGCAAGTCATTTATGTTTGAAGTTTAAAAAAAAAATCTTTTAAATATTAGTTCCTGTCACCTATGAAAGCTCATGTCCATGTCTCTTTGAACCAGTTAGTCTCAAAGGTGTCATCCTACTGTGCTTTCTTCCATTCTTTTGGGAATGGCATGATCTCTTTCAGTCAGGCTTATTAATTTAGTGTCTACACAGTTTGTCGTCTTATATTACTGTTCCTGGACCACATGGTAATCATCTATTGAACAAGTGACTTAAAAGTATGATCATTAGATAGAACTCATTAAACTCCATTTAGATATCTAAAATTCACCGATAAGCATCTCAGCATATACTTTTTGTCCCCTAAAATATTGTTTGAAAGCAGATACTAAGAAGATAACACGATTCAATTCCAAGGTACTTGTTTTCTCAGCTTTTAAGAGAAATAAAATCACCCACTAGCAATCAGAGCAAAAAATCTCAATTTTAGACTCAAGACTTTTTTCTTATTCCCAGGATTGTAAAAGCCCATTGGGAGCTCACTGGTAACAGAGCTCAGGCAGGCACTAACCACAGTCATAATAGTTCTATGATCCTAGCATCGAGGCTTAATATCTTGATCCCTTCCATGAATTCAGGATGCATCCAAATAATTCTGAGCTGCTGGATGCATGCATCATATTTACTAATATCTTCTGTAAAAGATCAAGTTACTTTGGAAGACAAATCAGGCATCAAATGTGCTGCTTTAGAATACCCTTGTTTGGAACAAGATAGATTTAAAAAGGAGGGGAGAGAGAGAGAGATGCTAATTATGTGAAACGTAACCTGAAATTTCTCATTTTGCTACCTTATATACCTCAAGTATTTGCCAAAGTCTTGTCTTTCTAACCTGAATTCAGCTATGACCCATGAAAAAGGAGTCACAAACTTTGGTAATGTTTTATTAAGCAATTAGTGTTGGACAGAAGTGCAGAAAAGTAAATTCTAAACTGTAATTTAACTTCCTTGGCTCTCCAGGTACATTTTAACACCACTTTCAGTGGTGGGATGTTGACAGCCCTTGTCCCTCTGCATTACCCGTGGAAGGTTAGGGTGCTTTGGCATTGGTTCCCATAAATAAACTAGAGTGTGTGCATGCATACGCACACACTCACAGACACACTGGCCCCCATAAGAGGAAACATTATAAGTATTTCTGCTGTTCAGCATTGTTTTTTTCGTCCCTCCAAACAATGTGGTACTGCAAAGTTCCCCACACCTACTCTGGAGTGGTGAAGTTCAGCAACAAGCATATCTACGTTTTAAACCAATTCTACTGTTTCAATAATACAGCACCAGGGAAGAAGAGCAACTCAACATTGGTGGCTCTTGTACAATAACCAGATCCTTGGGGGCTCTGTACATAGCTATTCTGGCATGTAGGCAATGTTCTGAAATTGATAAGCAGTTTTCTAAAACTGTAAAAGATAGTGGTTTGTGGCAATTGCCAAAATCTGCTTAGTGCCCACTACTAATTCCTCTAGAAGGATAAATGTCATATTGGTATGGAAAACCTCAATACCTTTTCTTTTGGGCCATCCATGCAGATCATCTTAAAATATTAACCAGGAGGGCGAGAACGCCAGATAACCACAGACAAAATTCACATTTCAAGTACAACTATTTTCATCAGGTTCAAGCCAGTGGAACTGTTCCTGGTGGTGGCTCTAGGCTGTTTTTACCCACGCTTTGTGGACAAGACAATCCTATTCAGAAGAAACGAATTGCCTCCAGGAGGGAGGGAGTTTTTAGCAAGGCTGTTATGAATAAAGTGGAATTCTACTGTGTTTAATTGTTCCAATACCCTGAGTAAGAGTCCAGTATTATGTTATGCACACTGTTGATATTTCAGCACAGAATTTCTAACATTTGTCACCAGTCTGCCCTGCACCCACCACTAGAGGGGATGGATGGAGGGGGCAGGTGGGATCTCCACGGAGACTGGCCTGGGACGCCCACAGGCAGGGCATGCTTGGCCTGGTGGATGTGATGGAGCTGCAGGAAACTACAGCCCTTGGTAATTTATGATTTTCAAGTGTGCCAAGGATATGTAAATGTACCATTTACATCTACAGGGAAGTTAAGACTCTGGGGCAGTGATAAATTGGAGAGGCTAAAAGAAGAGAGCCCTAAAATCATAGATAGGTAGGGTTGGAAGGGACCTCAGCAGATCATCTAGTCATTTAGTCCAACTCTCCCGCCCAAGGCAGGATTATTCCTTTCTAAACCATCCCTATTCTTAATAAATTTTGGGAACAACCTTCACACACAACTACCAGGCATAATACCTAAAAAAAAAAACAACCATACACACCTTATCTTGCAACTGGTAAAACAGCAGGATGATGAAGGTACTACCAACATCCTGCCACTGCAAGAAAAGAAAGTAGGTCATGGTGGACAAAATACAGCCCATGCGCTGGATCCAGTCCACCAGTGAATCTTATCCAGCACGGTCCCTCAGCTCCTCTTGCAGCAGGTGTGGCAGACAGCACAGGCCATGGCTCATGTGCTGGTCCTACTGCCTCCAGGTACGAAGCAGGGCTAGGGCAGCTTGATAATGAAATTCTGCTTCCTGGCAGCCTCAGCTCCTGGCTGCTGCTGCCACCACCTGTGTTGTCACTGCCACCAGACCTGGCCCCCACTGCCGGGGCACCCCAGCATTTCCACCCCACACCCTCCAGCAGGGGTGCCAGAAGGAATGGGAGCCCTGTCCTGCCCAGCCCCGCACTCCTGGCCCCACTCGCCCATCCCATTCCAAACTATGCTCTTCACTTGGCTGTGGCCCCACACGTGCCTTGCCTGCAGAGGTCCCGAACTGGTCTCCATGGAGACCCCACCCGCCTGCTCCATCCAGCGCCCCTGGACCCTCCAGTAATCTACCACTTTGAAAGTTTTGGTGAGCTGTTGTGGGCAGAAGGGGGTGGAGGGAGGTGGGTGCTGGCCAGGCCTGCAACAACTCACCAAAACTCCCTATGTGGCCCCTCCAGCCCAAATAACAATCTACTTCAGGGGTGGGCAATTAAGCCACTTGAAGTCCAGCTCCATTTAACTTCTTTGCACTAGAATTTGTTTAAAACAGGACTGTAGAACTCGTACCAAAGCAGCATTCTTCAGGCCCGGCAAATCTAAAGGACACATGCAGGAATCCTTCCATAGGGTAGGAAGCAAGGTGAAACTGGAAAAGCTGGGGGTGGGTGGGGAGGCTTCAAATGGTAATTTCCTGAACAAAATAAAATCAAAAGATTTTATAACGATTATTTCATAGATTTTCATAGATTTCATAGACATTAGGGCTGGAAGGGACCTCGGGAGATCATC
>NW_017728931.1:90964376-90999546 GCF_001723895.1 Crocodylus porosus | reverse complement strand
TTAGCAGGGGTCCAACATTGCCCTTGCTTTTCCTCCGGCTCCCCACATATCTGAAAAAGGACTTTTTGTTGTCCTTGATGCCTGAAGCTAGGCTATTATTAAAGGCAATAGAATCACTGCAACCCACAACTCTCAAAGTACTATTTAAAAACTAGTAGGTGCGTTGGACTGAATGATTAAATTCCAGGTACCCCAAACAGAACTGCAATTGCTCAAAGGATATCACCATTTAAGAAAAAAATCATTTCTGTAGACACTATATATAGACACAAAATCAACTGCTTGTTGGTAGCAACATACAAACAACACACAAGCCAAGCTACACAGGGGGTATTGTTCAGCTTTGGCATGTAACTATTTTTAGTTTCTGAAAGCATCCATATTTGCAAATGCTATTTTAGCTAGTATCTGTTTAGAAATTTCTACTTTTCCCACCCATGTGTATGCACCATTTTGAACTTTAAATCTACAACATAGGGATAAAACGGTTTTGCAGTTATAGGCATTCTTTAATGTGCTTTAAAATAGTTATATCCTGCAAAGAACCCAGCAACATATAAAAAGCAGCTGAAAAAAATATTTGTTTTGGGAGGAAGAAGAAACGGGCTACATGACATCTACAAAATAAAGCAAGTGTATTTTAAGATCTACATGACTGATTCTGAAGTGTCAGCTCTGCTCAAATACTAATCTGCTAATAAAGCTTTACACTCTACAAAAAGAAATTTCACCAGTGGCTTAACAATTAATCATGTAATTGGATTAAAAAGCTGAACTTGATTTAATAAAGTTAAACACACTGTAGTTAAAATCTATTGTCCTCTATGGTCACTAATTTTGAACTAAGAGAGTCCATGTCCCTAATTCCAGATCCAGTTACATTAAAATATTGTACTATACAAAGGCTAAAAAGCTATTATACAGTTGTGGGATCTACTGAAAAATTAATCCTTACAGTAAGATTTCCAGCCCATTGAATATATCTTCATTGGTCACCTCTGACCAGACAGTAGAGGTCATGATTTGCCAGCCCTGTTAGACAAACATTTCCTCGCCCATCCCCTGCTGTTTAACTCTGGCCTGCAGGGCAAATTGTTTAACAACCTTTTTTGTTAAACTGCTTGTTAACAAGGCTGAAGGAAACAGGAGATGCATATCACACCTCCCTCCACTCACAATGCAGCAAGGGACCAAAGCCTGAAGAGCAGGGAATGGCCATTTCAACTCCGATGATGATTCAGTCTCTAGAGAAAGGAGCACCCCTAGGCTACATTCTTACCAAAGGAATCAGAACTCGTGGCAGAGGTGATCTCTTTTATTAGACCAACTAAACATTTGCAAAAGTAATGTCGATTTGCAAACTCTCAGGCACACTCACCCTTCCAGAGGCACAGGAGAATGCCACGAGTTACGTGTCCTTTTGCCTGTAGATCAAGAGGCTACAACCCGGACCCCGACACGTGAGAATGTTAATGTTATGTCAGTAACTTAATCGGGTCCCCCCTGCAACTGTACTTCCTCCTACCCCTCCAAATCGCTACTTGTACTTGCTCTTAGCCCACAACAGGCCGGGAGAGAAGCGATTACTATTAGCAATCCACTGCCAGCCGATCACCAAAACCCTCTGGCTTCACTGCTGCCACTGAGCCACGCACCAGATGTGGGCGCCTGTGCCAAAAGATCCAGATCCAAATGCGCGAAACGGGCGTCCAGCGCCGCCGCCGCCGCCAGCCCCCCGGCTCTTCAGCTCTTCCCCAAACCCCCCTCGCGAGGGCCGCTGCTCCCAGCCCGGCGCTGGCGCAGCGGGTCGGACGCAGGCTCAGGAGCCACTTGCGCAAGGGCTGCCCGGACCGCGGGCTCCCTCTGCTTTGGGAAGACCGGCTGCCTGGGGAGTACCTGGGTGGCTGCGCTACTCAAAGCCAAAACAGACTCAAACAAGGCAGCGGAGGGTGCGACCCGGCCCTACTCCCCTGCGCCGCCTCCCCGGCAAACCACCCCAGCCTAGCGCCCGGCGGGCCCCCCGGGGAAAGCCAGCATTGCCCCCGCGCCCGCGCCTACCTGGGGCCGGCCCGCAGCAAGCGGCCGTGCGGGGCTGCCGGCGCCGAGCACCTCGCCGGCCTCTCCCGCCGCCGCAGCCGGCAGCTCGCACTGGGACGGCGGTTCCCGGCCCCTGGCAAAGGTTATTAACATATGAATCCCCAAACAGCTCCCTAAACAACCCACCTCCAGGCAGGCCCGGCCTGATGATGGGGAGAGCTCTGTTAGGCCCGAGACAGAGAAAGCAACAGCCAGGCTAAGGTCCCTACTCAATCCGGGGGGAGAGGGGAGTGTCGCCCTTGCGCCACCATAAGGGTCCAGGCAGCTTCTTGAGTTACTATTACGCAACCACTTGCACCGCACATTTAGTACCCTCCTCTCCCCCCCAAAAAAGAGGTCTCTGCACTAAAATAGGGATGTCATATACAGGCCTAGGCAGTTTTCAGCAAGTGGCAAAGCCCTGTGTCCAGTGCGCAGAGAGGAGCTGGGGCATCATTCAGTATTTGCATGTATTTGGGGGACACGGCCAAGAAATCCGTCTCGTCTAGACCCAGACACGACAGCAGCGGCGGTGTGCCTCTGAAAGAGCATTTGCAAAAGCCCTGCATGAAAAAGGTTTGTTGGTAAGTAGTACTCGGCCCCGCTAGGAGTAGCAAGAGCCACCTGAAGGCTGCATTTATAAAATGTTGCTGGACAAAGAGCTGCCAGCCACAATGCAGGGTGGCATATTCCATTTTATATAAAGGTTACCTGAGAAGAGTTTCTCTTTCAGGACACAGTAAGGGAGCTCTGTGTTGCACATATGTTTCTGCACACAAGTGAACAATGGCTTCTATTGTGAGTTAAAAAAAGAAAAGAGAAAAAAAAAAAACACACAAACATGTTGCTGTAAATAGCTGGGTAAAATAAATAGCTTGGTGGTAAAACTCTGACCTGTGGCTTGCACTTGCTTTGTCTGGTGCCAGGGAACACAGACAAGGAAAAATAATGTTAGCATTTGCTGGAGTGCAGAGATGCCAGAGGCTTAGGGTTCTAGCGTAAAGTCCATGTAGGCTTACTACTGGTCAGACAATTGTATTTGTAATTCAGACATGCTTGGCTAGCAGCCAGGGTTGATTCCATCTTTGACAATAAACTTTCAGAAAGGGAGGGACCATGGCCATAGCTGTCGCTTTTACTTCCTCTGCATTTTTAAAAAGGTGTAGTCTGTCTCCCAGCTTTGAAATGAAAAAAAGCTCCAAAAGCCAGTTTGTTTGGCTTCAAAGGCTGCCAGGCAGTTTCCTCTACAGAACTGTGAATTTAACCGTGAACACCTAGGTCATATTTCCTTTTTCCTATACCTAACTGTTCTTTGCTTCCCTTGGGAAGTCATTATCAAAAGATAATTTATTAGGACTATCTCTGGGTCAAAGGCGTGAATGCCTCCTGTTTTGAATGAAACTAGGTAGCATTTTTGTTGAGATGCCTGGTGTTGGCAGGTCACAAAATTAATCAGGCATGCATTCCCTTTTCTTAGGCCTCGGCAGTGATGCATATTCTTCAGCAGTAAATTCTTATTTCATGTGTAAACACTAAAATCTCACAAAAAACGTTTCTTGAACTAAAAGGGCCAGCATACTGGCTAATTACCCAATGCTGGCAGCTTGTCCAGTTGTATATACAGCTTGAAAACAGTTGTACAGGGTATATGGAAGTGTCAACTGTTGTAAAATATTTCACAGTTACTTGTAGGGTACTCTTACATTTTGACAGCATTATCAACTTTACAGCCCATTGTGTGTAAGATAGTGATGAAGCAGTTTGCAGACAGTTAACGCTTCCTACAAGAATTAAATTTGAATGAGACAGACTTTATCCACAGGGTGCTAAGAGGAGTCAGTCTTGTCTGAAAGGCATTGTTATTGTCAAGGACGAACTTATTCAGAGAAGGAAAGGCATGAGCCAGAACTGGGCCCCTCAAGAGCTGCCTTTTGTTTCAGTCAGGTGGACCATATAACTGTCCACCCCAAAAGCAAAACTGGGTTTAGCCATCTGCATCCATTTTTCTTATATTCAACCATTATCTAGCCCATGGAAGGCTAAAAAAATAACACATTTACTTAAAATCATCGAGAAAATGGTGTATGGCTAATAATTTCAAAATAAATGTATTGGTGAAATTTCTTTCTACCCAGACCTGGCTAAATTGCACATCTACTTGCTCTAGCATTCTGGATAGAAAGAGGCTGCAAGTTTTTGCATTAAGTTAGTTAAGCTAAGCTGTATTTGACTGGCTGGATAATATGACAAGTCAACATTTGTAATTATGAATTCTAAAGTGAGTACATGCAATCAGGGAATAAAAACTAATTGCAACAAGGCAGAAAGGGGAGAAACCACTTTTCCCTTCTGAGAACAGAATATTTGTCAAGCAGGGATCAAGTGTCAGAGACAGAAGAATGGACCAGGGATCTGATTTAAATGTGACACATTCACAAAAAATAGCTAATTCATAATATTTGATCTCCATTATAAGTCAGCAGTTCATTTATCAGACACAATGAATTTTTAAAATTCCATTTGGAGAGGTTCTACCTGAACTCTAAGGGACAAACTAACTTGATTTGTCCACAATATAAATCTTACACTACCCTAAATGCAAAAGGAAGAACAGGGTGCCTTGCAGGTACAGTGATCCATCTCTAGTTATCTGATTTGTAGACATCAGACTGCAAGTACATTAGGTATGTGGGGCTGGCATTTAAAATGTTATGTGGTAACCACTTGAATCTGGCAGAATAGGAGCTGTTCTGCTCTCTCATTCTTCTACCTCTGCTGCTCTGTCTTTCATCCAAACTTGTTCTGTATGGATGGAGTTTTGCACCTCTCAGGAAGCCTTAAAAATAAAGGTTTTATGCAGGGATGTGTAAGTATGCAAAAAGCTATGAAACTGGGGAACCAGGGTTATGCTAATACCTCCTCCACACCCTGCCCCCAACAGAAATCAACTGATCTTGAAATCAACCCATCATCAACATCATTGCTTTATATCATCCTGATTCTTTAACTATTAAAAATAGACAATAATTAAAACTTGAGTCAGAACCTGGCATGTTAGTGTGGTGTGAGCTAGGGATTTTGTCTGGACCTTGTAAAATTATTGCAGCTTTTGTCAATTTCAATGTCTCTGTTCTATTTGTTGGACTGAATAGTCTCCATCTGGTGGCCAAGTGAACATCTGCCAATACCATTCATCATTAATCAAAAACTGAAATATAAGGAACAATATATTTATTTTTTATTTCTGCTCATAAATCTATGTTGTTGAATTTAAAAAAAATGCGTGTTATCTTGCCTATTCCTTTTTTCTTGACAAACTGGAAACCTAGAGAGTTTGCCTAATGTTATTACCTCGGACAGGACTCTCAGAATTGTTTGTGTGCAGAATATGTTTCTGTAGTATAATACCCCAAATGAGATTCAGAACTCATTGTGCAAGTGTTACACAATCCCCAGCACCAGATTAGCAAAACCTGGTAATCTATAGTCCACTAAAGTTAGCAAAAAGTTTCAGTGACTTCACTGAGTTTTGAATCTGGCCTCAATCCTGTAAATTCTACATACAAACTTATGCTTTAGGAGGCAAACTGGTTTACTAGACTAGACTCCCAGTTTGGAGCCTATAATTCTGTGTTCCCTTCCATCTTAGGCCAATTCTGTTGGCACTTCTAGGTAAGGCCAGGAGGGACCACTGTGAGCGTCTAATCTGACCTGTTCAACAACATAGTCCACGGGGGCTTCCATTTAAACTACAGCATATCCTTTAGAAAAGCGACTTTGACTTAAAAATTACCAGCTGTGGAAAATCCACCACAATACTTGGTAAGTTGCTCCAGTGATTAATCACTCATTGTTAAAATGTATGCCCCATTCTAGACTAAAGCTATTTAGTTTTAGCTTCCATCCACTGGCTCTTGTTATGACTTTGTCTACAAGATTGATAATGGAGTTCTTCAAAGTTTTGGTCCCCAGGTAGGTTCTTACAGATTATGATCCAGTGGCCCCTTAACCTTACTTTCGATAAGCTAAATAGACTGAGCACCTGCCAACAAAACATACATGCTACTATGATTTTCCACAATCAAACTACTACAAGGAAAGTATTTACACTATTTATCACAGTCAAGCTTCTTAGGCTTAAGATACAAGTTACTCCAAACATAATGTTGGCTCTTTAAAGGTTCTTGAAAGGTCCTGATTAAAGCTGAGTAAAGCTAATTCTTCAAACAACTGGATGGCTCAGGGGATTTGTAGTGGGGTAAGAGACTTTTTAGAGCATAAAGTCAGACTGGGTATCAACCTGAATTTACTACTGCCCATGTGATGGTTGTGCTGCAGCCTGTCCGATGTTAGTTAAGGGTGTCAGTTCACTTTCATGGTAAACAATTATCCACATCACAGAACACTGAAGAGATAACACTAGTAATTGCTACCCTTGTTGGCAGTCACAGGAGAGAGACCAAGGGTTGAATAGGAGCAGAGAATGAATTAACCTCTCACCCTTCAAATCGTGTAGGGTGAACATAGTGTGATAGCATATTAGGCAGTACTCAAGTTTGCTGGGTTCTTTGGATTAAGAGAAAATAACGCTCTCCAAGACTGATCCTACTACTTCCCACTACATTAACTCCAACACTTCTGAAGTAAGTGATACAAAATCTAATTTCCCTTCTCCTCCACTTTGTTTAGGGCATAACTATACAAGCTGGAAATGTGCATTTGGGTGAGAGCTATTTAAGCATCTAATAGGTTAAGTATCTGATAATGCTGCCAGAGAAGTCAATAGCAAATGTTATCAAAATCAATAAAAGCAAGACAGGCTTGTATATTATGAAGTATATTAGTTCTCTCTTAAATGTCTTCACACACACAGACACACACACACACACACACACACACCCCTTGTAATTTCTCATTATATGAAAACATGAATGAAGCAGGAATTTAATACTGTCAGAGTTTATTCACAAATCAAGTCTGGGACCTAAGGAAGAAATCAACATTTAGTCTCGAGTATAATCTGGCCCATGGACTACAAGATACATCCTAGAGCTGCCTCTACAAACATCACTTCCAGTTGGTCTTTCCCTTCCATGGGAATATGTCACTCTTCCAAGAGTCACTTCTTGTGAAAAGTTTTACTGAAGACTATTTTACAAAGATATCTATAGTTTGCCTAATCTGTTTAAGGATGTCATCACCACATTCATTAACGTGCCATAATTACAGTGCATAGTTTAGTACCTGTAATTACAGGTACTAACTTCATGCGCTGTAATCAGCACTACAGCACATTAGCATAGACAGTTTTTATGTGATGCTAATGTGTGGATTAATTCTACTGCGAATTAGTATGGGTTTTGCCAGTTGCACTAACACATACTAGAATTAGTCTACTGCGATGTTACTGTCTCATGCAGATGCACCTACTATGCACCTTTTTGTATCCTTAAATACCTAGATACCTTTGTAAACCAGGCCTTTTTTAAACTGGCACTTACACTGGCTGCAAGAGTAAATACAAGTACAACTGCCTCCCAGCTAGGAGGTAGTGATTGAGAAGTGCTAGTGCAGCTTGGGCACAAGCAAATTTTACCACTGTATCTTTAGACACCTTGCTGTCTGTCTATACCAAGGGTGTCCAATCTGTGGTACATATGCCATACGCAACATTTGTGTGCGCTAAATGGCAGGCCAGGGTGGGAACAGGCAGGCGTAACAGCAAATAGGGCATGGAGCAGAAAGCAGAGCAAATTGGGACTCTGGAACCATATCCACATGAGCAGGGGTGTGCGTTCGCAGCAGCAGCACAAATTTGTGCTACTGCTTTGTGCTGCAGTGCACAACCCTACCCATGTGCTTTGCAGAGGGAGCAACTGCTCCCTGTACTGCATGGAGGCCTGGCTGGGGCACAGAGTGCCTCAGCACAGGATTAGCTGGCAGGCAGCCCCCATGCTGAAGCACCCTGTGCCCCAGCCAACTGGAGAGTGGCACAAGGAGATGGGGGAGCAGGGAGGCCAGAGCTGCCTGGTATCCTGTCTCCACACATTTCAGAGCTCCTACACTAAAGGCATCCTGTGCCCCACCCAGCCTCCCTGGCTGGCTGGGCTGCAGTGTGCTTCAAGACATGGGAGCAGGCAGTCCTAGGTTGGCTGCTCCTCTGTCTCCACCTGCCTTAGTGTGGGGGCTCCATGTGCCTCAGTGCGGAGCCCCAACACTGAGGCACGCAGAGACAGAGGAGCAGCCAAGCCAGGGCTGTCTGCCCCCCTGTCTTAAGGCACACTGCACCCCAGTGCAGGGGCTCTACAGTGCACAGAGAAGGAAGAACAGGCAGCCTTGGGCTCCTGCTCCCCCACCTCTGTGTTTGTCTTAGTACAAATTATGCTTTTGTGCCTTGCACTTGCTTTTTTATTCAGAAGGGGCAACGTGTACAGGGTGCACGTACACCCCCTACACATGGTGGTGCATCTCTGCAAAAAGGCACCACTGACAGGCACCGGTCCACGATCACCCCGGTCACTGCTGCTGCTGCCGGTGATGCCTGCAAGTGGTCATCAACCCCTGGTCAGCACTTGCCCCCCTCGCCTGCCGACAGTGCTGGCGGCATCTGTGGGAACTCCCTGCTCACGATCACCTGGCTCCTGCTGTGCTCTCACTGCCGCCAGCGCAGCTGTGCCACCCTAGCTGCCAGGGGCATGCACCACTCATGTTCAGGGGGTTTTATATTTTGCCCCGCCATGGCAAATTTGCATCACCGTGCATGGTTTAATATACTGGGTATGTGGTTTGTGGCGCTGCAGAAAGGTTTTGTAGCACCACAGACTGCACGTGCCTGCATGTCTAGATCTGGCCAGAAGGTGCATCTACCTGCACAGTTAGCATACAGCAATAAACTCTGGCACAGTTTGCACCAAAGTTTATTCCTCCCAGAAGTAGTGTTTACATGCGTGTCTGCAACTGCAGCATATTTAGCCAAGGCATGGGGCCCAAGGGGTCAGCCTTCCAGCTCAGACCTGTTCTGCTCCAGCTCAACACACTGCGGAGGAGCTGGTTGGGGCACAAGTGTCCTATAGTGTGAGCGCTGACTGTTGGCTAGCCCTGCACTGTAGCACCCTACTGCCCCAGCCAGCCCTAGTCACCATCTACACATATATTTCAGCGCACTAACTCCACCGTAGGATAATATTTGTCCTGGACAGTACTATCCTACAGCAGAGTTAATTAATTAACTGTGACCTAACAGGGATGCATGAGTAGATGGTAATATTTTACTGTGGAGCTAATTAGTCAATTCCACAGTAAAGCACATTTGCAGACACACCCGGGGAGATGAGGGGCTAAATTGTGGCATGCCTGCCAAGAAGGGTGGACACTACTGGTCTACACTATAACTTCCCTTTGCCTCCAACAGCAAATCTGGATAAGTTCTAAACCACTCGTGTGAAAAGTGTTGAAAATTCCTACTATGGACGTATTTTTAAAAAGTCTTAGTTTTCAAAATCTGCATATCTATCATGTCACTTATCCAGAGCGACACATATTTGCCTCTACTATGACCCACATTTGTACCAAATAACAGGTTTTTCAAACACAGCTACCATGGAGATGCAGCAAAATTTACCCTGCCATGCTTCCTCCCAGATAATAAAGGTTACTACTTTCCTTTCTGGAAAGGCACTTGCTCCATTTTCCCTTCTTCTGCAGCTTTATGGAAGGCAAGACCTCACTGAAGTTTACCCTATTTGTTCCAAATCCTTTCCAACTGAGCTGCAGCACATCCACACTTCAGAGTTCCAGAGAAAAAGGACATAATTTAATTAGATCACTGAGGGAAGAGCAAGAAGGCAAGTTGGATGGGCAAACAATGGTGAAAAGAACACAGATAGAAAAGGGACTGGGACTGAGAAAGAAAAACACAAAAAAACCCACAGGGACAAATAGGGTAAACTGGTTTTGGGCTAATAGCACTATGTCAAGTCACTCAGATTGCCAGACTCCATTACCTTTTAAAGCAGAGGTTCCCAACCCCCAGGCCACAGCTCCATACCGGGCTGTGAAGGATTGGCTACCAGACCAGAAGTGACCAGCATACTGTGGACCGGCAGCAACCCTTTTTTATACCGAGTATAAAAAAAGTTGGCTTCCGGTCAGTAGTATTGCCAGTCACTTCCGGTCTGCAGTATGCTGGTCTGCAGTTTGCCGGTCCATAGTCACTTCCAGTTCACAGTCTAAAAAAGTTGGGAGCCGCTATAATAAAGCACACACATACACACTTTATCCCAGAGTTTATCTATCACTATGAGGATAATACTGCCATAACCCAAAAAAGATTGCTGGTTGTACCCAGATTCCTGAGCCATTTAATTAGCTATCATCTATCAGATAAGCAATATTAGAAAAAGCTCACTCATGTATTGTATTCATCTCCATAAAACTATCACTTCTAGAACTACTGAGAATGGGGCAATTCTGCATCTGTTCAGGAAAACAAATGCAAGAATTCTGTCCCATACAGTTTCTTTGAATTTGAAATCTGTTATAGTTAGCATAGCTTCAAGTGAAGTCCTCAGTCTTGTATTTAAAGTACAGGTATAAATTATTCCAATCTAAAAAGAAGTTTTAGAAGCTTTATTTTCTTTCTTTCCCTTTCTGCATAGATAGTATAGTACTGATGCAGCTCTGAGACCATGATTCTGATCTGAGTAAGCAGGGAGACAATTTAAAGGCTCCATTAAATTATATGCAGCCATTTTAAGTGATTTATCTGGGATCTGCTCCTCAGCTGACAGGCATACTATAGAACCTACATTACTTTTAGATCCACACTGAATGAATACGCTATTGGTCAAGCCTTACTCATGGTACAACTTTAACCACAACTATTTTACTAGTTCTAAAGCAGTTTTTCCTGTGATATAAATGTGATGCCTACCACATCCCTTCACACAGTTAAAACATCTCTTCTAACTCCCAGCCTGTGGAAGATACACAAAGTGGATTGTAATATGTGCCTACAATGCTTTGCTAGTGGCACCATCAAATCATTGCCTATTTTTCATTTCCATGCCAAAAGAAACATGTTTGTGTAACATGAAAAGGATGTGGAGAGACCAATACTAAACACGCTCTTTTTGCCTTTCTCACTATTTAAGTCACATGTTTATATAAATATAGTCTGTCAATATTTAAAATAAAAATTTGGGTACTCATACAAGGAGGCTGCACTGATTTTAAATGAAGTCAAGTTTATAAACCAATTTTAATCAAGTATACACAAGAAATTGTACAAGTAATGCCTCAATTACAAATCATGCATTGGAAAAGCGGCATGTAATTCTACAATGTTATTTTATTTGTCAGAAACACATACTATAAGTGTATATAAAGTGAACCAAGAGACACACAGATACAAGAGAGAATAGCTTAGGACAACTGTTAATTCATTTTACTATATTCACCTCACATGCCATCCTGGAGGCAGACAGTGATGTAATGCTGACATTAGTAAAGCTCGTCAGAGTTCTGCTGTTCTACATGGATAAGAAGAGATGCATTGTACTATGTTAACTCTTTTTACTATAGCAGTAACAGATACCAATAGATTTACGACCTGTCAAGATCCAGTGCTGGGCAACTCTACCAAAATGCATCATGCACACAAATTTCAATCTTTTGCGTAGGAAGAGCAATTGTTGAGTGACTATTACTCTCCCATGCATTATAGTTACATAAGCCTGAAGACAGTCTACTCACTTCCTAGTGAACAACACAAGTTTCTCTCAAAGACAGGCATTATTTCCACCTCAATAGAGGTTCACTACCCTCCTGTTTGGTAGACTTGTTTACATGACTGGGTAGGCCATGTCTGTCAAGGCCATTTTTGTAGCTCTCTCAGCTTTCAAAGGTTTTCTTTTCCTTATATTCAGAAGTGTGCCAAATGCCATACTGGAACAGAATGAAATCCCATTTCTAAAAATGTATGTTGCAGATCAACTTTATTAAGAAGCCTTGGGGGGTTTTGCACTGAGAATTTTTATTAAAAATCAAAATATAATTTAAAAATGAGGCTGGGTTTAGACTGTTTTGTCAAATGCAACTGAGATGTAATCCTGAAAAGTAGCAGTGGGAGAAAGCTCCCTTCCTTGTTTACAACATCTACTAAAATCCATTATTCGTGTTATACCAGCAAAACTGTTACCTGCAATCCCAACAACATGGGAAAATACCTTGATTTTTAGGTGGAGATTATTTTAAAGTAAAAGAAAAGAGCCACCATCTTTGTAATAGGCATTAAAAGGCTTTGTTTAAAAAACCAAAAAGCCCTATTGTTTTTTAAGATAGCATTGGAGTGTTGTAGTTTGATGGGCCAGGAAATGTGGAAAAAGGGGGTTTCTCAGCAGTATCTTTTATTGGACCAACTTCATAGGTGGGAGAAATATTATATAAAGTGCAAGGAACTTGTCTAACATTTCTCCCAACTACTCAGTGGGCGTGTCTACACATGCCTCCAAGGCGCAGTTGTTCCTGCCCTGTCCCGATGGCGCATGGTTACTTTTAGCTGCTACATCACTGTAGCAATGCACTATAATGAGGTAGCATGTTGCTATGGCACATAACATCAGCATCACAGTTTGTGCCTGCCGACACTATGTCAATGTAGTAACGAGCTACGTCGCCATAGTACGTTGCTACAGTGATATAGATGTGTAAACGTGCCCAGTTGCTCCAAAACAAAACAAAAAAAAAAAAACTTAATATTAAAAGCTTTGCTTCTTGTGCTTTTTTGAAGATGCTCTTTGGTCTTCAAACCATCTTACCTTCAACATCAACAGGCACTTTTACGCCTGTTTAGCTAACTTTGTATTGCTAGATAAGATTTGGTTTAAAAAATAATGTTTTAGTATTTTAATTTTTGTTCCTGGGAGGGATGCAGTTCAGCTTGGTGCTCCTGTGGTTAGACTGGCTTTCTATTTTACAGAATGCTGAGGAGGAATAAACTCCAAGTGATTAATTCTTAATCCAAGATTGCTAGTGCCTGAGCAAAACAGACAACAAAAAAGGTTCTACTAATGAAAAAGTTCTCTCTCTTTTTTGACTCAACTGTAACACTCTTATTATATGCAACACCCATGTAGTATTGGGGCCAAATTGACAGATACTGATTTGTGATATTATCTAGGACAGGGATCAGTACCTTACAGCCAGCAAGCCAGATCTGGCCCACAAAGAGGGAGCACAAGACGATCCTTACATTTCCAAGGCAGTGCTGGCACTGATGGTAGAGCCATACAGATTTGAACAACTGAGCTTGGCCCAGTTGATTTCAAATTCAGAACTAATTTGGCCTTAAGCCAAAAAAAGCGGTAGCTTCCCATGAGCATTTTTGGCACCAGGGGAAGGTGTCGGGGCTTGTTCTGACTTCTCTGAGCTCTGGCCAGTAGAGCTGTGTGAAATTTCACCGAGTGTTTCATTTCAAAGCTGTTTTGAAACGTTTCGAGCTCAAAACAGTGAAATCAAAATGAAACAAAAAGCTTTGAAATGAAATGAGGGCACTCAAAATGTTTCCAGTTTTGAAGCAGCATTGCGGCAGGAAGCAGGAGAAAGCCAGGGCTGCGCTCCAAGTGGCTCCGCACCCCCATGAGCTCAGCCTGGTGGGGAGCGGAGCACTGGCTCTCCCCACCCCGTGCTGCTGGGCTGTGCTCCATGGGGCTGGCAGAGCTGACTGGAGCACAGCCCTGGCTCTGCCCTCCTCCCGCTGCCAGGCTGCACTCCAAGCAGCTCCGCAGCCCCATGGAGCTCAACCCAGCGGTGAGAGGTGGGCAGAGCTAGGGCTGCGCTCAGTCTCCTACTGCCAGGCTGTGCCCAGCGCCAGTCCCAGGTGGCAGCAGCAGCCTCCCATCATCCAGTACAGATCCAGGGGCCTGCACCCCCAGGAGGAGTCCAGCACAACCCCACAGGCCTCCTGGGGGTGTGGGCCCTGGGATCTATGCGCCAGATGACAGGAGGCTGCTGCTGCTGCTACCACCAAGTGTCTTGAATTTTGCTTTCAAGACTTTGGAGGTGCAGTTTCTGAGAAACCTCCGCACCCACCTTGAAATTTGGCAGGCCTCATGCCCTCAGAAGCAGCTACCATCCCTACAGTTTGCATCTGAATCAGGCAACAAATGACAATGTTTTAAGCATTTTCATGATTCCCCAGTATAGCCTATGGGTGAAATGTCAAAACAGTTTCAATGAAACAACACGGGACAGTGCTTCGAAATGAAGTGACGAAATGAAACACCGTCCCTTTGAAACGGCTAAATGGACGTCGAAACGAGACGATGGTGTTTTGCACAGCCCTACTGGCCTGGTATTGCAGTACCTCCAGGCCCATGCCTTTTTAAGAGCCACACAAAAAGGGTTCTCGTCAACATGTTTGCCCAACATGGGCCACGTATACTCAGTATTGGCTACATTTAAATTAGCTTCAAAGCTGGTTTCCATTACTGAGCACATGCTGATTTGGCAGCAGTATGACCACTGACGATACACAATGATTTACTGAGGTTTCCTTGTATGCAAATGTGAGACAAAGGGCTTCCTCTCAATATGCATGGAGGGGAGGGAGGACACACAGTACCTCATCTTGTATTCTAGTAAATACAGTAAATCAAATGAAATTTTACAAGCCAGCTAGCTACTTATCCAGGTATACCATTTTATTCTATCAATTTACATATGAATCAGAAAAATTCAATTTAAATTCCCCTCAAAATTAAATTTTCATTATCTTTAATGCTTTATATCTTTATGATAATAACAAAGTCCAGAGCTTTCAAATACATATGAGTGGTTAGTTTTACTCATGTGAAAGTTTACAGAATCATATGAATATATGTACTTATTAGAATTATAAGCTTATGTTATTTTTCACATTTGAGGGTTTCATATACAGCCAGATTAAATACACAGTATTGCCATCAACTTGAAATACAATTCAAGTAAGGATTGTTTTCAACTCTTGGTTTGTAATCCTGACACGAGACACCATTACATAAAGCTTGCAAGTCATTTTACCTCCGTTCAGAGGTTTAAAAGCAGCTGTTTTGACAATGCATACATAATACCCTAGCTCTTAAATGGCAGCCTTCTACCTTTCAGCTACTCCCACTTGGGCTCAACATGTCCCAGCTTCTTTTACATCAGTTTATACAAAAGGATAGATTCTTTTGACTGAGTAGATAAAGTAATTACACCAATGTATTGCTTTAATAAAAATCATGGAACTTACTGAAGACAAACAAATGGTGATGCATTTTCATATAATGTTTCTAAGCATAGACTCTATTCCCTATATTATAACTAAGTAATATCCGATTCATGTAACAAAACCTAGAGTTGAAATTTAATAGCTGCTGAATAAGCATTACCATTCTAATGTGCCTTTTTATAGCTCCATTTTTCCAGTCAAGGTTTCTGAACATTTCACACCAAATTTAATAGGCTCATTCTCAGCCCAGTTTAAGTTGTAATTATGAAGACCAGATAGTGGGGAAACATGCACTCTTCTTGCTCCACCTTTTTGCAGCTCTTGCCTTGAGCATCTGTAGAGTGGCTTAGCCACTTAAGATTGCAATTTGAACTGTTACAAGGAGCTAGTCCTAGGCCACAGATGCAATTGTCATCAGGCGGTCTAGTAAAGTTAGTATTTGCCAAAGTAAGATGTAGAATAAGTCTTGTATGCGCGCACGGTAGTACAATCTTATGGCCTGCTAACATCCTGTTGGTTCTGCACATGTACAGAAAAACGCATCTAGAGTTCACTCATTGGAGTGAAGGAGGGTGAACTGCTGCAGACACATCAAGTTTCAGAAGATACAGGTTAGTAAGCAAAGAGTGTGGGAATATAAAAGTTCACAAAAAAAGTCATAGCATATTGGTCTGCAGCTTGGAAGACGGATCATCTTCACATGTAATTTATATTACACACAGCCTACTCTTATCACTGCTCCTCCCACTACTGTTAATTTAATCTACTACAATTCTCTTCATTCAGATTCCTCCATAAAACACCTTCCCTTGCAATCAGAAGTGGCAGGCCAATGATCATTGCCATGTTATAGAAAGGCAAGTGTTGTTGCCACGGTGGTCCAGGGTATGTGGAAGAAGCAACGAGTTGTTTGTTAATGCCAGTGTCTCTTATTGTCCCAACTATATTCATAAATGGCAGGAGAAAATATTATTTGGTGGGGCTGGGTGGTGCAGGGCGCTCCCACCTGGCCCTGGCCCTCCCTCTCGAAAGGCTGTTGTGGGGGCTGGCACACTCTGGTGCTGTACATGCGATGGCAGAGGAGCACACGGTGCGCACGCTAGGCATGGTGCTATCACGGCGGGGTGCAGCAGTCCCACTGGAGCCACTGTCACTGGCCCAGTTTGGGAGGGCTAAGCCCCATTAGCCCCGGCCTTCTGCCACATTTGTATATAGTTGAAAGAAATTAGAAAAGTTTTTGGACATAAAATGCCTTTCCTCAGGTTTGTGAAAGAAAGAAGCACAGCCTAAACTAGTTTTGTTTAACTCCATTATATGCAATGAAAACAGTTACTTTTCTAAGTGACTTGTCTAACATCTCTTCTTACCTATATAGTTGGTCCAGTAAAATATTACTAAACAAACCTTGCTTCTCATGTTAATTACATACCATATGTTCTCACATGCAGTGCACACCTTTTTTGTAAAAACCAGCTGCTAGGAATTTGAGTATGCATTATATGCGAAAGATACAGTAAGAACAATTGCTGCCATTTCAAGCAAGGGTAAGAGTAAAGTCTGCACTGACCCACAGGGAACAACCACAACCAGAATCAACTCCTTAGCTGCTGCTATTCAGTTACTTACTACAAGGAAAGACCTTCTTTGCTTTGTTCTGCTTCTCAAAAACAAGGTGCATGTGTTATTTCTGGGTGTGCTGTATGCTAGAAGGATACAGTAATTCCTACAGAAATGCCTGGGCTTTCAGTTCCAAATGGTACAGAGGTAAGAACTCAGAGCTCTCCTCTTCATACAGTGTCCTACTGATGGTAAGAAATGATACCAGTCCTTTAAAACAAACAAAAACAAACAAAAAATCCCAAAACTGGTTTCTGAAGAGTAAACACCTCAGCCAGGGATTCATATTTGTCCTTTGTAAACTTCAAAGGAGCAGCACTGCCAAATTGATATCAAGAAATGCTCTTAGACAAGACCCTGAAGGAAGAGCAGAGGCCAAAAAGATACTGCTTGATCAGATGGGTATTCCACAAAGAAGATACAAATATTAACAAATAGATGACGTTATGAGCAATTTAATTGCAGCAACCTCTGTAGTTCCATCTACAGATGCACTGATTCCAGAGGGATCTAGATTTCTTGTTTTGTTCTCTGTTAATTGATGGCAATGGGACCCACAGTAAACAAGCTGGTAACATCTATGCATTTATGATAAAAGGATCTCCCCCATTCAGTTTTCAGTAGTCCTAGGTAACAATTAAAGTGTTATACCCTTAAAAAGTGTTAAGGGTTTTTGTATACAGTTTCATAGGGTTAATCTACATAATATTTGTTTGCTTTACTTTATATTGGGAACCAGTCTTTTGGTTGGCTGTAGACACTCAAACTTTTCAGTAGCTCCTCACCCTAAAACACCTTAGTTAAAAAGCTGGAATGATTGCTTTACTAAACCTCACACCAAGTTGTGAAACTAGCAGCAATCAGTATTGGCTATAAAAGCCATTGGATTCGGGTTCAGGGACCAGCACCTGTTGTACATGACACACTCAGATACTACATTTTTAAAGCATAGGTTTCTGGAATGGCATCAGGTGGACAGTTGCTAGTTTGTTTATTTGAGATGATCCCTAATTGCAGAACCAAGTATTTCAAGAGACATCAGCCATGAAAACAGAAAGTGTTCCTGGTAGGAATAACAGACCTCATCAAATCATGAGAGAAGTTCAAGGTATCTTGGGCACATGCCCAGCTTGTTCATTCTAATAAAGGTCTTTGAAAAATCAGTCATGATTGTGTTATTACCCAGCTGCCCAGGGCCATTACAAACTGACCACATCTACATATGCATTAACGTAATTTAGTTAATGCACATTAAATAGAGTACTTCCACTGTAAGGTACTAAGAAAATGTGCATTAGCTTATCTTAATGCGCATTACCTAAATAACAATTTGAGTGACACTTTAATGTGTATTAAAATAAGCTAATACACATTAAAATGCAGAATAGACATGCCTACTGATTACATACACTTTTTGGTGAGAGTTTCTAATGTCTGGAAGGCAGAGTAGGCAATATTAGTGGAAGTACATGCATGCTTCTTACTATAGAAGAAAAAAGCTGGACAGCTTTGAGCCTCCTGATAATAGTTTCCTTACCAGACAGAAGGGAAGTAGCTCTGTCTAGGACGGAAAGGGCATAAATCCAGGATAAAAAACTCCCATGTTGTGCATAGGTAGGAAAAGCAGCGCAAAGCCTTCCTTTACGCAGGAAGCCAGTTCACAGAAGAGGGTGTTAACAAGCACAAGGAACCAAGTTTTTGGCAACTAAGAGAGATCCATGCATTTATATCTTTGACACGAGATGGAAAATTGATAACCACGTGGCTTAAAAGAAGTGGGAAGGTAACTGCTGTTTGTTATACTAAAAAGGAAAGTCTAGTCTCCGCACGAGTTGGGAGAGAAGGGAAGATCTACTGACTCTGTAACCTTAAATTTTACAATGTTGAGGCTGCAGACAAGGTCAAGCCTCTTTCTCCATCAAATGCCATGGTTCTGTCAGCAAATTCTGTGGTAAGCATTACTTGTTCTTTGTACAAACATAAGCAAGTTTAAAGATGCAAGTTTGCATAAAAGTTTACAGAAGCCATAATACTACCTGTGGCATTAGCAGTCTCATTGCATCCAGTGTTTTGGGTAAGTTAATTTGCCCCCCCCCCTTTTTTTTTTATATACCAAAATTATGAATTATGCACCGTTTCTAACAAGAATACAGTACTTCGCATTACCTGAACATTAGTGTTATAAGTCCAGTTCTTCATCCTGTAATGTGAATTAGGTGATGTCCTGCTGGGTTCAGGCATGTTTAAACATGCTAACTCCAAAACAGCTGCTCTCTTCTTTTGCTATTGAACGTTGATTAGCATCATAGCACACAACACTGCAGGGCATATCATGTGTCACACTATGACATGCAATATCAAATGAGAATCCAAAGCAGATTCTATCATTCAAACAGCTTTCTTTTACTTCTCTATAGCACAGAGATAATGAAGCACATGGTTTCTACTCTACTGGCAAACAATGAGGAGCTGTTTAGAACCCAATCTTGGACAAAGCCTCCTACAGTTTTCTGTACCATCAAGTAAAAGTGTTGTCAGAGACTGGGATATTTCAGTCCTATGAATAGTTACAATCCCAATGTTTTCCAATTCATGCCTCAGTATTAGTTTTACTTTGAGCTTAGTATTTATCACATTGCAGGATTACTATGGAATCCACAAAAATATTTTCTGAAAAGCATCATAATCTAAAACTTCACAGAGTGCCATATAAATTTAATATACACCAGTCATTCTAAGACCCAAGGGGTGTGTCCGGATAAGTGTGCGCGTGTGGTTTGTGGCACCCCAGACCAGTCTGTGGCATCATGAATCTCATGTGCTGCACATACAGGTGTTTGCTGCATTGCTAATTTTCAGCACAGCTGGGTTGTTTTTTTTTTTTGACATCAGGAAATCTGTCTCGAAAGAAACTGCACCTGAAAAAAAAATGGGACAGTGCTTGTGGCAGCAGTGTGCCTCACTCAAAACCAGAGCCATGCTCTGGGTGCCAGCCAGGCTCTGAGTGCCAGATCAACACAGCTGGAGCCCCAGAAATCCCCAGGACTTCAGGCAAGTCTGCTACGGGTAGGCCAGGTACTGGTCCCAGCCTCTCCTACGCCATGGCTGAACTCACCATGCAAAGCGTGCATGCATGAGCATTCCCCAGGGACAAGTAGCAGCAGCACAACTACGTGTCACTGCTATATGTCCCTGGGGAAATGCACATGCACTCTTATCTGAATGCATCCGAGGAGTATAGAATTTTACTCTGGGCTCTGATGCCTAAAGTAGGTCTGCACAACACTGCAGTGTTGTGCAAAAATATCTAAGTTAACACCAAGTAAGCTAGCTCAGCTCCCAAAATTAACAGTAGAGCAAATCAACCTGTATTGTTTCTAAGACCTAAGGTTACAGAAGTGTGGAGCATTCAGTTTTGGCTTCAGCACCACTGCATAGCACTGCATTATACTAAACTTATGATACAACTAAACAGAAACACGACTTTCTTAAAACTGTGGCAAAAGGGGAAGAATTTACACTGAGCGTCTCAGAGTCCAGAGGGAGAACTTTTACATGCCTCATATTAAAAAGCAGTAACACCACAAACATAGTATTCAAAAGTTACAATTTTTATTCTCAGTCCCTTAATGCACAGAATGATACTGTTTTATAACAGATTTTTTTTGATGTTTGGAGCTTGAATAGAGACAGCTCAACATGCATATATGCATTAAGAATGCCTACAGTATATTTACAAGTTTAACATTGTATTTTATTCAACAGAGTAATACAATACACGCACGTTACATTACATTTTTTAGCCTTGATTCCAGACATTTAATTACACTTTCACTTCGGTTATTTTGCAAGTGTTTAAGACAACCCAAAGAGTTCAAATTCTGCTGTCAGCTATACATCTAGTCAAATAATAAATAGAACTGGACCCTAATTTAGAAGTGTTTTAGCAGGTTAGTAATGATGGCACATTAACAGGAAAACAATACAATAAGGTAATAGATTTGCATCTCTTACTATGCTGTGCCCATTTTAGTCATTGCACTATAATGTGATCACAAGGCAATTAAAGTGTTCCAGACCCACTGTTCAATTCCCTCTTATCCATATTTAAGTACTCCTAGGATACATCATTCAGGTATTTAAGTCTAAATAAAAGTATGAAGATGTAAAAAACAAAGTCCAAAAAACAGTGTTCTCTGTGTCTCCTGGTGATTACAAGAAACACAGGCATTTTTTCAGGCCTCACTTTATTTTCTATGGCAAAGTCTGAGAGACAGGGTTTAGGACATGGCTAAGAAACTATAGGCATTCACAGACATGCTCCAGGAGTGGGGGTGCTTTAGAGTGGCTCCAAGAGCTGCTCTAATTAAAGCTCCTGGAACATCACATGCGTCAATGTCCCTGCACTGAAAAATGGCAGTGGGGGGTGCTTTAACTAAAGCACATCAAACAAGATTTAAAGTGCCCCACCTCCTTTTTACAACATGAGACACTGGAGTCTGCTAAATCACAGTAAGTACCATGCTCCAGCAGACTCTATTAATCAAGTCTGCTCTGACACACTATAATTACAGCATATCAGAGCAGCCTTTCTGCATGTGTACAGGCACCCTTTTAGGCCACAGTCACTTTGAATTTTGGTTTTGAAGCAAAGACTAGGAACAAACAAAGTTTGGAGCACTAAATAACAGTTTCAAAATTAACTTTTGTTACTTATAAATTCTGTATGCTGCATCAGGTGTACCCCTTATGCTCAACGTAGAGAGCTACAGTTGTCCAACTTAAAAATAGATAGGTATCCCTTGAAGAGGAGGCACACTAGGGATTTTCAGCAATGTAACACGGCAGGAGACTGCCTACTCTTGCACCATAATCTTGAAATCTTGTAAAAAAGATGGCCATCCTGATTGTCTGAGATCCATTCAGCAGAAGTCAGTAATTTCAATCAACTGCTAAGTCACCCAAACTCTTGGGATGTCAAAGTATCAGACACTCAAGACTTTAAAAAAATGGTATGCAAACACTGTGGCAATAAGACCCACCTGCTTGAGGTCACTTTGTGTGCCAACCCCCGCAGTGAGGTGATGAGGATGTTTAAGGGGATACTTTTAGCACCACTTTCACAGTGCTCAAGACCTTTACTGCCAGCATGCTCAACAGTGGTGACTTGGGGATGCCCTTTGGGCATCCTCATTTCTGAAGTTGACAGACATGGAGCGGAGGCAAAAGGTCTTGTTGCCTTGACAGTGAAGCTGTCCTCCCTGCCACTGCAGTGTAGATATACCTCAATGTTGACACTACTTACTAACTAAAAAGATCTGCTTTTATGAGCCTAGACTAAAAATACTGTTCATCAGCATCACTACATTTACTTATATGATGTTCCTGTCTGAAAACTTGATTGATGGTGTCATATTATAGACAAAAGTGCTGTTGGAAATTGGTATCTTTTCTGATGACCTTGCCAAGGAAGTTAGAAACTAGGTATCATTTGCTGAGGGTATAAGTGCTCTGCAATGGCTATTTCTCAAGTTACCAAGTTATTGCATCCCTTATGGTGGCTGTATTTGGCTACTGTCATTATAGATTCAGGCATCAAAACTAGTCTTCGCTAGCCTTAGGGCACAAGGGGCAATTTCACAAATGGCAAACAGAACAATCATCAGTTTTGTTTGGGTGATCTATCCAGATGCCACAAGACAGAAGGATGCTGGCCACCTCTCACATGCTTATGGTTTCCTTTGTCCATTCATTTACTCTAGCAACATAAGGCCCCAAGGAAAGGAAGTCCTGTTCCAATCACTTTTAGTCTAGGAAGTGTTCTATCAGACTTAAACAAGTATTATAAGAAAATGAAAACAGCGAGAGAGTGTGCATCAAGAATTGCATATACACAAGAAAACTATTTTAGACTATTCATTTGATGAAACAAATTTAAGAAACCATTAAAATACCTCCTAGAATATATGGGCATATTCCTTACAATTTTTTTTTAAAGTTAATATTATAGTTAATAGAACATAGCTACAATTTTTCCTCATCATTCATATTCGCAGATTTATCTCTAGTACAATAGTAGTGCCCAACCTTTTTGCCCAGCAAAAAAGGCAGTACCTGAACTGTCTGAGGACCGGATCCAGCCAGTGGTTCCAATCTGGCACCCAGGTGAGCACCATCTAGCCCACAGAGGCAGGGAGGGGGATAGGGATAGGAGGGGAAGGCATGATGCAGTTCGGCCCTAATGCAGCCTAATCAGGGGAAAGGAGCTTGGCTTTGCCCATGGAGAGGAAAGGAGGCATGGCCCAGCCACAGTGAGAGGGAAGGGGGAGTAGTCCAGCCCTGTGTGGGAAATGGGGAATGGCAAGGCCCCAACAGGAGGGGAAGGGTCATGACCTGACCCCAATCCAGAAGGGGGAGGCCGGGGTATGGCCCAGCCCTGTAGGGAAAGACTTTGCTCCAACCAGCCACACAGAGAATGAAGTTTGGATATTTGGCAGGGAGAGTGGTGGCCCTATTATTGGCAACCTCTCCCCTGCTGCCAAATGTATGGACCCATGGAAAGACCCCATAGCCCAGATGGGCTCCATGGGCCACATTCAGCCCAAAGGCTGGAGCTTGAGCAATCCTGCTCCAGTATATAATACTTCTAAACTACGTTTATATAGTTCAGTCTGAGCACAGAAAGTAGCTATTGTAGATCTTACAGTGGTTTGCACGTGATACTTTCCATTAAGGAAACTCTTCTGTTAAATAAAATCCTTTCCTCCATTTCATGTTGTTTGATAAAAATACAAGTTTCATTCAGCAGCAAAATAAAATCTTTTTGAACTATGAATTTACAAAGAAAAAATAAAAAAGGAAATGCCACTATAACACCAAAGGCAGAACAAAATTAAGTAAAAAAAAAAAAAAAAATAGGGTAAGTGCACGATAAGGATACAATTACAACTTGTGTGTCCCCCCAAAATCATGCTCTTCTCAAGATTAAGAAATTCAACTGCCATATGTCAGTTTCCTTCATACAAACACATTAGTATATCACATTGGATTTGGCACATCAGTGTGGAGTAAACTATACTCCAAGTTACCAATATGAAAAACTACTTTCTGTAAAATAATTTAAAAAAATAGAGTTCTCCTTCAGTACTGCTTAGTGAAAAGCAGATGGAACGTTAGCTGAACCTGATGAGTTTGAAAAACAAACGCACATGGGTTTTTGCCCTAGCAAACTACAGGAGTCTGTGAATTTTATTTCAATGGGAGAATCAGTTTGGGTCAACACTCTTTAATACAGGTATAATCTTCTACTATTATATTATGAAGTTTGAGGCTTAGGTCTTCTGTTTGTGTATGTATAATTTATCATATTGCTGTTTGGCAAAAACAACTCAGTGCTGATAAAACAATAAGGGCCTGATCCAAAAAAAAAAAAAAAATCACAAAGTCAATTCAAATACTCTCCTGTAATGCAGCACAGGCAACCATCAGTGCTCAAAACTGGCTCAAAAACTTTTTTTAGAATTCATTTTGGATTCTTCTTTCTTGGCCTTGTAGTATTTGAGTATAGACTGTTTGCAGGTTGCATTTTCAAAAACTTTGCTTTACAACGTTAAGGGCTAAGATTTGGATGGTTTTTTATAAGCCCCGGTTCCATCACAATGTAGAATTTTTCTGTTGCATCTCCAGTTGTGTTTTTATTGTATTACACAAATATGCCTAGATTTGGAGAGATCTGTAGTAATATAAAAATATCTTCAGTTTCTATCAAGCATACGCAAAGCTGTTGGACAAGCACGGCTCTTCACTGTTGTCTCTTGCAAAACCAAGGACCTCACCTTACAAGGACTAAACATTGTCTCCTATTTATTTCCTATGGAGTCAAGTGTTCAGCACTTCACAGGTATTAATGGCTCAAATAGCCCTGTTATTCAAATTACATTGCCAACACTTCCTTTCTGCTGTTCCTAAGAGTAAGGAGTGATGGTTATTTCTTTCAAGTTTTGAAATAATGTTCACACTCACAGGTATTTAGATAAAAGTTATCTTTGAGTCAGAAAAGGTTGTGCTTTATAAGGAGACAGACCACTCTAAAATGGTACAATAAAATGTGAGACATGATAAAAATTCCATTACTTGCTTATCTGCAGTGATTCTTCACAGTTCAAAGGGTCAATTTCACACCAGGGTACCAGTGCTTATCAGCTAGCTGCTGATCCTTTCAATTGCAAAGAAAAGTGTTGCCTTCAGCTGGCATAACAATGGCACAATTAAACGGGCACTTCAAAGATAGAGACTCTGTAAATGCTTTGAATTTGCTGTTCTTTCCATGCCATCAATTTCCAACAGACTTTCTTGATGCAGAGATCAGGTACTGTGAGTCAAAGTCACAGAAACTGTTTCAAACTACATACCTGCACTTCCAAACAACAGTTTCAGCTATACAAGTTATTTGTTTTTAAAAAAAGAGTAACCCACACTGCTTTGCATTCTAAAACTTACCTGTGGTCTCACCCACTAAAGTTCAGCTTTAAACAACACACATCACACCACCGTTATTCACATCTGCATCTTATATTCCTTAAATCAAATACAGATATGGGTGAAAAGGAGGGTTGCACAGAACTATGATATAGTATAAGCCCTCTTCCCCTTGTATAGCACTGCCACTTTGGACTCCAGAACAGCAGCCATCATTTAAGATACGTCTATTACTTAAACTAGCATGCTTTCAAAAATGACCCAGAGTGCAACAGTTGATGGGACACCCTTGTGATTTTAGACAGCTGTTCTTTCAGAAACTCCACACAGCACAAACTGTTCCTGCTTAAGGGAGGAGAAAATCTGGATGTCCACTGAGGAAGACACATATATGAATAATTATGATCTTAGTGCTGTTCAAAACTTGGGTAAGAAAGGAGTAGGACAACCAGTCTATGGCACTTGGCATGTCAAGTGGACAAAGCCTGAAATTACCCCAGAAAAACTATCCTTTTTCTGACCGTCTACCTTTTAGCCCAATTTCAGATAAATCCTTTTGATCAAGAACTAACAGACCAACTCAGATACATTTTAACTGGTTTAAGAAAGTGCCCAGAATTACCACTTGATGACTAAAGTGAAAGTTAATAAGCCAATAAAGTAATGCTTACAATATGGATTATGTTTCAAATACTGGGCAATGTGAGCACAGATTGACTTGAAACTCGCAGCTATCCTAGGATCATTTGATCTGAAAGAGACATAAGCGTATAAAAGACACATATATGTAAGTCTATAACCCACGCCTCTTTCAAATCAAATCAAATCCTACGATGGCTACAATCATTTGTACAAAGTTCTGCTTAAAAATACCTGACCAGACACACAAGTGGTGGATCCAGAACAAAAACTGTTGCTCACAATGTAAGCATGTGGCCATTCACCTTTTTCCTGCTAAATTTGTAAGTGAAGTGTGTACTACGAGACCTCTGTCTGCTTAAATTTTTACAGCACTTCAAAAAGATTTAAAGCATTGAGCACTGTCTGCTTATGCCAGTAGACAGCTGTTCATTCTGTGTCCAGTTTGTCCCACAGCCTGACATAGATTTGTCTCTTATTTCATAGACAACTTACCCCAACCTCTACTCAGCTTCACTGTCCCTTTCTTGGTCCCTGATGCATGTGTGCACAGACACACTGTTCAAGTAATACTCCCCATACACTCACCTCTATTTGAGAGTCTGGTTTATTAGAGTTACACAAGCAAGAATACTCCCCTTAGGAGTAGGCAATTCACAAGCTGCCCATCTCTGATTTAGTTATTTCCTTCTCCCACTAGAGCAGGGTTTCATCCTTGTAAACTCAGCTCTCCACTTGGCTGAAGCACTCTAGTCTGTTACCACAGGACTCCACAGCTCTCTTACTAGTATTTGGACTCAGTAATCTGTCATCTATGGCTACTATAAAGATAGAGCTAGTTAGCCATGACGGTATGAAGTCAGGAAGAAGGCAGGGTAGATATGCATCTTTACAGACTAATTTAATAAGGTACTTAAGCACAGTAGTTTCTATACAAGGAGTGGAACAGACTAGACTATTTTGGTTTAAAAGCACCAATGTAAGACAATTCTACCAGATATAACTATGTCTACCAGTAATGTGTACTAGTAAATTTAGTTAAAAATTAAAATCACATCCTTAACTGAGATTTATATACAATTAAAAAATGTGCATCCACTAATCCTTGTGCACATTTGTAGAGTCTAGCCATAGTCTTGAGCAGAGAGAGAGGTATGCTAGTCTGAAGTTAGGAAAGAGGCAGGGTAGATTTGCACCTTATACATTTCTGATTTAGTTTAAAGCATAAGCTTTAGATCGTTTTATGAGATGCAGTCAGTGAGTTCGGGCTCATAAAAGCATATATGTTATACATCCAGTTTAGTTAGTCTACAAGGTGCATATCTACCTTGTCTTCATAGTCTTTAGGCCTCAAAACTAATGAATTATATTAACAGAAATGAGAAAATAATCTTCATATACAAGTAATCTCTGTGCATCTGTAATCACACATTAAATGTGCACTCTGCAGATAGAGAAATTGAGACTTCCTCAAAACCATGTACCCCATACTGTACTTGTTCCTCAGTCACATTAGCCATATTTTTGCCATCAAGCATGATACTCTGTCATTCATGGGAAGTCCAAGACCCTGCCAAGGAGGATTTTATTGGTCTCAGCAGTCACATAAATCTGCCCCCCCACCATGCCCTGTATTAGCATTTAGGACTTTTAAAATCGAGGAGTTAGCAGTGTGATTTCTAAATGGATGTTACATAAATATGATCCTAAAAGATCCAATCATTTCTAGTGAGCTCTAGGGGGCAGAGCTAGAGGTGAGGAGAGCTGGCTTTCTGCTACAAGATGTATTTCAGTGTAGTCACTTCAACAGTAAACATTACAGAGGTTCCAGAGCAATGAGTATTTGTTAAAGTGTAAATGCTAGAAATCAAAGTTTGAAAGAACCCTGCACAGGGCAATCACCACATTTAATCTAGAGAACTTCAAACACTGCTGACCCTCCATACAACTAGGTGAGTGGGATAAAATGCATGCCTGATTTAAGCTCATGTAGAAGAGCTAATCTATTGTTACTCCCACAAGCCATAAACTGAAACTCGATAGTGCCATCTTGTCAAACTAAAAAAAAAGTTTTAGATAAGATCTGATCAGTTCTTATCAGGATGCTTTCTCTCCACACTAAATATTGCATTTTGACTGTAGAATAAGCAATTATTTATCTCGGGAAAAAATAAAAGTCAGGAATTTTATCCAACCTAAGATTTTGCACTATGCAACTTACCCTGAATTTCTTCTTAGAGCTACTTCTAGACATCTCACTGAATCTTTATGAAATAATGCTATGTACCATACTATAATAAAAAAAAACACTTAATGTAGTAAATAAGACAATAAGGGAGCATCTTAGATAATTCACCAATATGAGGGAGTATTATTCAATCTTGGATAGTTCATATTACTGAGCCAAAGCAGCTCCTGCCTCTTCATTAGTCTCTTTACATTGGATCACTGTGCCATCATCCATGTAGGATACTATATACTGCTCATCACTTGCTTATCACAGCATGTTTCAGAATTAAGTGCACTTATGGGACGGGGTAGTTGAAGGTGTTACTGAGGGAAAGCTAAGGTGACGTGGATTCTGCATTTTGCTTTGAATCCATGGAGGTTCACAAGCATTCTACTTCTGAGAGGGAGTTTCAGAAGACCATTTTTACACCCATAAGTACCAACTAATCCAAGTAAACACAGGAGGAAAGGAAAGAATCTGAAGGGCAGTGCTCAGTGAAGGATACTGCAGAGCTGCCAGAAACTTTGAATACCCCCTTCTTACCAGCTGGATCTGAGTATTCCCTAGATTTGGCTTCAGTCAACTGACCTTAAACAGAACTGCTGACCTCAGCCAAGCCTTTAAATAGCAGTTGCAGCTCCCTGCATTTAAATGCTAGTGCAATCTAGTGAACAGGTTGTTATCCTTTAAAGGGTCTCTAATGGGGTCAATGGGAAGAGGCCAGTACAACCGTCAGGAATTAGTATTGGATGTGCTGGGAAAGTGCTAGTGCCAGGCTAACTGATTACTTCAGGATTAGTAGGTGAGAGGAAAGCTGCTCATGACAACATGTCAGTTTAGGCCACCTACGCATGCTGTGTTGTTCAGGAGGGCACAGGGGAAGAAGAGGAAGGAAGACCGACTTTAGATTAAAGTCAGTGAAATTATCTATGTACTTAAGGGGTTGTTTACATTTGGAAGTGATTTCAGATTTTTTTTTGCTTTAACCTGAAACAATAATTCCTAATACAATGCATCCTCACTACCTTGTTTATTACACTGGCTTAAGCTACGTCCCCTTTGAATCTGTGTCCACCTCATCTTTGGGGACAGAAATCCCACCTGGGCTAGGGTCAGAAGTTACACATAAACCAGTTCAAGTAGTTAGAAACTGGTTTAAACCTGTAAACAGAATATAAATTCAGTGCACATAAACTAGTTTCAAAATGGCCAAAACAGGTTCGAGATAAACCTGGTTGAATGTAGGATCAGACTTAACCGACTGACATCAAACCAGTTCATGGAACTTGTGTCCCAGGCCCCTTTCTGGTTTAAGTTAAAATCAGAGTCCTCCAGCATCCCAGCATGCTCTGCAGCCCTAGGCTGGACTGTCTGTTCCAGCCAAGCAGGGTTGGCCCCACCCCTCTCCTCCCTAGCCAGTGCTCCAGCTGGCTGCGAAAGGGGTCAGGGTGAGAAACCCTGCTCGGGAGTGCTGCTGGATCTGCCTGGCAAGGGGGCAGCAACCCTTGCCAGGCATCCCCAGCCCCCCACTCCCCTCGCTGCTCCAATGGCAGAAACAGAGATGGGACCAGACCTCCTGTGAGAGGAAGCGGGGGTTTAATCCCCCCCATTGCAGGGGGGTGGTGCAGGCACCAATAGGCTTCACTCATGCACCCAGGGCTATGCACCTAGGGCTGTGGCAGCCATACACCAGTATGGGAAGCGGGTAGTGTTTAATTGCCACATTGCAGGCAATTAAACACCAACATGGACAGGACAAGGACACCAACATGGTGGCCAGGACAGAGTCCCTCCAAGGAGCAGCTAGTCAGCCATGGGGAGGAGGAATGTGAACTGGCTGCAGTGGGGGTGGGGAGCCAAGGCTAGTTACAGAACTGCAGCAACCTGCCCCTCTCTCTTCTGGTGGCGGAGCAAACTATTGTAGCAGGCACAAGTGACAGCAGCCCGCCCTGAGCACCTGGCGCCGCTGCGAGCAGGCGGCAGGTGACAGGTGCTTCACCTCTGACTGCTGCGATAAAAGTTTGCTCTGCCACCGCCACTGCCAAGAGAGGATGGGGCGGGGGCTGCATCCCACCTGCAAGCCACAGCCCCTGCACAGGGCTGGAGATGGGAGGTGACGGGTGCTGCCCCCACCCCCTGGAGCTGCCCCAGCCTGGGCCACACTGCCGCAGTGGGAAGCAGTGGTGAATCAGGTTCTGTAACTAGCCTCGGCTCCCCCACCCCTGCAGCCAAGTCACATCCCCACTCCTCGCACCCTCCCTGCAGCTGGCTGGTGGCTCTTTGGAGAGACTTGGCCCAGGGAACTATGTCAGTGGCCCTGCTGCTGGTGTCTGCAATGGGGGGATTAAATACCCCTCCCTTCCCTTCAGGTTACTCATGTCTTGCTGCTGTGGCCCTGGGTACATAGCCCCAGGTGCACAAGTGGAGCCTATCAGTGCCCACACCTCCCCCCTTGCAATAGCGGGATTAAACACCCGCTTCCCCTCAGGCTACTGGGGCCTGGCCCTATCCCTGCTCCTGCCACCAGCCAGTGAGTGAGCAGGGGTGGGGGACTGGGAGCCCCTGAATAGGGGCTGCTTCCCCCTCCAGGCAGACTGGAAGGTGAGGGTAGGGGTTTAAACCCCTCCTCAATCATAGTCAAGCCTGCCTGGGCCTAGCCACACCCTTCTCTCAGCTTAGCTTCCCTTCAGCCAAGGGCTCACTCTAGTGCCCCCTGGCTTCTGGCCTGAGCCACTGCAGGCATGTGCCTACATTTCCAGAGTCAAAAGTGAATGTCTATTCGTTGCAAATTGGTTCAATCTGTGCAGGTTAAATTAACCTGCAAAGATTGAATCAGTTCAAGCTCTGGCTTTTTTGTCTGTAACCCTGGAGTTATTGCCCAAATCCTGGGTTGGGGTCTCTCTCTATTCTGGAATGCCTTTCCAAAATGAGCTGGTTCCCAATCTGGGTTGAACATGGAGATGGGTAAAACACTTTTTACTTTGCTTTCTTGTTAGCCAAGACCCCTGTACCACTGCTGGCTTGGTGGTGGAACTAGGGGTTAAGAAAAGCAACGATAGGTGCATTAGCAATTGCCTGTGCACCACTTAAGGTGGTCTTAGGATAACATTCTGTAACAGGACATCTGACCAAAAGGTGGCAGAAGTTCCAGTTCACAGTTTGCCCACTGCCTTGTGAAGACACGTCATATTGCTGTCCCACATTGTGCAGGATTGGAAGGGAACCAGCACCTATTCAAGCTGCCCTCAGAAAGCTGCATGCCTTGTAACTATGTACCAAAAGCGAATAACCTAGTTGTACGTTCTTTCTTAAGATTTGTAAATCAGCATGAAGTGCAATGCAACTTAAGTAGAGTTTATCGGCATTAGTTCCAAATCCAAAGGTTTAACAATGATGAAGGCTGTCATTAAAATTAAACCATGAACACTTTATAAGCCCTTTGCACTTTGAAAGGTCTCTATAGTCTAATTTGGACAATCTACTCCTAAAAGTCTAAAAAGGTAGCCAAAAGCTCAGGCATTAGAACTGTAAAAGTATTTTTCTATTAATTTTCTGTTTTAAATTTACCATTTCAATGCCTGCTATGCAATACAGCAGGAATTTAACCACTGTAGTTCCACCATCTCAAATAAAGGAGAAATTATGGTCAAATGAAAAAGAGTATTAAGTAGTAAAATAGGCAGATAAGGTTCTTTGGTAAATCTGATCTCTTTTATTAGACCAACTCAAATAGTTGGAAAAAATTCTTTTTTGCAAGCTTTCAGGTACAAATACCCTTTGTCAGGGTGAAGAAGCATCTGCAGATGGTCCACAAGGAAGGTAGGTTGCAGATGGTCCACAAGGAAGGTAGGTCATTGGTATATTTTGTCAATGTTATTTCAGAGACACTGAAGATTTGGGGCTTAAGCTCTTATTACAGCTCTTATCCCAAGGTATAGGGGATGGAACAGGTAGAGAAAGACTTCTAACTCATCTGCACAACACAGCAACATTTTCTAGCACTCAGTACAGAGCTATTTAAACCCTCTTATACACATGTACTATAGCACACAATACATGTATGAAAACATACCCTCTCCATCCCTTACTGCTGAAGATCTGAAAAACCCAGCCTGACTGCCTCAGGGCCAGCCTCAAGATCTCTCTAATATGTGAAAAAAAACTCTTCTTGTTTTGGGCATTTTTATGCAGCCCAGAATATGCCAGCATTCAATGTCAGTCTTGTTCCCAAAATCTGGCCCCACTATGCAGTAGGCACAAATCTTGTGACTTCTGCCAGAGGCCTTATCATTTTATAATAAGAGCTCTCTCTCTACTGCAACCTGGAGTGCTCATCTCCTTCATTTGATTTGACACCCTTTTGTCCATTTTGGCATCCTGGTAAGGTCGGGGATCTTTGGGGAAAGTAGTCCAGCATGCATACCAGGTAGAACAGAGGTGTCAAACCCATCTGGGCCTGCAGGTCAGATGAGGTTCACTGGGGCAGCCTGTGTGCCAGTTTGGGGGGGGGGGGGAGCCCCAGATAGTGGATGTGCCCTTTGGAGTGGAGCTGCTCCAAATCAGACCCCAGGCCATCCATGCGTACTGGAGCCAGCAAGTGGAGCCAGTCTGGCAGAGCACACACCCCCTAGGCCACCTGCAGTGCCCACAATGCCACCCCACGTGCCAGACCAGCTCTGAACCACATGCAGCGCACAAGTTAGGCCAAGACCCATAGGCCAGATCATAGAGCTTCACAGGTCAAATCCAGTCTGCAGGTCATATGGTTTGGTACTCCTAATGCATGCATATGTATGAACATGCCACGAGCCAGAACCACAAACGATCATGCAGCTAGATACGTTCCTTTTTAGAGAGAGAACTTTCACCAAAGGTGGTTCCAGAGCTGAGGACAAATAGATTGTCCTTGTGCAGCAACAAGTGCATGATAGTAAAGGGAGCAGTGCCAGAAGCATAGTTGTTCAAATGGAGATGCATCCACATCTAACTTTCTGCAGCAAGTTCAGAATGAATACTGAGTTAATCCACTTCCAAAATAAAGAACTAAGAATAAGCCTTAAGATAATGAACACTGACACACACAATTGTGTGGGCGCACAGCCATTTATCATGAAAAAAAATCTGGGGCTCATCTACAATTGTGTGTCCAAAATAACTTGCAAATACAAATAAGTGCAGGTCCAAAGCAAAGTCAGACATTTAACAATCACACATCACTTGGCACAACTGTTTTTAAGTAAACACCCACCACCACATCATCTTAATTCCCTTTTCTACAAGCAGTAAATTCATTTATCCATTAAATATTCATGTTTTAAGAAAATCTAAGTGTTCGATCAACAGGGAAGACAGAACATGACAGTCCTGACACCTAAAACCATAAAAATAAATAAATAACAATATAGCTAAGCTACACAAGCTACTCAATCATGCCACCTTTCAGGCATTCTTTAAAGCTCCAGGTAGTAAGAACACACAGAGATCAATTTTAAAACTTAGGGCACATCCAGATGAGTGTGCACGTGCCTCTCGCAGCATCCCAAACCAGTTTGAGATGCTGCAAGAGGCATACTGCGAATGAAAAAATGTTCCTCGTGCTGCATATTTGCAGACAGGCTCAAAATTTGATGCCTGGATATACAGGTATCCCAAAAAATTAAATAAAAAAAGCCCTGGGGGAAAGAAAAAAAAAAACGTAGGGCAGGGCATGGTCCTGGACCATGCTCTGAGGTAACTGGAAAGCTGGTCCTCTAGAGAGATGCTCTGGTTTTTGGCCAGAGCATCTTTATGTGCTTCTGCTGCCACAGCACAAGGGGCTCACACCCTTAGCATGCTGCGGCAAGCAGAAGCGCAGCAAGGATCTGGCGTGACCAGGACCTGCGTGCTGTTGAAGGTAAGTAAGGACTGTGGTGGGGGGTAGTTGGGGGGCATGGGTCCCCTACAGTGCCCACAGCCCCCCTTTCCTCCTCCATGCAGCAGCAGTGGCTGTGGGGCACTCAAGTCTTACTGCTGCCAGCCCCCCTGCAGCGCGGAACAGCCCCAGTAACCTTAGAGCTGGCACTGCCTATGCCACCCATCACAGGCGTGGCCCAGCTCAGTGCAGTGCCATGCAGAGCCGTGCGCCTTTCTGCAGCCCCAGGCCGCTATCACCCAAGGGCTGGCACCGTGTGTCATACTGGGCCGGGTCTTGCCTTCATGGATTCTGCATGCCATTTGGTTGGTTCCATGTGGGCAGAACCTGTCCTGGCATGACACATGGTCCCCACAAGCGGTGCTAGCCCCCAGGCGACAGCCCGAGTGGCCCAGGCCCATGTTGAGCTGGGTCACACCCACCACAGGCAGCACAGGCGGTGCTGGCCCCATCCTGGCTGCAGATCTAGGAGGAGCTGGGCAGGGTTACTTTGCCCCAAGTGGCACAACCTGCCCCACACCAAAGTGTGTGTCCAGGCACATGCACCAAGGCAAAAATCCCTGGCTCAAATTTCTGCTGCTCCTTTTTGAGCTGCTGCAAGCACATGTGCCTGCATGTGTGAATGTGCCTTCACTGACCATCTTTAAGAGTTATTTCTGTGGCTGGCTACATGAAAATAAATAGTTCCTGGTCCCAGGATCTCATATGGAAGCATTTATTAACACCAGAATAAAATGGCAATAAAAGCTTAGAACAAACCTGTCCCATCAACACTAGATACTTTACTTCAGATTTTATTTGTAATTAAAATTTTCCAGAGGAAATTTACTGTAGCCTTAAATTACCCAATTAAGCCTGTTCCTGAAGGCTTATGTAATATAAAAAGAACAATCATGCATATGGCTAGATCTAAAAATGGGTAATAAGTTATTAACTACAGCCCCCTGGCCCTGCCAGTGCCCCTTAC